>NC_143584.1:155031237-155344817 GCF_048544385.1 Mastigoproctus giganteus | reverse complement strand
GCACCTGCGAGGCGATCTGATCGAGTTGTATAAGGGCTTGAATGGATTGAGCAGGCTCAATGCTGATAGGATTATTCGTTTTGCTCAGATTACAAACCTACAAACTTCCATCTGTCGTTGTGGAAGTTGATAGCTTATATAAATTCAAGGCAGAACTAGACAAGCATTTCGAATGAATGAATGGATAGGTGAAATGGGAAGGTTTATTTTTTTTGGCTGATGCTGTATAAGCTTGCTTTCTTGCATCGTATGCCTCTACTGATGCTAAAGAGATAGTAAGTTCACAGAGTAACGCAGATATGAGGCAAGGTGGCTGGTATCGACGACTTATTGCACCTGAAATCTGAGCTCGATTCAATAGGAACAGAGAGCTGCAGTATCTACATCTAGTGTGAAATTTCCTCTTAAATAAGCAGGACTTGATTGTCGTGCAGCTCTCCAAAAACCTTTATTAAAGCCGGAAAATCGAAAGAAATTGTTGGCTTGCGCTAAGAGCCGTCAACATTGGACAATTGAAGAGTGGAAAAACGTATTGTGGTTGGATGAATCCAAATTTGAATATTTTTAATGCAAGCATAGAGTTTATGCGGGACGACCAACAGAAAAAAAAAAAAAAAAAAAAAAAGGTACCACATTGTTTACAGAGCAAAGAGGGGGGATAAAGAATTCTTCACATATATAAATGCCAAGAAGAGCAGGACAAACCAGATCGGACCTTTACGTAAGGGAAAGGGGATAGTAATAAATACACCAGCTGCCGTTGCAGATGAACTCAACAGTTATTTTGCATCGATATTTACAAATGAAAAGCCTTTTGTGGCAATGGGAAATTGTGGGAGCGAAGTTAAAAAATATGTAATTAATGATATTGAAATTTCGCAAGATTATTTAATGAAAAAACTTTCAAGCCTACAGACTAGTAAGGCTCCTGGAGTTGATGGAATATACCCTATAATCTTGAGAGAGGCGGCAAGCGAGTGCATTGAACCACTGAGGCTGGTTATGCGAGCATCACTAGACTCTGGGGAGATTCCCTTGGATTGGAAAAGTGCAAATGTATCTCCCATACATAAGGGTGGCTCTAAAAGTGAAGTGGGAAATTATCGACCTGTCAGTCTGACTTCAGTAGTAGGGAAAATCATGGAGGCATTGATCAAGGGTGGAATTCAGGATCATTTGGATCGAATTGAAATTCTCAAGGATACTCAGCATGGTTTTGTAAAGGGAAAATCATGTTTAACAAATCTGGTTCGCTATTTCGAAAGGGTCACTCACGAGCTGGATTTAGGGAATAATTTCGACATTGTTTATTTAGATTTCAGCAAAGCTTTTGACTCAGTCCCACATGAGCGGTTGCTTTATAAGCGGGAACAGGTTGGAATCACTGGAAAAATCCTTAGATGGATAGAAGGATGGCTTCAGGGCAGAGGGTTGTGATAAATGGCTATTCCTCAGATTGGGTTGATGTAAGCAGTGGAGTTTTCCAAGGATCAGTATTAGGACCACTGTTGTTTTTAATTTTCATAAACGACATTGATGAAGGGATAGAGGGCGTGATGTCTAAATTTGCAGATGATGTTAAAATTGGTAGAGTAGTTAATGATCACTGTCAAGCTGAGCTTCTTCAGCGAGACCTAGATAGACTTCAAGAATGGTCAGAAAAATGGCAGCTGTGCTTTAATCCAACAAAGTGTAAGGTATTACACCTGGGAAACAGTAATCCCAAAATAACTTATTCACTTGGTGGAGTTCAACTAAACCCAGTACTGGAGGAAACGGACTTGGGTGTTACGATACGGTCAGACATGAAATTCTCTGAGCATTGTAAACAGGTTGCAAGGAAGGCCCATGGTGTCCTATCGATGATCTATCGAACTTTTGCAAGTAGAGATAGGGACGTGATAATCCCATTATATAAGGCCTATGTTAGACCACACTTGGAATACTGTGTTCAAGTATGGAGACCGCACCTAAAGAAAGACATCGAGCTTCTTGAAAGGGTGTAAAGAAGGGTAACTCGCCTGGTGAGATCGGCAAAAGGGCGTCCGTATGAAGAAAGACTTCGAATATGTGGGTTGCAGAGTTTGGAAACTAGACACCGTAGAGGAGATTTGATTGAGGTGTTTAAGGCTCTGAGAGGCATCAGTAAAATGAATGAGGACAAAATTTTCAAGATTATAAATGATGCTAGAACTAGGGGACATAAATTCAAGTTACGCGGGGAAATGTTTAGATTGGACTGCAGGAAGTTTTATTTTAGCCAGCGAGTTATAAATTACTGGAATAAGTTGCCTCCATGGGTGGTAGAGGCCGACAGTTTGGGGAAATTCAAAGGTCATCTGGATAGTACTTTCGGGTAAGGGAAGCGCATAGGATGATAGGATTAATTTCCTTTTTATTTAATTTTTAATTTCATTTTATTATTTTTATTTATTTATTAATTATTATTATTTATTTAATTTTTGTTTTTATCATTGTTTTGTTCGGATTTTTTTTTTTTTTTTTTGGCTGGTGCAGCATAAGCCATAGGCTTTCTTGCACCATACGGCCGTTACTAATACTAATACTAAATACTAATACTGCCTACAGTCAAACGCGATGGTGATTCCATCATGATCTGGAGTTTCTTCCATTTTTTCTGGAGTGGGTGACGCCGTCAGATTTGAAGGAATTTTGAGGAAATAAGGCTATAAAAAGCATTCAACATAATGTAATGTCCTCTGGACTTAGACTTTGTAGAAGAATTTTTATATTACAAGAGAATGACCTGAAGCACAGTTCTACGCTGTGGAGGGGACTTTCTGACTTTCTAACAACTAAACAACAGGAGGGTGCGGCCGCCCCAATCGCCTGACTTCAGTAGATCTTTTATGGGATCATTTAAACTGTCATATCCGTGAAGTCTTTCCATCTTCGCAAAATTTATGGGAAACCTTGCAGATCGCTCGGAATAATATTAGTCAAGACACTATTATAAAATTAATTGTCAGAATACCACGTCTGTGTATGGCAGTGATAAAATTTAGAGGAGGATATTCTTGATGAAAAATCAGTATAGCATTAACGTTTGTATTAGCGATGCAGTTCAAGGAAGCCATAGGCTTTTGCGGTACCGACCAAAAATATATATATATATACATATGTTACCGGCAAAGTGTAGAATCCAGGCATTGTATAGAATGCCTAGGCAACGTATGAAATAAACTTATCTTTATTACATATACAGTATTTATTGTAATATTTTTATACAAAATACAATAAAGCACAAAATTAATATACAGTATAAATATGCAAACAGATAAAAAGAAAAAGTTCCGAAAAATTCTATATGTAATGTTAGCAGTGGGAAATACATTTAAACTTAAAGCAGATGAAAAGTCCCCAAAGTTTTCATGTTATAAACTTTTTTATATTATAATTAGTACTTATGACAGGTAAATATTAATTTTAACAGCAAGATATGAGCAGTATTTCCCCCAGTATGCCTTTGTATGAAAGTCGGAACCGTGATTCACTTAATAATGGTATCAAAACATAATAAAGAAAAGTTTATTTCATACGTTGCCTAGGAATTCTATACAATGCCTGGATTCTACACTTTGCCAGTAACATATGTATCTGTAGGATTCTTTATAACAAACATATATATAACTCGCATTTTTCGTCAGGCAAACAGCTGTTGTTGTAGGGTTTAGAGTATTCAGTAACTTAAGCCATATTGCACCGTATATACACTGGTGTGCAAAACTTCAGGACCAACACTATTTCTAAAGGTCACAACCACAAAATCTTTACTTAAGGTACTCTTTACTGATGAGAGTAGATTCAGTCTCAGCAGCGATTCTGGACGTCAGCTAATCTGGCGAGAGGTTGGCACACGGTATTACCCCGCAAACATCACTGAAATGGATCGATATGGCGGTTGAGATGTTCTCGTCTGGAGAGGCGTTATCTTGGATGGACGTACACAACTCCAGATACTGGAAGGCGGTACTCTAACCGGTGCATGCTATTGTACTGAGCTAATCCTTCCCCATGCGTGTCTGTTCCGAGGTGCCATTGGCCCCGAGTTCGTGTTTATGGATGATAACCCCACATCCCATCGAACTGCTGTTGTGATATGCTTTTGCAAAAGTGAGGACATTGTTCGTATGGATTGGCCTGCTATTTCTACCGATTTAAATTCCATCGAACACATATGGGACGCTCTGGGGAGACGCCTAGCGGCATGTCCACACCCACCAGAAAATGTTCACCAGCTGAAGATGGCGCTGACAGAGGAATGGACAATGTTACCGCAAGAACTTATCAACAACATTGTTCTAAGTATGGACAGGGGTTGCAACGCCTGCATCGACATTAGGGGTGGCCATATCTCCTACTGAGGACCACCTCTTTCCTTTGTTCCATCTTTGGCAGTGATGCATCTGTATCATGGCAGCCAGTGCTATGTTGCTATTTTTGAATAAAGTCCCTCTGTACCGTTTTGTTTCCGTTGTTGTGTCGGTGTTGTTTCCTTCATCATTTCTTTACCTCATGAGGTTCCGTTGGTATGCTATCCCCATATCAGGCCACTCCTATGAGAAGCTACAGGTGAAAACCTGACTGGTCCTTAAATTTTGCACACCAGTATAATATGTCTGTAAATTGTGTGGTTCTCTAGTCAATTTGCTGTTTGATGGACGAAAAACCCGATTTACCGGAAATAAAAGGCATGCTACCTTCGCCTGATTAATTCAGCCATGTCGTGAAAGAGGCCTATAAGCGTTCCTTGCATCATTCACAGGATTCACACTCAGGTCATTTCCACTTGATGTAGAGACGACGACGATTCTATTAACTGTGCAAAATGCGAGGGCCCAGCAAATCAACCACAGAACACATGCAATTTACAGACATATTACACACTTTTGCCAATAATACGAACCTTTATCCTGTATCGAATCGGGTGTCTGCGAGATAGCACAGTGGTATCATCACCGTTCTACCCACCCCGGGTGGAAAAGGCGAGGAACTTTAATGGGCTTTTTTTTCACTCCGTAGCTGAGTTAGTCGGTCTCAGCCGTAGATAGCAAGGTTTTTTCCGCAGGGGTTTTTACGTCCAGTAAAACAGGCAAATCAACAGAGACCACATGCAAGTTACAGACACAAAAACGGGTTTATGTATTAAATTACGGGTAACCCTAATATAATAATTTTTTTTGTTGTATCAAATCGGGTATTTTATGGGCATTTTTCACTACGTGGTTGAGTTTGTCGGTCTCAGGCGGAGACAGCAAGGTTTTTCTTCCAGCAAAGTAGGCAAATTGACCTAAAAATTTACAGACACAATACACATGGGTAGATGAAATAACTTTTCGAGTGAACCTAATAAACAGTTTTTTTTTTTTTTTTTTTTTCTGTATCGAATCGCGCCGCCTTTGTTTTTCGAATAACAGCAAGTATGGGGCACGGCACGGTTTCTATAAGGTGCTTCAGCGCGTTTTTGTTTATTTATAACAATTCTTTCAAAATATCACGCAACTGCGATAGTTTTGAAGGAGAAGGAGGAGGCGGACTTCGTTCCCTAATAGCTCTCTCCAGCATCTCCCACACATTGTCAATAACATTGAGATCAGGTGAATGGGTGGGCAGGAAATATTTATGGATGACAATGCAACAGTAGCCATCGCCTTCAGAATAAAAGTAACATTGCAAGGTGCAGTAGATCTGATACAAAATTCAGGTACTCCCTAGATTACATTCGACCTTCCTTCGGTATCAACGTACCCAGTCCTTGCCAATAAAACATTTCCCATACCATGATACCAATAACAGATGCTTGGGTTGTCTGAATGAGGTAAGCAGAGTCCATGGTTTTGTGAAGTTCTCACCACATGCTCTGTCTACCATCTATGCAAAACTAAGTGTATCGTGATTCATTGGACTATATGACTTTCTTCCATTGTTCCACTGTCCAATCACGACATTTTCGGGACCACTGCTAGCGATTTTTCTGTTTTTCTCTGAAACAAGTGGCTTCCAAATAGGTAGGCGACTGCCAATACCAAATTTCTTCAATTCTCATGGTACAGTTGAAATAGGGTAGAGAACTTGGTTGAATTCAGATGTTATTTGCTACACACTGGATGTCCTATTTTTCCGTACAGTCCACCTCAGAGTATGACGGCTTCTTCGGTCTTTAAGTAATGTTTTTCTGCCACATTTCTGCCTTTGAGAACCACTTGCTTTCCAGTCATTAGAAACCTTTCAGATGGATACTTTGAAGAACCAGTTATTTCTTTTGTTTCTTGAATCGTGGTTCTACTAAAGGTGCACCCATAATAAGATTTTTTTTTAAAACTCTAATAACACTACCCAACATGATTTTTACCTGCAGCAAATCAATAGTTGTTTCTGGTCAAGTTTTATGTATTGATTTTAAAATCAATCATAAAAATTTCCTATCTCGTCTCAGTTTTAAGGTAGATATAGATAGATAACTGGATTCTGTACAAAGATATCATTACTGTTTGAATTGTTTATTTTGTTTATTGAGCTAAAAGTTAAGCAAGTACAGCATTACTGTTCTTGCAATACAGTATATTTCGATGCACTTTTCCAGACAAGTCAGTATTTTTATTAATTTTATTACACCATTCAACTGTTCAGTATATAGTGTATGATAAACTACGCTACACGAATTCACCTTCTGTTCAAATTTACCAATCGCTTTTACTGTTTTTAGGTTAATGCATTGTTAAAATGGAGAAGACAAAGCACAGAACTTGCGTAAATCACCCAGACAACTTCTGCCACGTTTGTGGACACTTAACCTCAAAAACTCAGAAGAAGAAAATATACAATGTCACAAAAGTTGCATTTTCATTGTACTTCGGCTACAAGATCGGTGACCGAGAAACAAATTGGGTTCCACATATCTGTTGTATTACTACAACGAACTTAAGGCTGGGTTATATGGCAAGTTGAGGGCATTACCTTTTGCCATCCTTATGGTGTGGCGCGAGCCCATGAATAATTTCGACGATTGCTATTTCTGCATGACAAAAATAAAAGGTATTTCCAAAGAGAGCAAGCACTGCATGAAATATCCCATCAGAAATTAGGCCAGTGCCACACGGTAAAGAACTGCCAGTACCTGTGCCACCAAAATCTTGGGATATTGGAAGTAGTGATGAAGGTACAGAAGAAATCGTTTTACCAGATGTCGCGGAACCATGTACTTCACCTGATTTCGACTACAAGCCAGAAAAAGAAAAGGACCCCACACTACATTGAACAAGGAGAATTAAGCGACTTGACTAGAGACTTGGACTTACCCAAAGAGAAGGCTGAATTAACATTAGTAGAGGCACATGATGCAAGAAAGGAAGCTTATGCAGCCAAAAGAAAGCATCTGTCAGAAAAAAAAAAAAAAACTCCGATTTCACCCCTCCGTTCATTCTAAATACCTGTCCAGCCCAGCCGTAAATTTATTTAGGCTATCAACTTCCGCAACAAAGGATAGAAGTCTGTTCCACCAACCAAATACCCGCTGGCTAAAGGCAAACTTCCGCACATCTATCCTACATCTGTCTTTCCTCAATTTGAATTTATGCCTTCTCAGGTGATTATTCTGAGCAAGAGGAAGAATCCCATCTGCACTGAGTATGCTAAAACCATTCAAGGCTTTATACACCTCAATCAGATCACCACGCAGGTGCCTAGTCTCCAGATATTGTAATTTGCAAAACTTAAGCTTTTCTTCGTAAGAGCAACTCTTTGTTCCATTCACTAATCTTGTTGCACTTCTCTGTACTCGTTCCAACAGCTCTAAATCCTTTTTAAAATGAGGCCCCAGACCTGTATACAGTACTCAAGCTGGGGCCTGACCATTGCTTTATACAAGAGGATAATCACTTCCTTATCCCTGCTAGAAAAATTCCTGTATATCATTGACAAGCCACAATGAGCTACTCTTCAGACCGTCTGCACTGCCCAGAAAACTTCATATCTGCCTGCCCCAGGTCCATTTCGTTCTCTACCACTGTCAGTGTAGTACCACAGAGTTGATACGTTACTCTGGGGTTACTGCTTCCCATATGTAGTACTTTACATTTGTCAATGTTAAACTTCATTTGCCACCTCTCAGCCCATCTGCTCAACTTTTCTAGATCATGTTGCAGCAGCTTACTGTCATTAGTGTCCTTAACAACCCTGCCATCCTTCGTATCATCGCAAACTTGGACATTAAGCTTGATATACAATCATCAATATCATTTATAAATATAGAAAACAACAATGAACCCAACATTGATCCCTGAGGAACTCCACTAATAACATTCACGATGTAAAGTGACCATTGATTACCACTCTCTGTCTTTTCGCACGCAACCATCCCTTTATCCCTAGCAGCAATTTGCCTCCAATGCCACACTGCTCCAATTTGTTCAGCAGTCTTCCATGTGCAACAGTGTCAAAAGCCTTTCTAAGATCCAAATATATGATATCAAAGTTATTCCCTGCATCCAGTTCCTTTGTGATCACATCATAGTATCCAATCAGATTGGTCAGGCAAGACTTCCCCTCAAAACCATGCTGTGTCCGAGCTATAACTGAAGTCTTGTCTAGATGATCCTCCAGTGCTTCTTTAACCAGTACCTCCATTAATTTTCCTGGAACAGAAGTTAAACTCACATGTCTATAATTACTTGTGTCAGTCTTTGATCCTCCTTTGTGAATTGGGGCCACATTTGCACATCTCCAGTCCTTGGGACTCCTCTGAGTCCAAAGAAGCTTTAATAATTATGGCTAAGGGTTTTCTTACTTCTTTTGCCACCTCCTTTAATATAACTAGCTAGATCCCATCCACCCCAGAATCCTTTCTTATGTTTAAGTTCAACAATTTCACCTCCACTTTCCTCTCAGTTATTACAAAATCATCTAGCTCACTGCCAGAGTTTAACTCACCTCTGACATTTCCCTCCCTGAATAACTCCTCATGGGTGAATGTAGATGCAAACAAAATATTCATTTAGTTTGTTAGCCACCTGAGCAAGATCATCAACAGTTGAACCATCGACATCCAGTGGACCAATCTGATTCATCCCCTTTTATTCTGGAGTTTACATAAGTAAAGAACTCTTTGTTGTTTTTCTTTGCATCCCTTTGCCAAAGGTTTCTCCTAATCTTCCTTTGCCTGCCTAATCTCCTTTGCCACTTGGTTACAGACCAGCTTATATCTATCATAGACTTCCATGTCACCCATTAATTTATATATCTCCCATGCATTTTTCTTCTCTGCCAAATGTCTCGTTAGTTCATGTGGCATCCATTTAGGCCCAAACCTTGAACAATATTTCTTAGTTGGTATGTAAAGCCTCGTAGCTTCCAAGATTAATTCTTTGAATGCTTCCCATTTTGAATTTGCTGTTGGTAACATCATCAGTTGGTGTCACCGTATAGAATTTAAATACTATCTCAGACCACCGTAGTCGCCTTTACGAAAGCAATATCCCTTCCCTTTACCCCTGATGGTACTTACCTCTTTGAATAAATCCCACTTCAGCACACTCTGATTACTACCGCCTAGTGATTCCTTTATCTGCAGATTCTTAATGCATGAAGAATCACTACTGATAATTAGATCCAGAGTACTGGTCCCTCTAGTTGTCTCCCGAACATGCTGATGTAGAAAACAATCATCCAATAAATCCACAAAAGCCTTGCTAGTGTGTGAGTGACCAACCCACAAATTCCAGTCAATATCTGGGAAATTAAAATCCCCCATTATAAGACTCTGATTTACTGGCCCACTCTATTTCCCTGTACAGTTTCTTATTATACTCATCAGAGTCATTAGGTCTATAATACACTCCTACTCTCAATTTTTATTTCCCAATGCTTATGTTAACACCAAATTGACTGGACACTGCACTGTCCAGCGATCTCTACTGGCTTCACTTCCTTGGATTTTATGTGTTTCTTAACTAATAGCATAACCCCTCCTCCATTCCTATCGTGTCTATTCTTCCTGTACATTGCACTCCCCAATTCCAGTTTGATTTTGATTTGATTTCGATTTTATTGGCGCATTAGCAGCTAGGGCTATAATGCGCCAAGACCACCCCAATTCCAGTTCTGCATTCCTTATATCTGTATGACACCATGTCTCTGATATCCCAACAATATCTGCCTTTGATGTTTTGAGCAATACATCAAATTCATCAAATTTATTTACCATTGGTGTATACGCAAGTATACACCATGCTGGGTTCCTATTCTTAGCTTCCCTAACACAACCCATGTGTTTACTTGTACCGCAATGACTCCCAGCAGTCTCTGAAATATCATGCATCTAGTTTTCCAGGCTGCTGCTCATTCCAATAGAAGCAGTGCAAGAATCACTTTCACCTCTGCCAGCGGCTACTGTTAATCTATTAGTCCTTGTACCCCCCAAGCTAGCAGTTTTCCAACCCACCTAACACTGCCTCGATAGCATCAGCAAATATTCTTGCACCCTTTCTATTTAAGTGTATCCCATCCCTGTATAAGCAGTCTCTCCTGTTAACAAGTACAGACCAGGCTGAAAAAAATTCTACCCCTTGAGCCTTGCACAGTCCTTCCAGGGCCGAATTGATCGACAAGGCTCTAATGGTGAATTACTCGGATCCAGACTACAACAGTGGAACTTGTTCGCCAAAGGTACAAACATTATAATATACCGTAAGCGAAATGAAGAGTTTAAGATATTTTGCAATGGAAAACAGCGTGTGTGTCTACAAAGACGTCGTTGGTCTTATGCACGAACTGAACATTGATCAAAATACCTCTGAATGGCGATTGTTCATTGATGCGTCAAAGCTAAGTTGAAAGTAGTATTGCTTCATAATAGAAATACTTTACCATCTATTCCTCTTGTTCATGCTGTTGACCTGAAAGAAACTTACAATAATATGTCCCAGATTCTTGCTGCTATACGTTACAATGACTATGGTTGGAATATTTGTGGTGATCTCAAAGTGATAGAACTGCTTGTTGGGTTGCAAGGTGGTTTCACTAAAAATGTTGTTTCCTGTGCTTGTGGGATAGTCGTGCAACAGCCAAACGCTACTTCGTACAGGAGAGACAAGAGTACAAGCTGGGACAAGAGAGATGAATATATTCCCGGCCAAAGCAATGTAAAGTATGTTCCATTGGTTGATCCACAAAAAGGTTTTCTTCTCCCTTTAAACATCAAGCTTGGACTGATTAAGAATTTCATTAAGGCACTGGATAAAGAAAGCAGAGAATTCTCATATTTACTGAAAATGTTTCCAAATTTATCTCATGGAAAGCTGAAGGAAGGAATTTTCATTGGTTCTCAAAAAGAAAGCTCCTAAAAGATGAAGAATTTCAAAGAAACCTGAATGATGTTGAACTGGTTGCATGGAGATCTTTCAAGCCTGTGGTATACGGATTCCTCAGAAAGAGAAAAGAAGGGAACTATGGGCAACTATTCACAAACTTGCTGAAATGTTATAAGAACATGGGGTGCCAGATGTCATTGAAAATGCATATTCTTCATTCCCATCTGGATTTTTTTCCTGAAAACTTAGATGTCAGTGATGGACAAAGAGAGCGCTTCCACCAAGCCGTATCTGCAATGGAAAAACGATACCAAGGTCACAGGGACGCAGCCATGATGAGAGATTACTGTTGGTTCCTTAAACGGGAAAGCAATCTGGAGTATAAAAGGAAATCATTGAGTGCGAAACATGTCTAAACAACATACAGTATATTGTGTCTAATAATTACAACCATGTATTCTGATATTGTATAAAAACAAAGAATTTAAAAAATGCGTATATCTTTTGATGTAGACATGACAGATGGAATATAGACGTGACAGAAGTAAAAGATTGATATTTTCATAATCAGGACATTAATTTTGTTCAGAATAACCAACTTTCGTTCCAGAGGTATGACGAAAAAAAAAAATTTGCCAGTAGTGTAATTCACGTTTTTCTCCCATTCCAGCTTCAGATTACTGCATTCGAACAGCCTGTACAGTCTTTATACACAAGGACACGTCACCACCTTATTTCAGTTTTCTTTGCATTTATTCCATTTATTTACAGTTCTTCTGTCTGTGACTCTCTTAATACAAACGTTTGTATTTTTTTTTTTTTT
The DNA here is from genome assembly GCF_048544385.1 of Mastigoproctus giganteus. Classification (NCBI taxonomy): domain Eukaryota; kingdom Metazoa; phylum Arthropoda; class Arachnida; order Uropygi; family Thelyphonidae; genus Mastigoproctus; species Mastigoproctus giganteus. Next base: position 155,332,667 of record NC_143584.1, on the reverse strand, counting down.
TTTGTTTAATATGTATATACGGTGCAATATGGCCTAAGTTGCCGTGGCGGCTAAATCCCTACAATAACCAAACCAGAACCAATTTATATATCAGTCCTTTATGTGCAACAATATCAAAGATATTCTGAGATCTGAGTATGTGATCTCAAAATTATTTTTTCATTCAGGTATTTTGGCGCTGTGTTATGTAGTATCCAATTAGATTGATCAGACAAGATCGCTCCTTAACAAATGCATGCTGTCACTGCAGTATAACTGTACTCCTGTCTAGATGATCCTGCATTAGTTCTTGAACTAGTGATAAACAGAATATAATGTAAAAACATTTTATTCTGTTAATTTTGTCTGCAGTGTATAACATGGAGTTTTATAGAAAACAGCTGTCAGTTATGAGTAGTATCAACCAATGGGCCACAGAACTAGGCAACCAGGCACCTCAGAGGAGATCTGATTGAGGTCTGTAAGGCTCTCAAAGGGAATAGTAAAATGAATGAAGACAAAATTTTTACTGTTTCCCAGACATAATTTTCCTGAACTATGGGGCCATAAATTCAAATTATGAGGAAACAATTTTAGACTGGATTGTAGAAAATTTTTTTAGGCACTAAGTTGTTAATTATTGCATTTAAGTTATATCTATTGGATAGTTGAAACTGGTAGTTTGGGGGAATTCAAGGGTCAGCTAGATTTATCTATGTGAGAAGAAAACACATGGATGGGTAGTTTTTGTCATAATTTATTTTTTATTTCTATTTTTATGTCTATTTTTATTATTTCTATTTCTTATATTATTCCTCTTGTTATTAGTATTTCTGTTATTATAACGAGATTAGTGAGAGGAACAAAAGTGTGCTTTTACTAAGAAAGGCTTCAGCAAATCGCAGCGTCCCGGGGATTGTCACTTACCAGGTGATCTGATTGATGTGTTTAAGGCCTTAAATGGATTGAGTAAGCTCGATGTTGATGACATGTTTCCTCTTGCTGAGACTACACACGTGAGTGGGATAAATTCAAATTCAAGAAGGATGATTGAAGGATAGATGTGCGGAAGTTTGCCTTCAGCCAGCAGATGGTTCATCGTTGGAACAAACTTCCATCTGGTGTTGTAGAAGCGGTTGTTTGAATAAATTCAAAGAAGAACTAGACAAACTATTAGAGAGGATGGACAAGTGATATGAGAAATGTTCTTTTTTATTTTTTTGGATGATGCTATGTAAACTTGCTTCCTTGCATCATTTGCCACTACAAATACTAATTTATTTATTTATTTATTTTTGGCTGGTGCAGCAAAAGCCTGTGGTTTCCTTGCACTGTATGGCTAATACTAAAACGAAAGAAACTTCATATGTGATACTTTTTACTTTAAAACTTCATACGTGTGACATTATTCGGAACCTTTTCGCAGGCTACTTGAAAAGGTTCCGGATCAAGTCCCACGACGTTACTAATGTGTCATTAGCAACTGTGCTAATTTTGTTATCTTGCATATGTTATAAGATGCTACTGGATAATATTATCCATAAAATGGCGAAAAAGATGCGACCATTAGAACTCGCAGCAACGAAAGACAAAGGAGAACATTAGCCTAATATTTAGTATTATCACTGATGCTAGTAAACGATGCTGAACATCAAAATGCCTTTAAAAACTGGAAAGTACATTTTATTTAAGGCACACACCTCCTTAGTAAAGTGGTCAAACAAGAAGTACAAACAGTACACACGTTTCAGCTGTCCGTGGACTAGCTTGCTGACTGCGAAATATGGTGATGTTCTTGTATTTTCTCTATCTTGTAAACTCCTCTAACTCTCTGTGGCGGTCTCGGATGTAAAACAGAAATTTATTTATGTTAGAGATAAATATGGAATTTTCATGAACACTTATTTTTACAATGTATTTTGTTTTCAATACTGTAATTCAAAGCATCGTTACAAAGTAACAGCTTCTCCTTTCAATCATTAAAAGTTAGTCAATTCATGTGCTTAATCAATTTAACTTTGCAGCGAAAGGATTGTACTGTTACTAAGCATTGCAATAAGATTACACTGTGAATATTAATGATCCGTGCAAGGTTTAAAGGAGAGGGCGTTGTCCAGGGATGTAGTTTTGTTTGCGGTTGCAGGGATACAGTCCCGGTTCTTTAATTTATTCAGTTCCTAATATTAAGGAAAGTCAAATTTCATTTTACTCCACGATCCACATTAGAACTCCTCCGGTACTGTTAATGATGTCATGAGAGTATGTAAACGTAACGGTGGCATTAAAATATTTTGTATGCACGTGCATTTTCCGTGGGTGCTACTTGAATATAAAAGTTATTAAACATCACCGAGTTCCACCATATAATAAAAATCATAGGTAAAAGACTGATTTCCAGATTTTATCTTGACTTAATGAATTCTCAGAAATCATGATTTATTGCAAGATAATGTCTGGTAATGCACGAATTTCTAGCGTGACCCAAGTAATTTTATTTGGCAGTGTTGCTTTTCTAGGAAGCGGAATAAGAGGATTTTCTATCTGCTTGAGGAACAGACATTACGGAAATTTCAAATCCAAGCTGAGATTTCGATTTTACAAGAATTTATTATGAGAGAGAGAGAGAGAGAGAGAGAGAGAGAGAGAGAGAGAGAGAGAGAGAGAGAGAGAGAGAGAGAGTCCTCAATAAGGGACAGGCCCATATTTCCACTATTTATTTTGCACTGTAAAATGTCCCTTATTGTGCATTTACCAGTATTCCTACATGATTGTCTTTGGAACATAAACTGTAATATCCTCACCAAACATCATTATAATTAATTCATACAGAATTGCTTTTCTACTGAAATGTTTCTGTCTATTTTATTATCAATAAAAAAAATAGTTTAAAAAATACTCCCTATAACGCGACCACGTTATAACGAGATGTTTCAGTGATGACATAATCGAATGATTAATAATAGACAGATTTCAATAATCGAATGAAAAGTTCGATTGATATAATGGAATAATTTTCCATTGGAATGAATCGTTCGAATGATATAATCAGAATAATGGAATTACTTTCTATAATAAAAATAATCGATTATGCCCATCACTATTCCACACTGTACTCATGACTCGTCCACTTCTTTTCTAAGTAACAATTACAACAGAAATACGATTGCTCAGCTTCCTAAATAATTGACCCGGATCATGAAGCATGCAGAATACAAATTCTGAAAAACTGCCATGGGTTTATGTAACTGTGAAATTCGGGAACTGTTAAACCAATGAATTAAATGAAATAATTTCAGATCATGTATCTTAATTTCCAGCAGTTTGGTAAATCATATATTCATAATAGTGTCTGGTAAGAATAAGAAAAAACACGGATGCATCGAAGAACAGACTGTGCAAATATTTTATTTGTTTTATTGCTTGCTTACTACGATTCTCAAATATAAATAACTAGGAGTAAATAATTCGCATGTCGTTATTTAATGCCACAAAAACTGCTATATTGCGCCGTGTTGTATATTTTTATTGTATATTTATATATATATCAAACGCCCTCAAAGCCTATCCAAAAATTCGGATTTTTATTCGTTTTCCATAAACCTAAGTGAAACGTGAAAAAGAAATTTTAAAAATGGGCTAGAAATATGTTTGGTTATCAATCAAAATGTTTTACTATTGAGAACAATAAAACAAAACAATATTTTGTTATGGAAGCTAATAAAGTTAGGAACTAAAAGGATCTGGAGGCGAAAAGGTTTGTACGACAATACTCTAGATCAGTGTTTCTCAATCTTTTTACTCTCGTGGCACATTTTCCAAAGAAGAAAAATTTCGCGGCACACCTACGTAGTCATAGAAGAAGAAATTTCTAAATTTCGCGGCACACTTGGAAAATTTTGTGGCACACTAATGTGACGCGGCACACCCTTTGAGAAACACTGCTCTAGATTCTCCTTTATTATTTTTATTTTTTTTTCAGTCGCGAAACGCCACACTACAAACTACAATCAGCTGAAATTTAAAAAAAAAAAAGAAGAAAAAAAGTGACATATTTTAAAGTATTACTTAAGAACCTAATTACAAATTTTCTACGCTACTTAGTGGCACAGTGTTTTGTGGAAGGCGCCACCGATGGTTTCTCACATCTGTGCCATGGTATTTTGTGAAGAGGTACAGAATTTCTGTAAAAGCCAGAAAACGTGTAATGTCTGGTTTGGGTCAGAGTGGCGTTATGTTCTGTTGTTATGTCACTAGCTTCTTGGCCTCAGAACTCCTAATGGAACCCCGCGTTGCCCACGACCACCACTAGGAAGTGAGCCAGGCTGCCCATAATACTCTGGCTGGCCTCTGCCAGGGTCGCCTGAGCTTCCTAACAGAGACCAAGTTAAAAAAAAGAGGGGACAGTTAAAGTGGGAAGGAAGAAGAAGGTCGTAGAAAGAAGGCGTCCTCAAGATGACGGAAGTAGGGAGGGAATGAAGGTTGGAACCCCTGGCCTGGGAAGCCCGCCCAGGACCAAGAAAAGAAAAAGATTGCAGGGTAACAGTTACTCTGCAAAGAGGTGCTGTATGGCATTTAACACCTGAAGGCGTTTGTAACACCTGACCTATCTTCCAGTATATAGGTGCAAATTCATCCCACACCGAAGGTGTCAGCAGGGTTTGAAGTTAATCCTGCCCCGGATGGGGTTTCAGCGTATCGTGCCCCCACAGAGGCACTAGTTTATCTGACCCCCATAGGGGTTTGCAGTGTGTTTAGGTGATTCCCTTTGTACTACTGTCAAACTGTTGCCTAGGACATTGTTGTCTGATTAGCACGTCTCAGTTGGAAGGTTGATTGAGCAAACTCGGTAAGGGCATGATAGTAGAGCTCATCTTGCAGAAATAGATGTTCCTGATGGTGTAGGTTTCCGTGTGTTTTTGTGATCAGTCTTGTCCTGTAATTCTCATAATAAGGACAGTAGTACATTACATGCTCCCAGCTTTCAGGTTGTCCGCATGTACGCTACACTGTTGAGAACCTCTTCTCCAGATGTTCGAGGTCTCTGCTCAGGGACCTCGAGTCTTAAGGCACGATCGAGTGGTCCCCGGAACAGGGCGCCAAAATTGATGGGACGCAAAATTCCTAGAAAATTTACTGATTTGTTGTAAATTTTAAGTCGGAGAGGGCGCACCAAAAATCTCGCACAGCGCTTAAGCAGGTCCCTGCTTAAGAGCCTATGGGCTGGAGAAGGAAGACCTACCTGAATGTTTGTGGAAATACGTGCAGGAGTAGTTCTCAGGGTTCGCTGATAATTTACAGTTTATAGAAGTTCGGGATGACAACGGGAAATCAGTGGATTGATAAAATAGTTAAGTACTCAAATATAAATATTTATTAGTATATAGCATAAGGTAAACTGCAGCTATTATCAACCCACTGCAGGATGGAAGCCTCCTCAACAATTCATGCTGAGGGAAATGGACCATAATCTGCTACGCTGGTCCAATGCGGGTTGGCAGATCGACCGTATTTTGCAGTCAGGGGCTTGAACCCCGGTCTACTCAAAGAGCGTGTGCTACTGCACTCCTGCTCATGACCACTCGGCTACGGAGGCCTTAGTATATAGCATACATTAACATAAAAAAAAAAAAAAAAAACTGCTTATCAACATTAAAATATAAAATTTAAATGTGCAAAATGCAGTATTTCCACTTGGCTGGGGAAGGTCAACGACCGTGCGCATCTATACCTGTTGCACATACTTCACGCCAGCATTGTGGGTACACTGTTTATAATTACTTTTGCTCCGTTGGTCTGGTTCTGTACTGCTTGCTACATTACATTATATCATATTAAGAAGTATTGAAATGAATAAAGAGTTGACTGTTTTTGGATTACTGTGATGAGAAAACTGGTGCTACTCAAAGAATTCATTATCTTCGATCGATATGAATTAATCTGCAAGATAAAGATATTATTAGGCCTATAATCACTCTTTTACAAAAATTTATTTTGGTAAAAAATCGCACCATATAGTTCTCATTTTACACAGAAGACTTGGTGTAGAGGTTTGTTGTATAAAATAATAGAACATGCATCTAACCATTAGGTTATTCTGTAGAACTTCAACGCCATCCTCGACTAACTCTAAAAGATTGTTGATGATCTTTGCTTTTCGTGAATCTTTTATTACACTCCTTAATAAACTTGAATTTGTCCGCAAAGTTAAATGATCTCTACAGGTCTAAAATCCTCTCGTTTCGTGCGTTGTTCCTCCCTGGTGAATTAGAATAACTTTAGGCCTACTTCCAGCGGGAACCACACCTAATCTATTGACTTATAAATAATTAAAAAGTAGTTTAATCAACTCTTTCATAATTTACTCACAAAAAGGGCGGGATATAGTCGTCACCTTAATAACTTCAATTAATTAAAATACCAAGGCCCCAATCTTCCAACAATGATGTACCTGCGTTGTAGATAATTCCTGCCTTCTGTTTGTTGTTATATTATTTTTCCATCTTAAGCAAATGATGTTTTACCACAGCGGAATATCCACATATGGTCAGTAGATGGGAACATGATGGTCTCGCCAGCCACCTGTCTGTGGGTGAGGTTGTAAAATAGAATAAATGTTTGGAGTGTCTATTCAGATAACGTTTTTCTGAAGTTATCAGTTTCAAGTATTTTCTATGTATGAGATGCCACTCACCTGTGGTGCTCTGTGGATCCGAAGACTTCAGTATCGGTATGTTTGAGAACGTGCAGGTGTGATGCGAATTCAGTTATCTTCTGGGAAGAAAGATAAGCAAATCCTATATTTAATCAAAACGATAATAATAATAAAAAGTATACATTTCATCCGGCCAGGCTCAGTCCCACAGTATTTCTAATGCGTCGAAAGCATACTTTCCAATGTCATCTTTGCCTTAAGAAGACCGAACATGTTTATATTGTGTTTTTATTTCGCTATAAACAGAACATATACAGAAGGCGGATGGAACAAGCTGTCTGTAAGAAAAATCTTAGTCTTTCTTCTATTGTTTATCTTTCATTTAGGCAAAAATTAACTGATAATTTATTTTAATTATAATACAAATAAATTACTTTGGATTTTTTTTACATTTTGAAATGTTAACTTTGGTGTATGTTCGAGTGCTGGTTATAATCAAATCGTTTACTGGCTCTTCCATTAGTGAAGCTTTTGTGATTAAATAAAGAGTATAAAGATTATTAAATGAGTGAGGTTAATCTCCTCGAAATGCTTTTTAGTGTGGATGTTTTTATCAGGATTCGCTTTGGGCCGGTACAATTGAGTTACTTATACCAAACCTAAAATGTATTCTGATTTTGATATCGGATCTTAATGATACAGCCTACATTCAGGCTACTGTATTCATTGAAAATTAGGTTACGTCCCTAAAAATTTTGTTTCAGTATATGACACTTTCAAAAACGAGAGAAACTCTAAATTAATCAAAGCTTCTTCTTTCTTTTTTTTAGAATAGGCCCTGTCTTTTGTTCTGTTTGCATGGAGTAAGTACTGACTTTCGGTAGAAATTATTTTTATTTGTAGTAAGCGTCTGTAACCAATTGATTATGGGTTTTAGGTAAAAGAATCATGGTCAATAGATTCATTTCTTTACGAGATGGTTATTTTTGGTTAGTGAGAACCTTGCTCTATTTAATGTCTTGAAAAGAATCCTGCGTTGAGAAAAATATCCAAATTGCTTGTATTTCAGTCAAGGTAACAATGAGAACTAAACAAGTGACACAAGCGTGCTAACCACTAGACCAACTTTAGCTCCTCCTTATTCAATGCATGTTCCCAACTGCGAACATAGTTAATTTGCTGTTTCCTTCGATAACACACCTATCATAACTATTGACAATCCAGAGTAGTCTTCATCGGTAGCACCTTTGACATCATCAATCTTCCCCCACACTGGATGGAAGAGACCCGAGTTCGAATCCCATCAATGATGCGAAGAAATTTTATGAGTTTTTTTCATTTTTTTACAACGTGGCTGAGTTGGTCGTCTCAGGAGAGAGTAGCGTGTTTTTTTTTCATCCCGGAAACTAGGGATTTTCGTCCACCATGCGGAAAAATCGACCACGGAATACACGCAATTTACAGAACAGTGCTAATTGCAACATATGTGCCATATCATGTTGAAATTAGTATTTTTAGCGAACTGGAACTTCAATCCGAAAGAAAGTTTTTGATATGTCTCTATATATTGCTATAACACAGCAATTGTTACATAGGCGCAGCTATAATAAAATACATTTTAAAATATTCTCCATAAGTTCTTCGTACTTTGAAAATGTAGTGTGTTCTTTAGCACGTCTTAATTTAAAGTTCATAGGTTGCAGTGGGTAATTGAGATAATTTTGATGTAACAGTTGGGAGGCATACTCCACAGCAGGTGGTAGCCAAGTGATGCATTATAGCTTTATCAGATATCGCTAATCACTCAACAGCTGCAACCGATGCTGTGGAAACGCAAAGTAGAGTGGAACTTAAATACAATGTCTTTTGTTTACGTATATTTCTAGTAATAGCAATTGCTTTATCCTCTAGTAAAGATGTAAACAATGTCTGACTATTAAGCCTGCACTCATTAAGTAGAAATTATACTTGTTATTCAAGATAGATGGATAAATAAAAATACTGGAGGCTGCACATGCCTTTTTTTTTTTTTTTTTCTCAATTCAGTAGCTTATGCGTGTTTACATTCAAGATGCAGATGCGTATTATAACTCATATCACGTTCATCATTCATCGTGTTTTACATAAATCTAACTGGAGGAACAAAATTTGTATTGAATCTGATTGGGCTGTATCCTTTGCCTTTTTCAGACTGTTAGGTGTAATACTTTGGAGACGTGAAATATTGACGCATTGAAACCTTAAAAAGGTAATACTGATCAATTTTGGCATATTTATGGAAAAATATGAAGGATTTTAACGTATCCCTGAAATGAGAATTTCGTTTCCATCAGGTAAGCGTTTTTATTTACAGTTATTTATTTATTATTATTATTAGCCATATGGTGCAAGGAAGCCTGAGGCTTATGCTGCACCAGCCAAAAAAAAAAATTTCTGGGTTACCTTGATAGAAAGACATAGAAAGGAATCACCAAGAAAGAGAAGAATGATGATATCCAGCTCAGGACCCTGGGTGTACCAAGCGCATACTCACCAGATGTGAGCCCCTATTTACTTTCCACCCATTCTTTTATATTCCGCACTTTCTTTCTGGTTATGCTTGCAACTGTTGATTTTAAGGAAGGTGGTCTTCCAAGGCACGTTCCAATTTTAACTTCTCATTCTCTGTAATGCGTAGACATTAATCAGTTAACCACATTTTTCTTCTTAGTCTTAAAAAAGGGGGGGGGAGGTGTGAAGCGCAATGAGAGCCATTCTGTACATAGACGGCCTGGCACCTTCCATGTATCTGAATTGTTTAGTAATTAAAGTGATAAATATTTATATTCCAATAAGGATTTTTATGTTAAAAACGTGCAGGTAAAAATTGTTTTCTCTTTTTAATTTGATAAACTTAAAAACAAACTAAAAAAACATATTTCGAATCACTTACGAAATATTAGGTTAACAATAATATTTTGATGTCGCTTTAATGAACTGTGCTTATATTTATATAAAAATAATCAGAAGATTCGCAATATTTATTTACAAATGTATAATTTAAACTAGGATGTATTGTGAGGATTTTAAGTTAGATTTAAATTAGGACTGAAGTACCTAATGAAAGAGTTATTATTATTAACTGTTTACGCATTAGTTTTATATCATTTTTGTTTATGAAAATTCACATAATTTTCCATTTGTATGGGTACAGATGTTTTTGCAGATGAATTTAATAATCAGTGTTGCTTACTGGATAATAACCAAATATGCAGCACTTTACGATTTGTAAAATAACAAACCCAAAATAAAAATGAAATCAGAATAGATTTGAAGACTAAATAAATGTTAACTATTACATCGAATTTAAATGAAAAAAGTACAGTATTAATTTTAATTAATTTGTTATTTATTCTATTATTTATTTTTCTTTATTTTCATTCAAGGTATTACCCGGCTTGCTATCTCTAGTCACATTGTCAGCATCTCTTGAACTTCAATTACCCCAGTAACATGCTAATTCTCACAAACTAGTAATTCTCTATTGTTGATCTCCAACTCATATTTGAGTTCACCTTTTTACTTGACCTCAGTGAACAGTTTATAGAGTACATTACTTTTTAATGTCCATTTGTTGTTTTGAAATTATTGTGGTGTTCAGCTAGAAATATGAGAAACTTGATCACGAATTTATACAGTAGACGCCCAGCTGTCCCATATTTGAATGTGAGGTCAGTGGGTTACGGAAAAAACGCACTCTTTTTTGCCTTCAAAGAAGATAAAATGTAATATATATTTTTATTAAAGCTAGATTATATATATTGAGTGGCCTCTTTATTAGGTACACCTACCTTTTTCACGTAATGAGCGTTCTTTCAGTAACAGCATCACGCAATATAAAGCAGGCGAACAGATGTAGGGATGCTGTATCTGTGCAGTTCGGTGTGAGAATGGCCAAAAGGAAAGATTCATGTAACTCTGAACGCGGCATGGTAGTCAGCGATAACCAAATACCGGCACGTGTACCAGATATCGGTAATATTTGGTTACTAGATATTATCGATATCCAAATATCGATAATATCTGGATATCGGTAATAACCAGATACGATAGCAATAATCAAATAACATCTAGCCAAGGCGATCTTTTGGTCGGAAACAGTTCGTTGATGCGAGAGGCCAAGGAAAGCCGACAACACTTGTATAGCGTAACAGAAAGGCTAGTCAGCCAAATACAGCAATCCAGCAACCAATGGTAATAACCAAAGAGGCATTTCAGAATGCATCACTCCATGTTTCCTCATTATACTTGTCACGGACTGGGTATCCTGGCGAGCGACCGAACTGGTTTCCACTTCTCTCAGCAATAAACAAGAAGATATGGTTACAGTGGGCTGGCTCAGAAGCCAACACTGGACAGTGAAAGATTGGAAAAACGTTGCTTGGTCTGACAAATCTAGATTCCTGCTTTTACACGCTAGTGGATACTCTGAGAACTGCAATATGGGAAAAAGCATGAATCCATGGACGATCCGGCCAACTCCTCTGACTGTTTGGTCGTCCCGGAGTATAAACAGAAAATTTATTTTTATTTTAAGTGTTAACAATACAGGATGATAGCGGTTTAGTGGTATGAGGAGTGCTTTCGAGGTGCATATTGGGCCCTTCGATATGGAACAACGTTTAGATGGTTAGCTGGAAATTTGTTTCCAACTAGATGCACCTTGGTCGGAAACAATAGCTCCTGCAATGTACCTATTTGACTATATCAGTGTATCATGTAATGGGTTCGTCTAACAAGATAATGCGCCGTGGTCAGAATAGATTCCAGAAACATGGAGTGATTTCAACTTACTGTGGTAGTCTCCCCAGCCAAAGGACCTCAATCCAATTGGTGGGGATGAGGTGGAACGGGCTGTTCGGAGTAAAGATTCTAAACCATCCAGTTTGCAACAACTGAGAAGCAATTGAGTCAACATGGATCAGCATCCCTGTGGCACACTTTTCGCAATTCGTTGAGATTATGCTAACAGCGAATACAGGTTCTTTTGAGGGCTAAAGGAGACCTACTCGCTATTTGGTAACAAGATAATGCGCCGTGGTCAGAATAGATTCCAGAAACATGGGTCACTCCATGTTTCCAGAAACCACCTAATAAAGTGGCCACTCAGTGTATTAAATTTTATTTCCTTGAATGTAGAGAGAAAGACCTGCACTGAAAAGATCTTATTAAAAGAACACGAGGATCAATGAATTCCTAGTTTAGCATATCTAAATTCTTGCTGCTGTTGCAGTGTATATCTGTTATTGATACAATAGAGCAGTAAAACGATTAAATTAGATAAGTAGGTAAAGTGAACACAAGAACTACGTTCAGACCACCGATTCACGATTTTCTCTTGAAAAAGCTAAAGTCCATAATTCTGTGGTCTTTAACTTCTGCTAATGTATCTGAGGCGTAACTTTTACAGCTTTAATTTTTATTAAAGGCTAAAATTTTATTAATTTTTATTTTTATTAAAAATATAGGCATTATCCACCTTTTCACATACGTTGGATATTCAGACACTTGAAGTAAATGGAAGTTTGACAAAGATCAATTTCCGCTCTACCTCCATCCTATGTGCCACATCAGTTCTAATAGATTGTTGTTGCAAGTGTTGACATTTCATGCAATACCCTTCCGTTGAAAACGGAAGCTTCCATCACTGACATGAGAAGTCTATACAGTTGTTAGCACGAAACCTTAGCCGCATTAGAAAGTTGAGTTACTTCTTTTGTGCATTGTGGGAGCACTTAATTTTATGTCTCATCGTACGTGTTACTTCCTTCTAAATATATAATAAATAAATTCTTTTTTAAATTCCGGGACGACCACGTAAGGTCATTGAAATTCACATGATAGAAAGATACGAGAACATCACCGTATTTAACGCTCCTGCGAACTTGAACCAACGTCACTCAAGCTCACGTACATCTCTACCCTTGTATTTGACCACTCGCTAAGTCAACTTTTCAGTAAAGATTCGAAGTTTTTCCTTAATTTTAGTCTCCTGAAATCTAACCAAATTGAAATGCCCATCTACCCAAACTGGTATGCATTTACTTTCTCCCATCACCACCAGACCGCTAATTCTGCTGCTATTCACACACACAAAAGTGAGTGTTTTGAGATCGGCATATTATTCCACCGAAATAATCTGTAGTATAGTTTTATTTTGAGTGGCATCACCACTCACAAATACATCCGGAAGTAAATACATTTTCCGTTAATTTTTCCCCAGTGACTTGAACCCGGAGTGCAATGTTCTCCCCTTCAGCTCAACCAGATTTTTCCCAGCAGACACCTATACGGAATGACATTTACACAATTAACCAGTTAATCCGCACTCGGTGTAGGAGGATGGGACTTTGCCTCATTACGTGCTGCAAATAGCACACAAAGTGAACCACATTGGCATCAAAGTAAGGTTAAAGCTCGTGAATACAAGCTTCTCCACCTAGCAGTTTTCGCCGTAGCGCACTTAAACCAGGTGTGTGTGTATGTATGTGTGTGTGTGTGTGGAGACAGACCGCCACTCTGTAGAGTGATTGATGGAAGCGGGCGGTTCTGATACTTGGGTGTGGCTTTCTAACGGTACACCCTTTGTACAGGCGGTGGATACGGGGTGGGTTTGCGTGTTTCTTCCGACGTCACAATGCGGATCACGCCCTTCCTCGAGGGAGGTGCATGTGCGCGGACACTGGCGTCTCTCCTGGAAGTCGAATTGCTGCGAAGAAGAGAAAGAGAGAGTGCTGGAACATTGCAGTAGAGAAAAGTTGACTATTGGAAGTTGAAAGTTGTTGCGCTATTCTCTGGATGACAGGTAAGGTTGAGCACTTCTTCTTACTAGCACGTGTGCGTCTTACGGGTCTTCCTAATCCCTGCGAATCGCCATAAGGAGCTTGATTACGTTGTTATATACTAGTAGGGTTTCAACTTGAGTCAGCAGAGTGATTGGACTGTGAATCTCCAAGATTTTTCATTTCAGCGTAATGGATGAGTAGCAAATACAGCGCTTGATGTTTTCTGATTCTGGCCATTTCGCTTCACGTGCACCCACTTATTAGGTTTAATTATATCACGTTGGTGTGTTAAGACCTCCGAGAATACACAGAATAATGTATTTAAAACCTTGTAGGTATAATTACCTAAAAGCTTAATGATATTATTTTAATATATTTAGGAATTTTGTTGAAATATATAACCTGAGTAGCGACTTATATTAGAATCAAAGTATTTAAAAACAAACAATGTGGAGTTATTTACTTAGGAAATTTTCTTAAAATTGTCCGAGATGTTTTACTTCTCATAATTTGTTAAGTACTATTTGATGATAAGACAGAGTGGGGTAAGGGACACAAATGGCTTATTACTATACATTATGGAATAGTTTAAAATATTTGAAGTTTCAAATAAAAAAACACAACCACACATCGACAATCTATATAACTTATAGCCTATTTTATTTATTTTGCGATTATGATTGAGTATTACAGTCTTAACATAATCTCCATTGATCAACACGCACATAGAAAAAAACCAACTGTACTAATAAACTTCTCACTATAATGTACCTAATGCTTGCTTATCAAATCAATAAATAAAATATATAATATGTAATATGATATAGTAGAAATCGGAAATAGGAGGAAATTGGTTCTTAGAGCGAGCTCCATTTCAGTGTCTGGTGGTATGATTAGCTGAAATAATGTTTGGATTTAATCCAGCTGTTGTAAAAGGTATTTGGATGGCAATGCATACTTAATTCAATATGTCTCTGCTTTAACCGAAGTAAAAAAAAAAAAAAAAAAAAAAAAAAGTAGAGGGATTTAAATTCTCGGAATTTTCCTTGTTCTATAAATGGAATAAGTTTAAGTGTCCCAAAGCTAGTCACAGCTACTAGGGGGATTCTATTATCCAGCTATTATGGAGGATATATAAAATGTCATGCAGTTGACATTCAATGCGCACAATTGACCTCCGACGTTGTCATCGATTACACTTTAAAAAAAGATAAATAATAAAAAAAAAAAAAAAATGGAACGTGTTCGTAAATCCTACGGATAAAGATTTGGAGATGGTCGTGAAAATTCACTCTAGCATTCATGCAAAAAAAAAAAAAAAAAAAAATGGTGGACTGTTACCATACTAAGACAGTAGTGCATACATCTACCTATTACTTCCTTGCATGTCTCGAAACCACGCAGTAATTTTGAAGTTATCTATTTCGTTCCGGCGAGCTTCATATATTTATGCGAGTGATAGGAAGTTTGCGTGCTACACCAAGTTTATGAAATGTCACTTAAAAGGAATTTTTTTTGTCTTTTCTGACATTATCACTTGAAATTGAAGCTCTGCATGAATATAACAGATCGGTAAAAACCAATCTGTGGTGCTTGTACCCCTCGGGTACCCAATTTATAGTACCCTTACCATTGTGGTACGTATAAACTACTGTAACAGCCCAGTCTTCAGAAACGCGAGCTGTCTTTACAAAATACAGAAAGGAGGGAAACATATTTTTCATATAATTTACTTTATTAAATATATATATCGCAAATAACCCTATTTATTGTCAATATCATATATTTATATTTTGTTTATTATAAATAATTATTTATTTCAAGCTCAAATGGAGGTTCGCATGGCAGTTTGATCATTATAGGGTTCGCTTTATTGTCAATCATACAAAAAAGCAAGCGCAATGACCCAACTGTTTTCTATTATTGTTGATTTTTGAAGCACATCTAGACACCTCGCGGCAATAACTAGAAGTAACAATCAATTATTTTATTCATAAATGTTTTAAGTTTTTTTTTATTATTTTTTCAGCTGACTCAATTTAAGTCTAGATAAAAAGTCAATATTTACACAACGTTCGTGTAATTCAGAATTCATGCATTTCACATAAATAAAACTTGTTGATTACTTATTGATAACTGAAAATGTAAACAATCCAAGATTTAATTAGCCAGTTTGTGGTGTCAGTATTTCGTATAGCGCGTATTGCTCGCCAACGTTTCAAAAATTGTGCTTTATCCACATTGGCTATTAAGAATCACGTGATGGTTTTTTTAAGGAAAGGAAAAAAGAATTCATTGGAAAATTCACCTCACCGGCAATTTCTAAAAAAAAAAAAAAAAAATGCAACACCACGTACTTGTGAAATTGCTTAGCGAAGGTCCTAGAAAATGTTGGTGCTTAGATCTTTCTAGAAGTCAAACTTCTGACTAAAACTGAGTGCAGAAGCAACGTATGCTTTTGAAAGTTTCGAATGATTCCTTGTGTGCGTGCTGAAAAACTGCAAAAGAATTTGAATGCTATGTTCCCAGATAGTATAACTGATTGGTATGCGTCTTTAACAAAGTGTTTAATGCGCGAATTCCTAAGGACATGACCTGCATGCGGAATGAGTAATTTACGTGACTCTGCAATGATGTGTCATGCATGAAGCGGTGTCACCGATGAAAGTGACATATCGTGTGAAGCTAACTGCGTGGCTGTGATACGCTTAACGACTTGCCGATGTAGCGCTCAACATCAGAAAATACATCTACCGAAGGTGGACAGACCTTGGCTAACTTTATCTCATATTGTAGAATAGTACTAAGAACGAGAAGCTATCTCTTCAGTTCTCCTACATGAAGTTCTGTTTTCTAATTAATCCTGAAAGAACTCTCCTTATTTATGGTTCAGTGAAAAGAGCTGCTTGCAGTTACGTCTCCTTAAATATTCCGTTATTATTGTATTTAAACAGATTTAATACTGGGTCTTGCAAGTTTTACCATGTTTTCCATAAGAGCCTTTGATTCGCCGGAGCGGGATATTTGCGGATTTATCATTCCTACTTACCAATCCAATAGAAAACGGAGAGTTTGAGCATTTAAAGGGATGAGGCGCTGAAAAATGCCATCAGCAGGTTTCTAAATTTTGAAGTAACACTTGAACCACATCTGAGGATAGGCTTGAGAAAGACTCAAAAGATTTGGAATAGACGACCCACTGACATATGAAGTCCACTTTAAAGAAATTAGACTAAACTGAGCTCTGTATAAGACTAACAGACTAACGTGAGCAAAGAAATGGCCTATGAATCTTGTATAAGAGCTCTTCATATTAACCGCGCTTCATTCACTGGATGGATATGCTGTCAATTAAATGCCGCGTGGTTTAGTTTCATGATCGCATATGTATAAATAACAGTTTACAAAAAAAAAAAAAAAAAAAAAAGAAAGAAAGAAGATAACTGTCTCATTAGAGAGACCCAAGTCTGAACTGATAACGAAAATCCGGAGTTTCCAGGTTTAAAAACCTTGCTATCCATACTTGATACCGATTAACCCAGCCACGAAGTGAAAAAAAAATCCATAAAAGTTCCTCATGCCATTGACGGGAATCGGCCCGTAAATGACGCGACACAGGCCTCGCCACACCGCGCCTTTTCTATCTGGTGTGGGAAGGACAATGATTATAATCATTTTGCTACCGCACAAACTATATGATGTACAGTACTATTACTATACAATTATATATATAGGGTGTTTCAAAAATGATGGTCAATAATTTAAAGGTGAAAAGTACAAACTAAAATAAGCAAAAAAGTCCCAGTGAACATCGGGCAGCAAATGAACCGTTTTCGAGATCTTAATAGAAAATGCACATTTTCTGTTAAGATCCACCACTGTTTATGGGAGTACTAGTTTAGCAAAAAGTTGTGAATCCTTTGCTAAGGGTGGCATTATTAAACGTAAGATAATACATTTTTAATTTTAACACCACAGGATTGTTACAAAAGGTGTTCAAAATACTGTTCTTGCTTCCGTACGCAGCTTTGTAGTCTTCCCTGCATTGAGTTGCGAATCCTCTCAGGCATTCCTGGGTCATTTCTGATTTGCTGAAAGGCTCCCTCAACCCGACGCTGCAATTCCTCAACTGTGTTAATGTCAGAAGTGTATCCCAAGTAATTGGTGATGTAAAATTCGCCACACACTGCTATGACTCAGTACACGCTCTTGCAGAGCAACCCTCCTTGTCGAAATTCCTGGATTTTGTTCTATTCCTTTTAACACCCTTTGCTGAACGTCAGGTTTTATGCTTCTTGGCCTACCTGCTCATACTCCATGTGCGAAGCGTCCATGTTCTCTAAGGCATTGATGTACCCTGATGAATGTGTGCCTATTGCGCTGCCTTCGGCAGGGAAATGCTTCTTGGTACAAATGTGCAGTCTCGAGTGCACTGCCGTTGGCTTTACCATACATGAAGTGCATATCCGCATACTCTTCGTTGCTGTAACCTTTTTCCATGTTAATTATCCTTTGATAAGTATGCCTGCTACGTCTCAGAGCATTGAGAGAGGGGAAACGGAGAGAATGAGCATAACCTAACCTAAACAAACAAGTCAGTGGTGGATACCAACTAGAAATGTGCAATATCGTGAAAACGATTCACTTGAGAACCCATGTTTACTAAGCTCTTTTTGCATATTGTAGTCTGTACAGTTCACCTTTAAATTATTGACCATCACTTCTGAAACACCCTGTATACAAAATTAATGTAATAGTATTATGTAATAATATGAGGTTAAGTGAATCACAACTAATGGCATAGAAAAGATAGAAAGAAAGAATATATAAATAAATAAATGATCATAAACCAAGGTACACATTATCTTATCAAGGAGCCACAACATGACCATGGTTTATGGAAGTCACTACCATTCAGTTTAGATGTATAAAATTTAAAATAGAAAAAGTTACCAAAAATAATTTTGTAAGAAATTTTTGCGGAACTTTCACTAAACTGCCTGGCTAATCGAAATACTTTGTTTTCATAAACCATAGGCATACTGGGGCTTCTTGATAAGATAATATGCAATTTGGTTTTTGATCATTTATATATGTATTCTTTCTTTCTATCTTTTCTTTTCTGTGCTAGCTGTAATTCATTTAACCTCATACTATTGCATTAATTTTCTTAATTCACTGCGCCTCATACAAAAAAGCCATTTATTCATTAATTAAAAATTGTTTATGCCCTAGAAGTATATTTTATATTGTGCATATATATATACTGTATATATATCTGGGATTTTAATTTTTTTCTTCTAATTGGCAAAATTATTTTGTTAACTGAAACTAGCTGTTTCAGCTTCTCGTGATTAATTTTTACACAGTGAAGCTTCAAGCGGAGCTTGTCTTTGCTTAAAGTTATTACTGTTTTATTACTCGGGGCCAGTGATCTCATTGAGTGCTCCCCAAGCTGTAGCAAAGAGAATGAGAAATGTATAATTTTTATGCAAGACCGAGCAGTGTCCTACTAGGCAAGGAATGTTATGAGAATTTTTATTAGAATAACTACCTCACTCTTCTGATATCACACCATGTGATTTTCTGCTTGGTTCTCTGAAAGTTTTAACACTGCACTACTAGCATAACAGTAAAGTTAAAAACATCCATTATTCAACTTGCCAACATTTCTATTCAGCATCATAAACTGACAGAAACGATGTTCATAATGAATAACGAATGCACTCCCTAGCAGTAACATGTTAAACTAATTGTTTTCTTGGTTAATAATTTCTCTAGTTGAAATATGCCAGGTGATTTATGGTAGTTACTTTGCCTCAACAAACTACACTACTTACAACTTTATTAAGATCGATGAGGCCTTGTAATATGAGTAGCATTTGGAGTATACAAATTTGTATTTATGCAAATTAAGCAATCATGAAGTGTATGATGTATACAAGAGAACTTCGATAAATATGTATGGGAAGTCCACTCACATTCTATTCACTTGCAATGGAGAAAGGAAAGGAAAGGAAAGGAAAGGAAATTACTAGCCTCAAACAAAGTAGGATCGCCAGTGCACCAGTCCTGCAAGTTCAGAAGGGATGGAAACGTTCACTTATGGAAGAAATCACTTGAAACAAAAGACCTTGCCTGCTGCATACTGGCAGTACAGGCCGCTGTTGGAGGAATAGTGATGTGGAGCATATCTTCATGGCATGTTTGTTCCCAGTGTCCAGCAACATGGACAAGAATGTTTTCACCATCATGTGCTCCTTTGCAGTTGTCCTTGGGGATGTTACCGCTTAATGGCTGCCAACAATGTTCTTCTCTAACTCTTCTCCTTTCCCATATTAAAGCATTAATAACGTCACTGGGACTATGCAATTTTATTTATAACAAGTTCATTTAAGTACATTACTAAATACCGGTATGTACATACACTGGTATTTAGTATGTACGTGTTGAGTGCCAAAGCAAATAAGGCAAGAATATATATTGTATCTGTATATTGCGCGTATTCTGGTTGAATTGCCTATCTGATGGAATGAAAACCAAAGTTTCCAGGAGAAAAAACCATTCTACCTTCACCCTAGAGTTAGTCGGTCTAGGGTGAAGGTAGAATGGTTTTTTTCTCCAAGTTGTGAGAAAAGCCTGTACAAATTCCTAGCTTGATTGACGGGACTCGAACCAAAGCTTTTTCTACCCAGTGTGGGAAGGACTATGATTATATCCATTGTGCTACCCACGAGGATTACTAGATGACTAATTAGTCTGTTTATATTTCTAAGTGTCTTCATATGGAAATATCCGTTTAAACTGAACCACCCATTACGATACAAAACAGATTTTACAATAAAATTAAATACATTGTAGCTGTGAAAGTCAAATCTTCCTTTTAAAAAATGTAAACAATTTTTAAAAAATGATCGTGCGATGTGCATCATTAAACCGACCTGTTCTTATCACACCAGAACATCATGGTAACTAGCGTTACCTTAGCGAATTCTACATATTACATATCTTATTAAGTCTTTCAGCTCTTCTGAATTATTTGCCTTGCTTTTTTTATACATCGAATTTATAATAGCTCTACATAAAGAGATAGGGGATCAAATCAAGTCATCTGACAGGAAAAGAAAATTTGCCCCTCCTTAGAATTCCCCTCGATGTAACGGGTTTATTTCATCTTTTGTAACACAAAAGACTCTTCCAATTTGTTAAAGCCATGTAAATCGTAGAGCAAAGTTGGGGTTTAAAAGAACTGTTCCAACATGTTTTTATAAATTTCTATTTACAGCATCACCATTCTCTTCCAAAAATATAAGGATCGATGACGCAGTTGGAAGACACGAATTACTCCAATCGCC
Source organism: Mastigoproctus giganteus (assembly GCF_048544385.1). Taxonomy (NCBI): domain Eukaryota; kingdom Metazoa; phylum Arthropoda; class Arachnida; order Uropygi; family Thelyphonidae; genus Mastigoproctus; species Mastigoproctus giganteus. The sequence goes on along the minus strand of NC_143584.1, from coordinate 155,311,857 downwards.
CACAGTAGAGCGATTTGGATGAATTGGTCTCTCCTGGATAATGAGCTTCCTCCGATATGAAGAGTGCCGTTTAAAGTAAAATTATGTTTTTAGGTTATGTTGGCAAATCAAGGCATTCATGGTAATTAAAATATGGTAATATTTAACGTAAACATGTACTGTGGGTTGGAAAGCGAGCAGCCTTTTTCAAAGTATTTTTGTTCGTGTGGTTAAGCGTGTCTCGAACCGAACTGCCAGTCATTGACCTTCAAGCAAGCCAGTAATATTTCTAAATTCATAACTTTTCCATGCTGACAACATATTTCCTTCCGTGCTGTATAATACCCTAATTGCGTGTTTACGAAGTCCAGTGTAGGTACTGCGGTCTTTTCGATGAAACACGGGGCTTGTACGTAAAGTGGTTGCGTAGTCTGACGCCCTTAATGTTCATGACTATTTGAAAACTTTTGGCAGAGGAAATCGTTTTAGAAAGAAAAAAGAGAAAAAGGATAGAGAGCAAGTAGGTATACTTACTCTGTTATCAAATGTCAAACGAAAGCACGAAATTTTATCAAAGGTTTCCAAAAAGTTTAAAAACTGCCCTCTTACTGCCATCCCTTCTATTCTGGATTATAGCCTACGATTTATCCTAAACACATTTAAAAGCCATTTTGAAAGTACAGAAGGGTGCTCCTAACTTTTGGTCAGTAGTGCACATGCCATCGATTTCTTATGTACAGTTAATTCAGAAGTATTTTTAGCATGCCCTTTACTAACATTAATGTCAATATTAATTTATCTCTTTGTCCATTCTTCCAGCGTCGGCTGTTCTGTGTCTGACTTCAGGAAGTTCTTATATTTATTCTTCTGCCACTCATTTCAACCTTATCAGTTCCTCCATAACTTGCTACACGTCTTGAGAATTATTTCCTATCCGATAATTTTTCCTTTGTTTGCCTTGTTTATTACCCTTGTCTACTTTCCACGCAGACACGGTGATTTATTTTCATTTCGTGCAATTCTGCAAAAATTCACTTTTCTTTGCCATTTTGACTAACTGGCCAATGAGCTCTTATGACTCACTTATGACCTTTTATCTTTTTATTTTTATATATATATGTCAAGCTATTGTAGCCTCCGATTTTATAATCTTCTATAAATGTCCTATTTAAACGACAATATTCCTTTCTTTAACCAATTATTTCAATATCAGAGTATCTCGAGATGTGAAATAAAATACAACGGGCTTATCAAACAAAAGATTATTTCGTTTCATAAGACAATTCTCTCGTTACGTATAAAAATAAAGATTTCGTTTAGACAAAATGAGGACTCAACTTCCAGTGGTATTTGAGTCTACACGACTGGACTTTAGAGGATTGGAAACAAGTATTGAGTTCTCATCTGATGGATCTTAATTTACATCCTGCTGTACAGATGCCAGGGATAGGTTATAGATACAATTGTATGAGATGATGAATATATTGTATGTTGTACCTACTGTGAAAGGTGGAATAAAGATGTGAATGGTCTCGTGGTACTGGATCTACTGATACGTCTGAAAATAATGACAAAAAGCAGCGCATATTTAACAAATTTATCAAATTATTTACAGCCTGAATTATTTCATTTTTCACCCAGAGGAGGGCAACACTTTTAAGCATCATCCTCCCCATACCGACTGGAAAAGGCCCAGTTTGGAATCCTGTCAAATGACGCGAGGAATTTTTGTTTTTTCACATAGTGGTTAAGTTAATCGGTTTCAGGAAAGAAAAGCATGTTTTTTTCTCTCCCAGAAACTCGGGTTTTTCGTCCAGAAAACAGACTTCAAAATAAACGCAATTTACAGACACTACAAGGAGCAATGTGACCTTAGTCACTGATGCTTCTGAAACCCTACTACAACAACAACTTATGACCTTAGTCACTAATGCTTCTGAAACCCTACTACAATAACAACAACTTATGACCTTTTTTTGTCTTTCCTTTCTCTCTCTCTCTCTCTCTCTCTCTCTCTCTCTCTCTCTCTCTCTCTCTCTCTCTCTCTCTTGTAAACGCTTTGTATGTCAAGCTGTTGTAGCCTCTTCTTTTATAAATCTCTACAACTGTCCTATTTAAAAGATAACATTCCTTTCTTTTTATTTTATTTTCCACAGAACATATGCAATTTACAGATAATAATATAACGTCGTATATAGTACAAAATATATACAGAGAAATATGGTCTAATGCGCTTAAAACAAGAACTAGTTGAGTCCAATACATCGAATTCAAACTGTAATCGAAGCACATGGTAGTCCTGTCATGCTGAGATAACTTTCTGATTTGTTGGCTAAGCAGTGTAATACGTAGTCGCGCGAAGATGAATTTAATATCAAATTGTTCAGATTTTATTTTCGATAGGTTGCTTGTATACGTAAAAACTATACGAGAATTTTTAAGAACACCATTTTTTTTTTCTATAATTAATCATTTAAAGTTTACGAATTGTTATGAAAATTTTGTCAATATGTTTAGAAAAACAGTTTTCGTTACGTGTCTTCTTCCCCATCCCAAATCGTTTAGGTATCGACGCTAATTGACAGATGTTAATATGGAAGACATTTTAGAATTTGTAACAAAAGTGTAAGGCAACGCATTGACAAGCAAATTTCTACTTATATAAAACGTTTTCTATTTTGACAAAAAGAAAAAAAAAAAAAGATTATTGGCAGACGAAGAATTTTTACTTTCAAAATTTGCATATTACTCAATTTTTAGGTTGCTCAGGCATTGGTATACGAGCTCGTATATTCTTGATCCAAGCACCACGTGCTTGTGTAGGACATGGATATTAATGCATAGGGTAGGTTCGGATATTAATGCGTAGGGAAGTGTATATTCAACGTTTAAGAGAAAAAAATTCTCTCAGTCACTCTGTACACGAAATTAATTCGATTTCCATTAGTTACTAGTGAGTTTTGGTGCAAATCAATATAAGTTTATTCGAAATAAATTGAAATAATATATGAAGTTGAGTTTAATGTCAAGAAAGAAACCATTTCTGTTTCGTCATGTTATACAGAAACTTCCGAAAGGGGGATTTGTTGCTCGTTGCATAGTAACTGGAATAAACATATAACCGTTCATTATTTTATTATTAACCTTAACTTCTTCGCCGTCAAATGTTTTTCCATGAAAAACTGAGCTCATCGTGCGACAACCCTGTCGATATTTTTAATTTACTGAAAGCTTTCTACATACGGACTGCTGACATTCTCATTAAATGCTAAATTGTCAGCATTTCACCCGGTGTTTCCATGCATGCTAATCCGAGTGGTCGTTCATCTCTCACAGCTGGGAGATTTCTTGTGGACTAGCTGCAGTATTCCATGGAACGTATCTCCTGCTCAAAATTACTGGATATTGTCATGGGCTCCTGATGGCATACTGCTGTGTTTTGGGCCACATAACTGAAAGAGATGTGAAGCTAAATCGATATTACTAATTACAGCATTCGCTTATAATGACTTGGTTAATGGGATAACTAGGACATCGCGATTGTCTGTCTCGAATTCAGTTCCTAAAATCCAAGGCTGTTTTTGGTTCGGATATAATATCACTGCAAACTCTTTTATGACTAATAAAACTTTAAATACTTAATCATAATTACTCCTGTCTTTTTTTATTATGTCCTTGGCCTTGTTAGTCCTTGTTAGTCCTTCAACATTAGTACGTATGGTATTATCGAAGGTCTGTTCGAGGGTTATACAGAAATATTAAAATCGTATATTTTTAATTCTTACTACAATTATATGCTTTTTATAATTTCACATAAATAAAAAAAATTTTCATATGAAAGGTTTGGATATTGATGTTATCCTTCAACTTGCAAACATGTCCCAAATTGTGTGCTACCAGGATGTCTCAGAAGTTCTTTCCCACAATGTAAAGTTCATTTGGTCATACACGAAACTGCAAGAAGAAATTAATCTGCAAAATACAGACCTTCATTTTCGATTACTTTGATCCATGTGTCTGAAAGCAGTCAAATTTGGCTATGGTACCAATCCTTGGATTTGGAGGCGAAAAACTCGTGACAGGCCTCTTAGATTTCGTTAAATATCTCGAACTTTAGCCTGGGTCAGTCGTGCTCGGTGAGCTGGAGTTATCGTGTTGGAGAGTATGCATTTTCAGTTGTCCAAAGCTGGGTAGCGATGCTTTATGTATATAATCCAGTTGTTGACAGTACAGTTCGACATCCACAGCACGACCGTCTGGAACAAGTTGGAAGTGCAGAACACCCTGGAAATTCCACCAAACACATAACATCACCTTGTGTCCGAAACGATCTTGTCGAACCACCGGTTGAAGCACTTTATCGTAGGGTACCCACTGCGTTTCCTTGTCAAGATTATACAGAAACACCCGTTTCTCATCACAGGTTACGATTTGTTCCAAGAACCTGTTGTCAAGTGAATTGTCCAGTAGTTGTTTGCAAATGTCAAGTCATTGTTGGGCCTGTGCTTTAGTCAATTCGTGCAGATTTTGTCGAGGTCGCTTACCGAAAAAGCCAAGTTTGCAAGTGATGATTGATAGTATCTTTGAAAGGGCCAAGTAACAGCTAAGAAATTCAAGGGTACTGGAATGCGGCTACTCCTCCAGCATGACCCATAGAGCCTCGTTGTCCACACCAGATGGTTGTCCCGAGCGAGGTTTGTTGACGAGGCTTGTCTCCATCATTGAAATGCTCAAACCAATTTGATGCTGTTCGTCTTTTTACCACACCTTCGCCTTGAACCTCACAAATTTGTTCAGCAGCTGCCTTTGCACTCAAGCTTTTTTTTTCCAGAAGAAACGCAGAGATACTCGATTTGTAATTCCATACGGAGAATGTGTGACGAAGAATGCATTCTCACATTTTCCTTAGCCTAATGAAAGCAAAATAATAACAAATAACACAATTGGTCATAAACGTCTGGAAACATGCTTCACAATGATATCCAACATGTGATATCCAACTTTAGTATAACAATATTACCAACAAACAAGCCTTATATTCGTGGGAAAGAACTTTTGAGACACTCTGGTCCTAAAAGTGTATTGAATATAGCAGACATGGTTTATGTACTCCTACCTTGAAAGATTTATTTCCGGAACTTATTATTATTATTAGTATTAAACATTTTCTCCTTTATGGGATTTTTTCCGCCCCGTAACGGATACTGGTACCAAGTGCATGAGGAGGTTGGTTGTATCCGGTTATTATTGTTATTACTGTATTTCCGCGTCCAAGCCACTCCAAATACAGCCTAGTTTGGCTAGGAGAATGTGCATTGTAAATAATCAGAGTGATTTCAATGATAATAGTTATCGAAGAAAATTGCAATTTATATACACTCACATTAAGCTTGATCTTCATCAGTATAATTGATAAACACAGAAGACAACAATGCTCCCAAAACCGAACCCTGGGGGATTCCACTAATAACATTAGTCCACGAAGAGCAGTATCCATTGATTACCATTCTGTCTTTTCCCATTAAACCATCCCTTTAACCTCAAAAACAACTTGCTCTTAATGCTATTCTACTTCAATTTGTACAGCAGTCTTTTATGTGCAACAGTATCAAAAGAATGTTTTTTTTTCTCCCAGAAACTTGGGTGTTTCGTCCAGCAAATAGCAAATCGACTACAGAACTCATGCAATTTACAGACATAATGTATAGGGTTCAATATAGCCTAAGTCGTTGATGTACCTAAAACCTTACAGCAACAACTATCGTATATCAGTTTCATTTTTTTGCCTGTGCTGATCCCCTGTCTTCGCGGGAAGCACAGTGGTTATAATCACCATCTTCCCCACTCCGGATAAAAAACGTCCTGGTTTGATTTTCGAACCGACTAACTCTGTCGTCAATGACGGCAGAGTTAGTCGGTCTCAGGCGAGGACAGCTAGGTTTTTCACCCGGAAATTCAGGTTTTTCGTCCAGAAAAACAGGCAAACCGACCACAGCACACACAAAATGTAGGCATCATACACACGGGTAGATGAGCTAATTCTAGGGTGGCCATGATATGACAGGTTTTCGTTTTCTTCTTTTTTTTTTTTTTTTGTGCTGGTTCTGTAGTTGTTGCTGCTGATATAGCACTATCTGAGGCAGCTAAATCTTTGAGGCATGTATATAAATTTCATGTGTTCCATGACTGTTTTGTTGGATGAAAAATGAAAAACCCGGTTTACAGGAGTAAAACATGCTGCCCTCTCCGAAGACTAACTAAATCGACCTATGAAAAAACAGAAATTGTAACAATGATCCCCAACGAGGTCCTTGTTATGACTGTAATTTGCTGGTGCGTGCTACATCAGACAATTTAAATCTTCCATAGTTAATAATTTGTTATGGAAAAATATGGAAGACAGGGTGAATACGAAAACTGAATGAAATCCGAAAGGAAAAGAAAACTAACAGGTAAGGAAACCATTAATACCGGAAGATGTCGCAAACAGAATCTGATGTCAGAGCTCCAGATGCACCTATGGACAGTTCTCGACTGTCCATAGGTGCATCTGGTATTTTATTTATTTTTTTTTTTTCAATGTTATTAGTCGTTCGATAAGCTGACTGCACAAAAGCAAATAATCATTGACTCTGTCGGAACTAAAGCGCTTGTAATCTCTCATATCCCTAAAATTGGATTTTGTAAGTAAGACTTATTATATGAACAGCATTTCAGTTTTAAAGTATTGAAAGGAAACAATCATAATAAAATAATGTTTACTAATTCAACATCACTTCCCAATAGACACGATTTTGCAACGAACAACAGCAACGTAAATCAAAACATGAAGTCATTTGTGATAGACTACCTCTCTAAAACAATTAAGGTGGTGGTCACGTACATGTATTCGAGATTCGCATGCGAATTGCGCAGTTACAAGATTATATGCGCCGTAAACTTAGACCGCCTTCCACCACAAATAATTCTTGCGTAAGTATGAAAATAAAAAAAAAAAGTGAAGACGAAATAAACAAAAAAAGATACTTGATTACTTTACAGTAGTGCAAGACATTCGAACAACGTGCGCAATAAGTTGCGTGATGATTTAACATTGATTTTATGTTTGTTGTGCTGTAATATAATGGTAATAAGTGATATTGTGTGGCTAACTAAAGCGAAAATATTCACGAATCAATGTCAGAAACCTCGTATTAAACATTCCGAGCAGAAGTTAACCTCGGGGGCTCACATCTGATGAGTATGGGCTTGGCACATCCAGGGTCCTGAGCTGGATATCATCATTCTTCTCTTTTTTGATGATTCCCTCCTACTTCTCTCTCTTTCTCTCTCTCAGTGTACTCAATTTTTTTTTTTTTTTTGGCCAGTGCAGCATAAGGCTCAGGCTTCCTTGCACCATATGGCTAATAATAATAAAAAGTATTAGTGTGTTGGACAATGCAGAGAATCATCAAACAATCTTTCATCTTTAAGTAATACTTCTACTTGTAGCAAACAGGAGTTCTTACTAAAAAGACGATAGTAGGAGGGGAGGCACTTTGAACCAAACTGACCAGGGGGGGCGGTCTGTCAAGCCTCCCTTCCCCCACCCCGCCAACCCTCCCCTCTCAGAGCTTGCGGTCTGCCTCCCCCCTCCCTCCCCTACCCCCGAAACACTTTGAACAGAATTGCACAGCGGGTGGTCTGGCGACTTCCCCCCTCCCCCACCCCAAAACACTTTGAACAGAATTTGTCAGCGGGTGGTCCGTCGACCCAACCCCGCCACTAGGTGGCACTGTCATCGAAACACTTTGAACAGAATTTCAAAGCGTGTGGTCTTTCGACCCACCCCCGAAACACTTTGAACCGATTTTGGTTGCGACGGTCGCCGCTAGGTGGCACTGCCATAGACCAAGGGCAGTATTCCACCCTCTCCACCCCCCGCACACAGATGTTGAATCTTTGATTGTGATGACATCACCAATCACGTGAATCCTTCCCATGATAATGTTATTTTTAGGCAATAAATTAATTAGTGCTATTTTGAATTGTTTTTACTTTAAAGTATTCATGAACAAATCAATGGTATTTTTAAAGTATTCATGAACAAATCAATGGTATTTTTAAAGTATTCATGACCAATATTTTTAACCAATGGTATTTTTTAAAGTATTCATGAACAAATCAATGGCATTATTTGAACATAATTAAAGTATTCATGAAGAAATCAATGGTATTATTTGAACGTCGATGGTATTTTTTAAAGTATTCATGAACAAATCAATGGTATTTTGTGATTTGAAAGTGATTTTCAATATAATTTTTAATGAAGACAGATTTTAACGGATGACCTTTTTTGTTTGGAATACTGAACTACAGTTGCTTTCGAATAGATTTGAATAAATTTGTACATGAACATCCTTGTGAATATTGTTGTTTGCCGTATAACGAACAGTCAAACTCATTCATGGCAAGATTTCACTGGTTCTCTTTATTTCGAACACAGTTATAATTTGATTAGTGTTATTACTTGAATGCAATTAATGTGTTTTTTCATAATTATAAAGTTCGAAATTAATTTAAAATGGTTGAAGTTTAAGGGGAAATTTAAAAAGTTAAAATAAATTAAGGGGAAATTTAAAAAGTTAAAATAAATTTACCACAGGTTGTGTGAAAATTACAAGGTAAACATCGTAACTCCCAAGCTGTATAACATTCTTACTATTCTGGTTAAAATTCTAAAATCTTCATTGCAGACACGGGTTAAACGAGCTTTTATCGGAATTCTAAAGAGACCGCACAGGTCTTTACTAATAATAAAATCTCAATTCAGATTGCATACTGTTATGAGAACAATCCATTTTTTTGTTTTCCCGTATGAAGTTTTCAATCATAGTTCCAGAAAGTGTTCAGCATTTACAGTATGGAAAAAATTTTGAGCTCCACAAAAATAGACCGGTGATGCTAAGTTTAAGTACTTAGCAATTAAATTTAACTTATTTACATAGTTTTCCGCTCATCTAGTTTTATTAGAGTTCACATTTTGTCTTTCCAGTGAGCGAAATTTTTACCCACACATAGCTGAACGAGAATGGTTTGAATTTGAAATTGTACGTTACCCAGAGCCACAATCCTTGACACGTTGTCTTCCTTTTGCTGCGAATATTTTATCAATTCAGGACGTTTCTTCTCCACTTTAATAACAACAACACAAGAATCTGAATGGAGGGTTGAAAATTCACAAAACCAACACGAGCAATCCATTTGAAGATACAGAAATTGTAATGATATCAACCCCACGGCTAAAAGGCAACTGAAATGCTATAATTATCACGTGGGAGTTTAACCAATCATAAACCAGCTTTGCACGATAACAAGCAAAAAATTAAGTGATATCCACAATATTTTTTCAAAAATGTTTCCAACATTTGTGCGAAACGTAATCTGTATACTGATATGTCCATAAGCCTGGAAAACGCAAAATAGGTAGAACTCTGAGAAAAAACCCCCAAAACAGCAGTGCCATAAACCTCCGTTTACGTCATAATCCTTTGGTTTAATTCCAGGAACACAATTCCCAATTAAACAACGTAGTTTTACATAATTGTAACATGTCTCTGTAGCCAATAGAAAATAATTGCATGTCTATATGAACGAAATAATATTTATTGTGATCCAGCGATTGTGTTTTTACCAAAACACTAAGACGTTAGTATGAACTTATTTTCTCTCTCTCTCAATAATAGTACTAAGACACAGATAAAATTCGCAAAAGAATAAAAACTTATTTCTCTATCAATAATAATGTTAAGGAACCACAAAGACACAGATAAAAGTTACAAAAGAATATTCTATTTTATTCTTAAAAAAACTAAAGAAAGATACAAAATACTTACAACTAAAGATTCCCTAATCTAAATAAATCAAGCTACTGTAACCACCATCTGTTGTTAAAACATCGTTACTCCGATCGTGCCAGATGATGGGCATGGTGGAAGCACCGGACGTGGAAAAACCGCTCTCGTCAACGGCATAGGGATTCCGAGGACCACCAACATTTACTTCTTCTTCTTCATACTCCCTGACAATAATTATGTCCGGTGAATGAACCTCACGATCAACGTATGCCGATCCTATTGACACTTCCGATGCCGACCGTGAGGAGTTGGATGCGGATATATCACCATCGTATGAAAGATGCAAACTTGCAGAGGTTGAAAATTTCATGGACACTTCCCATGAACAGAGGCTATCATCCAGCGATAGAGATGAAAATTGGTGTAATCGATACAGGACTGCCCCGTACTAATGGGAGTTGAGCTCCGTGTTTTTGGAAAATATGTCGAGGCATTCCAGTCAAAGACCTCATAACGGTTAGCAACGTCCGAAAGGTCTTCGCAGGAATCCAAGGGAGTTGAACTCCGTATTTTCGGAAAATATGTCGAGGCGTTCCAGTCAAAGGTCTCACAACAGTCGGCAACTTCCAAAAGGTCTACGTCGTTGCAGGAAACCCACGGGTCACAACACTCTGAACTTTTATCATAACAGACAACTGACCCTGAACACATGCACAAACTGTACCTACACAACATTGTAAGGATGGAAAAAACGTGAGAGTAGCATGAAGAAATAAACAAAAAACTAGCCCTTTTAAACTCAAGCAGGTTCAAATGTTAACCCAATACAACCAATCAGATTGGTAGGGAAAGCTGAAAAATACTGTTGCTAAAAACAACTTATTAGTTAACGTGCTACTTTTTACATAATTTGTTAACACACATTTTGTTGGATCTGTGAACTGCAAAGATTTAGAACATATTTTTCTGATATAATTTAAAACTTCATAAATGAACGTTCTGTTATGGTAATAGAAATGAGAAAATACAGATATATACACCTAAAAATTAACAGATTTTCTAATTTTCACAACCTATTTGTAGGTGTCAAATGTATATTTTAGCCGTTAGGGGATAGCACAGCTTGGAACTCCACAAAGTTTACGAAAGATAGCCTTTGTTTGTCCATAAGATCTTCACTGAAAATGGGGAAGTTTGAGAAAATCACATGTCACCTTTAGATATTTTGCGTGTCCAACCGGAAAAAATTTGTCCCGTTATATTATTTTCAATTGCTAGAATTTGTACGAAATCGAACTTTTTGTGGCAGTTTCTCTTTCGAGATAGAGAAATTGTCCTTAAACGATTTCGCCCACCTTTCAATCCAACCCTCAGGTTTTTTATGCATTCCAACTCAAAAAAATCACGCAAAACGACTGTAAAACGGTTCGCAACCGACTAGTCGGAATTATTGAAATCATGAAAAATAAATATCATAAAGCTACATTGACTGGTAGTTTAAAATCAACACTTGTTGACAAGCTGATGGAGGGGAAAAAATAACGTTCAATCTCAGCAACTGCGAATAGATCCAAAACAGTTAAAAGCTGAGATTTTTAATAAATTTTCAGTTATCCATCAACACTTTGTAATCTTTTCAAAACAAACGTGAAAAAATCAACTTAAAATTCTTAATTTTAAGCATTTTCCGTGTACTATAAGATAAATTTGAACTTGAACAGCTCATTCAAATCATAAAAAACATCCCCAAATAGCGTAAAACCCCAACAAATACAGCCAAACCTCGGAAAATCTAAGAAAAATTATGTAAAAAATCTTAACATGTTTTTCAACATTTATTTGCGATTGAGACCCACACAAGAGGATTACGGTGTCACAGCAGATTAAAGCCTCATGATTCAAAAATATATAACTCAAGGGGATTAATAATGATTATAACGTTCTTGGGTTTTTTTCTCAGAATTCCAATAAGCTTACACATTAACATGAAAAAACAACGGAAACTGTGTACATGTAATTAATGGACCCTTTAAAATTAGAGAAAATGATCAGAAAGAGAGAAAATAATCGGCTTTTCCCCATGTACCCAAAGGATATGTTTGTGAGATTTTTACACATCATTAGTGATGTGTAAGCAAATTAAAATTTGCTTACACATCATGTGTAAGCAAAAATGTTGTGATGTGTAAGCAAATTAAAATTTGCTTACACATCACAACATTTTTGTGCTGTCAAAACATGAAATTCATTCATCACAGTAAAAATCAGGGTGGAAACACACAAAACACTGTCAAGAGACAGAAATATAAGAAAATTATGTAAAAATATCTTAAAAATACAGCTTCAACATTTATTCAACCCTCAGACCCCAGCCACAACTTCACAGGTTCTTAGAAACCCCCCTCAAAACGATTATGGTGTTAAGACACGCCTAAGGTTAAAAAAATATTAACCGTTATCATTGAAATAATCACATTTTAGATCTTTTGTGTACTGTAAAATTAACAATGACAACAGAAACTATACTTTTATGAATCTATCGGCATAACAACTGATGAATTTTCATATGCACACACTCATACAAAAGATGAGCAAAGGTAATTTGAGACAAAAATCTTGATTTAACACAAAAACAACATAATAGATGATGGGCAAAACACCATACATGTGTTCATACAATTCTAAACTACCATATTTAAAGTGCATGTTACAATAAGAAAAACAAGCAGTGTGTTACAATAGGAAAACTCACCACAATGTTCCAGAAACATAAGTAATTTTGAATCTCAAAGCCAACAAGAGTTCTGAAACCATGGTAATAGCAGTAATAATCACCGCTGTTACAATCATATCCTTATTGATGTACCGTGTTTATTATATAATTCGTCATTTACCAATGTAACGCCTTACTTTATATTTGAAAAAGGAAAAATTCGAAGCAAACACATGAAAATTTAAGATAATTTTAACTGGAAGCGTATACATTTCAAGCGTCACACTTTAAATTTCATTATTTCGACCGAAAATAGCCGATGCCTGCAGAAATAGTACCCACCGAAGGCAATTAGGCTAAGACTGCATGCTATTTTCACATTCACATTGAACCAAAATAAACCTGAAAAATAAAATAACCGCTGCAGATCACCGACTATTTTACACACGATAAGACCGAACAACACCAACCTAAGTCAAAGATTTCACTAAATCAAATAATTTAGTGATCTTTTCACTAAATTATTTGATTTAGTGAAATCTTTGACTTAGGTTGGTGTTGTTCGGTCTTATCGTGTGTAAAATAGTCGGTGATCTGCAGCGGTTATTTTATTTTTCAGGTTTATTTTGGTTCAATGTGAATGTGAAAATAGCATGCAGTCTTAGCCTAATTGCCTTCGGTGGGTACTATTTCTGCAGGCATCGGCTATTTTCGGTCGAAATAATGAAATTTAAAGTGTGACGCTTGAAATGTATACGCTTCCAGTTAAAATTATCTTAAATTTTCATGTGTTTGCTTCGAATTTTTCCTTTTTCAAATATAAAGTAAGGCGTTACATTGGTAAATGACGAATTATATAATAAACACGGTACATCAATAAGGATATGATTGTAACAGCGGTGATTATTACTGCTATTACCATGGTTTCAGAACTCTTGTTGGCTTTGAGATTCAAAATTACTTATGTTTCTGGAACATTGTGGTGAGTTTTCCTATTGTAACACACTGCTTGTTTTTCTTATTGTAACATGCACTTTAAATATGGTAGTTTAGAATTGTATGAACACATGTATGGTGTTTTGCCCATCATCTATTATGTTGTTTTTGTGTTAAATCAAGATTTTTGTCTCAAATTACCTTTGCTCATCTTTTGTATGAGTGTGTGCATATGAAAATTCATCAGTTGTTATGCCGATAGATTCATAAAAGTATAGTTTCTGTTGTCATTGTTAATTTTACAGTACACAAAAGATCTAAAATGTGATTATTTCAATGATAACGGTTAATATTTTTTTAACCTTAGGCGTGTCTTAACACCATAATCGTTTTGAGGGGGGTTTCTAAGAACCTGTGAAGTTGTGGCTGGGGTCTGAGGGTTGAATAAATGTTGAAGCTGTATTTTTAAGATATTTTTACATAATTTTCTTATATTTCTGTCTCTTGACAGTGTTTTGTGTGTTTCCACCCTGATTTTTACTGTGATGAATGAATTTCATGTTTTGACAGCACAAAAATGTTGTGATGTGTAAGCAAATTTTAATTTGCTTACACATCACAACATTTTTGCTTACACATGATGTGTAAGCAAATTTTAATTTGCTTACACATCACTAATGATGTGTAAAAATCTCACAAACATATCCTTTGGGTACATGGGGAAAAGCCGATTATTTTCTCTCTTTCTGATCATTTTCTCTAATTTTAAAGGGTCCATTAATTACATGTACACAGTTTCCGTTGTTTTTTCATGTTAATGTGTAAGCTTATTGGAATTCTGAGAAAAAAACCCAAGAACGTTATAATCATTATTAATCCCCTTGAGTTATATATTTTTGAATCATGAGGCTTTAATCTGCTGTGACACCGTAATCCTCTTGTGTGGGTCTCAATCGCAAATAAATGTTGAAAAACATGTTAAGATTTTTTACATAATTTTTCTTAGATTTTCCGAGGTTTGGCTGTATTTGTTGGGGTTTTACGCTATTTGGGGATGTTTTTTATGATTTGAATGAGCTGTTCAAGTTCAAATTTATCTTATAGTACACGGAAAATGCTTAAAATTAAGAATTTTAAGTTGATTTTTTCACGTTTGTTTTGAAAAGATTACAAAGTGTTGATGGATAACTGAAAATTTATTAAAAATCTCAGCTTTTAACTGTTTTGGATCTATTCGCAGTTGCTGAGATTGAACGTTATTTTTTCCCCTCCATCAGCTTGTCAACAAGTGTTGATTTTAAACTACCAGTCAATGTAGCTTTATGATATTTATTTTTCATGATTTCAATAATTCCGACTAGTCGGTTGCGAACCGTTTTACAGTCGTTTTGCGTGATTTTTTTGAGTTGGAATGCATAAAAAACCTGAGGGTTGGATTGAAAGGTGGGCGAAATCGTTTAAGGACAATTTCTCTATCTCGAAAGAGAAACTGCCACAAAAAGTTCGATTTCGTACAAATTCTAGCAATTGAAAATAATATAACGGGACAAATTTTTTCCGGTTGGACACGCAAAATATCTAAAGGTGACATGTGATTTTCTCAAACTTCCCCATTTTCAGTGAAGATCTTATGGACAAACAAAGGCTATCTTTCGTAAACTTTGTGGAGTTCCAAGCTGTGCTATCCCCTAACGGCTAAAATATACATTTGACACCTACAAATAGGTTGTGAAAATTAGAAAATCTGTTAATTTTTAGGTGTATATATCTGTATTTTCTCATTTCTATTACCATAACAGAACGTTCATTTATGAAGTTTTAAATTATATCAGAAAAATATGTTCTAAATCTTTGCAGTTCACAGATCCAACAAAATGTGTGTTAACAAATTATGTAAAAAGTAGCACGTTAACTAATAAGTTGTTTTTAGCAACAGTATTTTTCAGCTTTCCCTACCAATCTGATTGGTTGTATTGGGTTAACATTTGAACCTGCTTGAGTTTAAAAGGGCTAGTTTTTTGTTTATTTCTTCATGCTACTCTCACGTTTTTTCCATCCTTACAATGTTGTGTAGGTACAGTTTGTGCATGTGTTCAGGGTCAGTTGTCTGTTATGATAAAAGTTCAGAGTGTTGTGACCCGTGGGTTTCCTGCAACGACGTAGACCTTTTGGAAGTTGCCGACTGTTGTGAGACCTTTGACTGGAACGCCTCGACATATTTTCCGAAAATACGGAGTTCAACTCCCTTGGATTCCTGCGAAGACCTTTCGGACGTTTCTAACCGTTATGAGGTCTTTGACTGGAATGCCTCGACATATTTTCCAAAAACACGGAGCTCAACTCCCATTAGTACGGGGCAGTCCTGTATCGATTACACCAATTTTCATCTCTATCGCTGGATGATAGCCTCTGTTCATGGGAAGTGTCCATGAAATTTTCAACCTCTGCAAGTTTGCATCTTTCATACGATGGTGATATATCCGCATCCAACTCCTCACGGTCGGCATCGGAAGTGTCAATAGGATCGGCATACGTTGATCGTGAGGTTCATTCACCGGACATAATTATTGTCAGGGAGTATGAAGAAGAAGAAGTAAATGTTGGTGGTCCTCGGAATCCCTATGCCGTTGACGAGAGCGGTTTTTCCACGTCCGGTGCTTCCACCATGCCCATCATCTGGCACGATCGGAGTAACGATGTTTTAACAACAGATGGTGGTTACAGTAGCTTGATTTATTTAGATTAGGGAATCTTTAGTTGTAAGTATTTTGTATCTTTCTTTAGTTTTTTTAAGAATAAAATAGAATATTCTTTTGTAACTTTTATCTGTGTCTTTGTGGTTCCTTAACATTATTATTGATAGAGAAATAAGTTTTTATTCTTTTGCGAATTTTATCTGTGTCTTAGTACTATTATTGAGAGAGAGAGAAAATAAGTTCATACTAACGTCTTAGTGTTTTGGTAAAAACACAATCGCTGGATCACAATAAATATTATTTCGTTCATATAGACATGCAATTATTTTCTATTGGCTACAGAGACATGTTACAATTATGTAAAACTACGTTGTTTAATTGGGAATTGTGTTCCTGGAATTAAACCAAAGGATTATGACGTAAACGGAGGTTTATGGCACTGCTGTTTTGGGGGTTTTTTCTCAGAGTTCTACCTATTTTGCGTTTTCCAGGCTTATGGACATATCAGTATACAGATTACGTTTCGCACAAATGTTGGAAACATTTTTGAAAAAATATTGTGGATATCACTTAATTTTTTGCTTGTTATCGTGCAAAGCTGGTTTATGATTGGTTAAACTCCCACGTGATAATTATAGCATTTCAGTTGCCTTTTAGCCGTGGGGTTGATATCATTACAATTTCTGTATCTTCAAATGGATTGCTCGTGTTGGTTTTGTGAATTTTCAACCCTCCATTCAGATTCTTGTGTTGTTGTTATTAAAGTGGAGAAGAAACGTCCTGAATTGATAAAATATTCGCAGCAAAAGGAAGACAACGTGTCAAGGATTGTGGCTCTGGGTAACGTACAATTTCAAATTCAAACCATTCTCGTTCAGCTATGTGTGGGTAAAAATTTCGCTCACTGGAAAGACAAAATGTGAACTCTAATAAAACTAGATGAGCGGAAAACTATGTAAATAAGTTAAATTTAATTGCTAAGTACTTAAACTTAGCATCACCGGTCTATTTTTGTGGAGCTCAAAATTTTTTCCATACTGTAAATGCTGAACACTTTCTGGAACTATGATTGAAAACTTCATACGGGAAAACAAAAAAATGGATTGTTCTCATAACAGTATGCAATCTGAATTGAGATTTTATTATTAGTAAAGACCTGTGCGGTCTCTTTAGAATTCCGATAAAAGCTCGTTTAACCCGTGTCTGCAATGAAGATTTTAGAATTTTAACCAGAATAGTAAGAATGTTATACAGCTTGGGAGTTACGATGTTTACCTTGTAATTTTCACACAACCTGTGGTAAATTTATTTTAACTTTTTAAATTTCCCCTTAATTTATTTTAACTTTTTAAATTTCCCCTTAAACTTCAACCATTTTAAATTAATTTCGAACTTTATAATTATGAAAAAACACATTAACTGCATTCAAGTAATAACACTAATCAAATTATAACTGTGTTCGAAATAAAGAGAACCAGTGAAATCTTGCCATGAATGAGTTTGACTGTTCGTTATACGGCAAACAACAATATTCACGAGGATGTTCATGTACAAATTTATTCAAATCTATTCGAAAGCAACTGTAGTTCAGTATTCCAAACAAAAAAGGTCATCCGTTAAAATCTGTCTTCATTAAAAATTATATTGAAAATCACTTTCAAATCACAAAATACCATTGATTTGTTCATGAATACTTTAAAAAATACCATCGACGTTCAAATAATACCATTGATTTCTTCATGAATACTTTAATTATGTTCAAATAATGCCATTGATTTGTTCATGAATACTTTAAAAAATACCATTGGTTAAAAATATTGGTCATGAATACTTTAAAAATACCATTGATTTGTTCATGAATACTTTAAAAATACCATTGATTTGTTCATGAATACTTTAAAGTAAAAACAATTCAAAATAGCACTAATTAATTTATTGCCTAAAAATAACATTATCATGGGAAGGATTCACGTGATTGGTGATGTCATCACAATCAAAGATTCAACATCTGTGTGCGGGGGGTGGAGAGGGTGGAATACTGCCCTTGGTCTATGGCAGTGCCACCTAGCGGCGACCGTCGCAACCAAAATCGGTTCAAAGTGTTTCGGGGGTGGGTCGAAAGACCACACGCTTTGAAATTCTGTTCAAAGTGTTTCGATGACAGTGCCACCTAGTGGCGGGGTTGGGTCGACGGACCACCCGCTGACAAATTCTGTTCAAAGTGTTTTGGGGTGGGGGAGGGGGGAAGTCGCCAGACCACCCGCTGTGCAATTCTGTTCAAAGTGTTTCGGGGGTAGGGGAGGGAGGGGGGAGGCAGACCGCAAGCTCTGAGAGGGGAGGGTTGGCGGGGTGGGGGAAGGGAGGCTTGACAGACCGCCCCCCCTGGTCAGTTTGGTTCAAAGTGCCTCCCCTCCTACTGACGATATTGTAACAAAAGGCTGTGAGGTGTCAGTGTATTCTATGGTCGGTTTGCGTATTTTGTTGAGTTAAAAACCCGAATTTTTGGGGAAGACTTTATTAACATAATATATTATTACTTATCCTCCTGACACTTAAAAAAAAAATTCTCCTTTAGTTTGAGAAAATAAAATTTAAACCAAAACGTTGTGTTGTTGACGAACTGTTAGAAGAACTTGAATCCAATCGAACTTTATTGAGCAAACACATATTATTATGAAAATCATGTCTGCAGAAATCACTCGTACAATGAGAATAATGTAAAAATTACATGGCAAGAAGCTCTGAATCGCGTAGAAATTTATAGATGGGCTTAGTGGATTAGACACATTAGAGAAACGTGGAAAATAATTATTAGATTAAAGATTCTGTGGTTGAAGGTAGACAAATTGATCCAGTTGTTTTCTATAAATGACAACAAGGAAGAAACAGATGGAGATTACTACAATTCGCCATATGAATTTACACGATTACAGCAAATTTTTCTTTAAAATATTTATAAATTATTATTCATACGTTAAGTAATTTCCTAAATAAATATACGCGTCATATCGACAATTTAAATTCATGTTTGTATTAGATATTAAGCGTTACTTTGAAATTATAATTTGCTGAATATGAATTATTAATCTTCGCTACTTGTCATTTTTCACGTCTCATAATCTTTCAGTAAACCTGAACCTGCAATTGTCTAAGACATTATATATATATAATCGTCGTCCTCCCCATATCGGGTGGTAAAGGCCTGGGTTCGAATCCCGACAGTGAAGTGTGTAACTTTTAGGCTTATTTTTCCCTCTCTCTCTCTCTCTCTCTATCTCTCCGTGGCAGAGTTAGTCGGTCTCAGGTAAAGATATTAAGGTTTCGAAAACTCGGGTTTTTCGTCCGGTAAACCGACTTGAGAATACACGAAATTACTGACGTCATACACACAGGTAGATGAGGTAATTCTTGGGTGTCCATAATGTTTCAGTTTCTGTCATTGAGGCTGGAGATTACCCCAGGGGCTCACATCTGGTGAGTATGGGCTTGGCACACCCAGGGTCCTTAGCTGGATATCATCATTCTTCTCTTTCTTGTAATTCCCTTGTCTCTCTTTCTCTTAGGGTAACTTGGGAAATTTTTTTTTTGGCTGGTGCAGCATAAGCCTCAGGCTTCCTTGCACCATATAGCTAATAATAATGCCTTCTCACTAAAGATTTGTATAATTGTAACCACGTTGCACTTCTTTATATTTAAAGAACCATTTCGAAATCTTATTCTTTATATACGTACGATGTTTCTAATAGCTGATCTATAGTTTTTGGTTTTTAATTTTAAATGATTACTGCGAAATTAGTATTCTTTTTGTAGAAAAAAAAAAAAAAGCGAATGTACGATAACAAAATATCGAACGTTCAGCATGTGATGACGATAGATACGGGACAGTCTTATAGATTAAAACTCCATTAAGTTTGTTGCAGACTTAATGAACAGTTCTTCGGTCATTTTACTTATCAATGACATTAAGATAAACGTCTTTAACAACGTTCTTCTCATTCTTTATTAGGCTTTCTATTAATTTTAAACCGTGTAAGTCAGCCAGGAGAAGTACTATATCTTTCACGCAGGTACTTGAATTATCAGTGCCATGGAGATGAACTCAATCGAAAGTTTTGAAATCTCGATCTGCCCGTAGTTCTTGTATTCGCCATTGTTAATATTAATATTCTTTAAGTATTAAAATAGCATTAACAGCCTCAAAAAAATAAAAATAAAATAAAATAAGTGGATGGCAGAGATTTGAAAGTATGGTGATAATATAGTCCATTCTTATTACTTTATTTTTGAATCAATGAAGAAATCTACTAACTGCTGATTCGTCTCGTATGTATTAGCTCTAAATCTTCTGTGCCAGTGGTTTCCAAACTACTGAGATCTACAGACCCCTTCAAAAATGAAAAAAAGTTCGCGGACCCTTTAATACATACACTGGTGTTTAAAGAAGGGAATTTCACTGTAAACACCATACAGTCTAGATGGTATTCTTCACGACATCTACGGCGAATCGTTTGTCTCCCATTAGAGCCATGCAGGTTGAATTTCTTCTCATCCGAGAAAATAACTGACTTCCATTGCTCGGAGGTCCATTTGACATGCTCCTTACACCAAATTAATCGGGCCTTTTTCATTTTTTGTGTGAGGAGGGGCTTCTTCTTCTTCTTAGGACGACGGGCTACAAGTCCATTTTTGAAGAGGCGTCTTCTGCCACTCCTGTATGTTCTTCCCATTCTCTTTTCAGCTCGCACGAAGAAGCTTTACTGTTTTTAAAGCATAAGCGCTTCAAAATGCGGTCCTGTTTTGGTATAGAGACTCGTTTGCGTCCGGTTTCTTTTTTTTTTCTATCTGCAGAACTTTTTTCTATCTTGAGTTTGGAAAGAAATCTACTCACTGTCGACTGATTAAAAGACACTCTATAAGCAATATGACGGGAAGAACATCCTTCCTCACGTAAAGCAACAACAGCACTCTTTCTTCGTGGCGTCAACTGCACCTAACTCGCCATCCTGACACAAGCAAGGAATGACCAATTCTTGCAGTGCGTGCTTATACAGGGTGTCTCAAAAATACATGGCATAACTTCAGGAATGAGCTCCTCATATGTAGATAATAAAAATATTTTATATCAACATAGTTCTGAAAATGCTTGGTTCCCGAGTTTTTAACCGGAATGTGTTATCTCCCGCAGGTGATTTCCTTCATCACAACGTACTGTACTGACAGAATCTGGTGGTTTTCCATTCCGATTCCGACCATGTACTCAAATCAGGAGCAAGCGGATATGCACTTTATATACGGTTTGGCGGACGGCAATGCTCTGGAGGCTCGTCGTTTGTACCACGAAAAATTCCCAGAACGAAGATGTCCAGACAGGAAAACGTTTGAAGGTATCCATCGCAGCCTATGTGAACATGGGACCTTTACACCTCGTGCTGCCGACAGAGGACGACCAAGATCTACGACTCCTGAAGTAGAGGAGATTTTGGATGTTGTGCATGCCACTCCTGGAATAAGCACCAGTGGTGGGATTCAAATAATTTAACAACCGGTTCGCTGCCCTAATGACCGTTCTAAGTATAAAAAAAACTATATACGAAAGGTAGTTTATTATTTCATGCAGTTAATACTTAAATAAGAACAATAAAAGAGGCCCACAAAACTAGATTATGTTATAAGAAAGAATTTTAAAATATTAATGAAAAAATATTAAATAATACCTGACAAAAAACAATAAAACTGTTATTTAAGATATTTCCATATTGCTTCTTGATTGGCGTCCTCGCTTGCAATTTTCTTCGCTTTTATCCGAGCATCATCGGCTGAGTGATTTATCCTTAACCACTGTAGGAGTAGGATCCCATTCCTTTAGAGGTAGGCCGATTAGACTAATAGTCATTGTGTTTGATATATTAGAAACAGTTAGGCGACTTCTCTTCTCTGAACATTATTTTCATCTTTGAAAAACCCCTTTCCGCTTCTGCTGAACTTACAGCAATTGTTCTGACAATATTTTTAGCTCTTTGAACACTTTCAGAAATTGCATAATTCTGGGAATTTTTTAAAACGTTTTCCAAGAAATCTCGATAATCATTAATATCAATTTGGTAATTAAAAATGTCATTAAATACGAGCAATTGTTCTTCAGCTGCTTTCCATGGAACTAGTACTTCTTCAATATTCCAGTAATCTGGCTCCAAAAAATTGAGAAATTGTAATTTATTCCTATCTTGAAATTGGCTACAACTTGCTTTTAAATGTTCACAATCCATTAGTCTTTTTTTTTTTTTTTTTTTTTTTTTTTTCAAATTCGTTACGATGTTTTCTAAAAGTCTTTCCCGAGGAAGCCCGACAAATCGATGATTTTATACAAATTTTATATTTTTGAAGGTTTCTGAAGTAATTAATTCAACCTTTTTTTCGTATGGACCCTTTTCCTTTCCAAGCATTTGAAATGCTTTAATAGATCTTATCACGAGTTTTTCAGCCAGCAGTATTTCTTGCTTGCAGTGCATTTGAAAAAAGAGAAATTTCGTTTAAAATATCAATCATCAATGCCAAATCAGTTATAAAATATATATTTTCAATACGGGCAGCCATACCTAAGTACTTTTTATTTGAATAAAAATAGTGATGTAGCGCTGGATAAGCGCGCCACACAGCTAGGGTTGACCTTAAACTACAGGCAGCCCATCTTGGTCCCAAAACTCTACCAATCTTTATAATTTCAATTGCAAGTTGTTCGGATATTTCGGAAAGTTCAATTTGGTTCTTATTGGATTGATGAAAAATAGTAAAAATCTTATCAATAAATATTTTAAAATGATTTACTTGCTTTGTTTCTTTTATCGAATCATTTAAAACAAGATGGAGGCGATGATTTAAACAGTGCCATATTATTATGTTTGGAAACTCTTTTGCAATCCTAGTGCTCACTCCAGATTTTCTCCCAAGCATAACGCTGGCACCATCGGAGCAAAATCCTATTAATTTTTTTTTCTAGGTAGTTGTTAGTACGCCCAACATTATTTAAACTTTCCATAACTGAAGAACATATTGTCTCTGCCTCTTGTTTTTCCAATTCAACTAGTTCAACGAAAATTGTTGGTGATGTAACTGAATCCAAGGCCAATTGTAATACAACAAATTCTGATTTTGGTTTCTTATTGAAAAAAATCTGTCAAACTCTGTTGCCTTTTCATCCTTTTAAGGGCTACTGCAAAAAAATTTTAAAATGTTTTATTTTAATATATTATCGAGCAGAAGCGGATATGTGCCAATATATCTGAATATTTTTACTGGTTCTGTCCACGTGTGGTCATATCATAAACTTTTATAAACAAAGCACTATGCTTATACCATTGATAAACATCAGTCAGAACATACATTTTCTTCATTTTATCGATACTAAACGAAAATTTCTTGCTGAATTAATAAATGGCATAGAATACCAGGCGCCCACCTTAGAGAGAACCCTGATCACAAGTGCCATTTTAACAACCGGTTCGCCGAACTCAACAAAAAATTAGGTATCGGTTCTGCCGAACCGGTGCGAACCGGCTGAATCCCACCACTGATCAGCACATGCAGAATAGCAATGCAACTGGCTGTTCAACGTTCGACTATTTGGAGAGTGTTGCGAGTACACCAACTGTATCCTTATCATCTGCAATGGGTCCTTATCATCTGTATCCTTGTCACCAATTTGGCATCGTCTTCGCGAGTCCATGAGACGTCGATGTGAGGCCTGTCGATGTGACATCACATACGCATGTATTCAGGCAGAAGGTGGACATTTTGAACAATTACTATAAGGTGATGTGAACAGTTAAGTGTCATAGACAGACCTTCAAAACTCGGAAACCAAGCATTTCCGGAACTATGTTGATATCAAATATTTTTATTGTCTACATACGAGGAACTCATTCCTGAAGTTATGCCGTGTATTTTTGAGATACCCTGTACAGCTGAAAGTAACAGCTGATGCAATATTACGTCATCACATACGCATGTCAATCTTATCTGATGCAATCTGTAAGAAATATTGCCACATACTTATGTTTTTCGGACGACAATTACAATTTTAAGGGGTGATGCACTTTCTTTGAACACCAGTGTGTATTTATATAAATATATGTTTCTGTGTGTATGTATGAACACTGGGTTTTCTGAAAAGAAAATTCAAAGTTTTATGTTTAAAACAACTTAACTTTATTCTTACATAAACATATAATAACTTTATTTATCATCAATTTACTATACATAGAACAAATAATTTGATCAGTTCCAGAGGGTCGTTTCGCGGACCCTCCTCTGGAACTGGTGTCAAATGCACGCGCTTTGAGCATATATGAATATGACCGGAGTTTGTAAGTGATGGACCATATACCTGACTACCCTCTCTTTTGAACAGAGGAGCTGTAATTTCAGCAGCTGGAATTAGCTTTCAAAAGTATTTGAGATTAAAAAAAATAATAAAAACTAGAGTTATAAAGCTCTGATGTATAGAAATAAGTTAACGGATTTCATTCTATTACATTCTATTATTCATGTAAAACTAACTCCTTAAAGAAACTGTAATTACTTCACTCACTTCCTAGACGATGGTGTTTTAAGCCATTGAAGACACGAAAAGCTCTCGATTTCTTCAGAGAATTTCTTCCAAAGAAAGTTAAAACAGCATTTCATTACTTTTCAGTGCAGATTTATATCGAAGTATAAAACACACATTAAAGACAATGCCACACTCAGTTCATTCTGGGAAAAATCCTTTCAGCGCATATGCAGCATTATAGTTTGTCAGAAATATCGAACGACCTAGAAATCTGTCCATAGCACAGAGTTGGGAGGTGTGGGTTCTGATCACGATGAGATCTTTTAATACCGTTTTCCTATCCTCTGGAGAGAAGGGTGTGGTCCAGAGTACTTACCAAATTATTGAACACTATCTTCGATGTGGAATCTTACAAAATAAGCACAGAGGTGTTTAATATCTCCTTAAAATACCTCTTTTAAAAACAGTCGATTCCGTTATATGTTGACATTTGCCTGCTAGCATACTTTAAAAAAGCAGGAGTCAATGACCCAAATTTGATGAAACAAAAACTTCTTAAATACTTTGGTTTCGATTAGGATAACTTAAACTTAAATAGACGATTTGATATATATATATTTCCCCCCTCTCCTTAGTGTTGTTGTTGTTGTTGTAGGAAATTTAGAAGCATCAGCATTTAAGGCATATTGCTCCGTGTATACTGTCTGTGTAAATTGTGTGTTCTGTGGTCGATATTCTGAAGTTGGATGAAAAACACGCGTTTCCGAGAGAAAAAACCACGCTATCCTCGCTTGAGACTGACTAACTCAGCCACATTGTGAAAATGTCCATAAAAATTCCTCTCATTATTGACGGGACTCGAACTCAGGTCTTTTCCACCCGGTCTGGGGAGGACGGCGATTCTATCATCTATGTTACCCAAAAGGGACTCTCCTTAGTGTGGATCTCCATGTCAGTATAGTGGCTTAGTCGCTTGTTAATGGCTAAGTTAAAGTCCGTCTTAGACTGGAGAAATTTCTAAGACCTTCTCACTTGGGTTTCAGTTAACCAGTTTCAAATGAAAGTGCGGGATTTTCTCTATCCAGATAACCCGACCCTGAATACACCCAGACGCAGATCCATACACACACACACGGTGCCCCAGGTCAAGTCTTCTTTCAGCGCCCCATATCATTGCTATTGGTATTCAAGTAGTAGGGGAATAGTATATAGGCTAAAAATAGCACAAAAACATAAATGCTTATCCGTTTATTATATGAATGCAAATTAAATGAAAATATAAATACACAAGTATATTGTTTATTTGGGCACCCGGCTGTATAAAGTGCTAGGTTAGCCGGTCCTGCACAGGTGCAAAAAAAAAAAAAAAAAAAATGCGAAGCCGCCATATGACCTGTAAATTCCCTGGATTAAGGACACGATTTTTTTGTTTATCCCTAAAGGATTTGGAAGACACGACTGCATTAGAGAACTTAATATATAAATATGGTTAAAAATGAAACATTTTATTAATTTTTTTTATAATTTAATAGAATACTACGATTTATTTTTAATACCCAGATAAATAGCAGCACAGTCCTTCAATGTACGTTGAAAATAAATTCCTTGTCTTTTAAACTCAAAAGATCTTGCATATACTATATTTTGTATATATACGGTGGGCATTCTGGTATATTTTTAGTTTATTTATATTAAACGATTTCGTATATAAATACAAAATCAGTTAATAGAAACTTTATGTAAATATTCCAATTCAAATATTCCTCATATAATTTCCGATAAGCACTCTCTTAAACACATACTAGAACTTTCTTAGTGCCGATGGAAAGAACGTAATTTCTGATAATACTGCAATGGTGGTTTTGAAATTGAATCAATCCTTTGCCAAGGACTGACTAACTCTCCACCGTATGAAACAGGACATAAAAGTTCGTCTTATCGAATCGGGATTCCACCGAGATCTTCTTCACATGATACAGAACAGCGATTGTAACCACCATGCTATACATGTGGAATTTCTCGAACTATTTGTACTTTTGATTCCACTGCGTGATTGATATACGAGGATAATTAACTCCACGAAATTTTATGCATTCGTATACAAGATTTAATCTTGCAAGCAATCATATACATTGTTGAATGACGAGATATCTTTTTAAATTTCGTATTCGATATTTTGTTTGTTTTCCAGTGTTCTTTTGCAGCTACATCAACATCTGTTCTTATATTCGATATTGTGTTTTTGTATTAATGTATGCTGAATTTATTTATAAACATGCATTCTATATTAGATATTGTGCTTATGTCGCTAGGTATTCCTTTGGAAAAGTCCTGGTTCGCGTCTGGTGAGATCGGTAAAAGGGCGCCTATGTGAGGAAAGTCTTCTAAAATGCAAGCTATAGAACTTTTTAACCAGACACCGTAGAGTGGACCTGATTTAGGTCTGCAAGGATTACGGGGAAAGGTAAAATAAATGAAAGAGAAATTTTCACGGTTATAAATGATACTAGAGGACAAGTTACGATTAAGAGATTTATACAGGATTGTAGTAAACTGTCTTTTGGCCAGCGAGTTGTTAATTCCTGGAAACCAAATACGGAGGATGCTGAAAGGTCAGGGAATGACCACCGCATATCCCGGAGCAATATCGCCTTAGTTGCTAATGCTCCTAAAAACCAAACAACAACAACAACAAACAACAACAATTCCTGGAATAAGTTACTTCTGTGGGTAGCTGAAGCTGGCAGCTTTTAAAAATTCAAAGGTCTGTCAAAGGTCGGTTGGATTGATAACTTTAACTGCTGAAGGTCTTGCCTAGGAACGAAAATTCTACCCATTCCACCATTCTTCGCTACTTGCGACGTCTGGGAAAACTGTCAAAACATGGACATGGATTCCACATATGATGTACAAATACTCTTATGAAAGATCGGATAAAAATATGCGCTTCACTGCATCTCATAAAATGCAAGCGCCATGTTTGAATGGAATCATTACTAGAGAAATTAAAAAAAAAAAAAAAAAATTATGGGTGCTTTATCACAATATCGATAGCGGGTTAATATTAGAGAATTTGCCCTGCCAAGAGGTGGTCTTCATCTCAAGAAGAATTTGCTGTGAATTTAGTAGGATATTCTGGTCGTGGTTCTTTGGTTTATTTTGAACTGTCTGTTGCAGCCGAAATCTAATGCCAACGACTGGAAATGCATTGAAAGAAAAACATCCTTCTTAGATCAATCTCAAGGGTGCTGTGTTTCATTAGGAACACGCGCGTTTTCACACTGTTGAGGTGCGACATTATCGACATGTTGCAGAGATCTACAACAGTATCACAATGAAAAATAATTTGAAAGTGTGGTTGCTGTCAAGGGGTACTGTCCCCATTCTTTGCTTCCAAGCCAGAGAAACTTTATGAATATTGTATTGAAAAGTATATACATTCGATTAAAAAACTTGATTCGAATAGATATGCAAGTGGTCCATATATAAGTAACGTCCACACCCTTTTTCACAATGACAACAACATAAAGAGATAACTACCAATTAATATAAGGCCAAACCTCGATTATTATACTTATTAACAGCATCACGTTCAGGAACCTCTGCCTGTCCTTTGGTGATATGCACTACTCCACTAAACGATCAAATCACCGAGAGGACTAAAGCATGTGACCAAGGGATTGGCAGAAGTTCCGGAAGGTGCTGCTATTAACAAAGATAAAAACTGCAGTGTAACAGTGTATTAATTAGTAGTTATTTCTTAATGGAAATAACCTGCGAAGGAAACGTCAAGATTAGTGAAAAGATTGTGTTGGATCTTTACATTTTGAAAAAGGGGAGCATCACTTATGGGATGAAACCAGATATATTTTTATCCAGTACATACAAAAAAAAAAAAAAAAAAAAAAAAAAAAAAAACCTATAAATATAACGAGCGCGAGACTTCTATAGGCAGTGAGGAAACTTACCACCAATTAGACACCGTCCTTGGGATTGCTTGTTGCATATCTATGTATATTAAAAAGTTTTCTTTAGGTTGAAAAGTTCATTTATCACGAGCTGCTTTTTTCTTTCTTTTTTTTTTTTTATTATCATAAAACTTTTGTGATAAAAATATAAAATAATAGCGAATTAACAACCTATAATGTACTTTCTATATACATTAGAATGTTTTAGATTCAGATATATTATAACGTCTAGATATTTTGGAGGATGTATGGACACTTCTTCTAAGTTAACCTGTTATTAAATCACAAAGGTCAGTCGCTGATCTCTGCACCCTTGAAAAATGGAAACTTTCCCTTTCTTTTCGACCTTCAAAAGAACAGCAAATCTAAAAAGTACAAGTCTCCAAAGACGAAAAACTGTTATCCTCTCCCTACCTTGCCCACTTATGCAAGTCAAACATGTTCTATCTTTAGAAGACTTCTTTTCATTAAATGTGCTTGGTGGTTGCGTGCAGGGAAGCCACACCGTACACGGGGCTGCGGTTCAGCGCGAGTGATTAAATGTAGCGGCAAGTTAGCCTCAGTGTTCGTGCATGTCATTAGCCCGTTGATAATGACTGCTGAAATGGGCCGTGTGATTCATGAAGTTCACCAGGGGACAGCAGGGTCCGCGATGTGCAGTACAGTGGTGTGGAGAAGAAGGGCCAGTACACTGGACACCGCTCATTTCACAGATCTATGTGCTTATGTGTAGATGATGCGATTATTTATAGTCCTGTTGCCGGCCCTAATAAATTCAGATAACACAATGACTATAGAAAGCTAATGGTGCCCCTTAAATTGGAAGTGTATCGTTATTGCTGAAAGGTTTTAATCTGACCATAAATCCTTTGAGAGGTTTCCCCTTTGCTTCCAAAACGTATCTGCTTTGTCCTGGATTTTATTAAAATGTGGCGTTTCTTTTAGTTGGTCGCCATATTCGTAAGAAAATGGCGACCAACTAAATATATATATTAAGTGATAGAAATTAATACAACATATAAACTTTTAGAGAATTTCTCCCTCAAAATCAGCAATAAATAGAAGGACATGGTGCAACAGGAGTTTACCCCAACTCCAGCCAGGAGATTTTTGAGCAGTGGACCATTTTGCGATTTATGAAACAAAAGCATTTTACTTTAGGTAGGAAACTATTGTGCTGCATGGTTTAACGCGTTTTCCCAACAACAAAGTAAAATTCTGTTTACTTGGACTCTTTATTATTGTACTGCAGCTGAAGGTTTATTATCCCTGAGTTTTCTGGAGAAAAAAACGGCGCTACCCTTGCCTGAGACCGACTAACTCAACCACGTACTGAAAAAAACCCATCAAAATTCCACAGGTCATCGACCGGGTTCGAACTAAGGCTTTTACCACCTGGTGTAGACAGATTTGAAAGAAAACTTTGAAGGATTTAGAAACATATTCTTGTTCAATAAAGACATTTTGATTGAGGTTTTGTGCTGTTTGAAGATAATAAGCTAATAATTCTGTAAAGCTTAAATCGTCCGCGAACAATTGCTGCTCGATGTTGGCAGGCTGGAACAAGGACGACAAATCGTTTAGATATACTCGTAGTATAAACAAATGAGGGACTAGAGGAGAACCATTTGGGACTTAAAAGAATTGAAAACCTTACCTTAAAAGACAATAGATAAATGCTGATTTTTACACCATTTAATCTGATGAAGCAGATTCGGTAAAGCGAAACATCTACAAGAGATAGGATTTTAAAGAGGAGAATATTGTGATGAACAGAATCAAATGCAGGTGGTGGTGTATAATCGAGGATCTGCCGAATCTTATTAAGAATAAATAGAACGTGGATAAATACGGCGTGATTGGAGAAAAAAGGAAATTCTTTGGAAGAAAACCGTACTGATGATTATCAGTAAAAGAATGAGGCACTCACTATGAAGACGGTAATTGGCCAAAATGGTTAGAACAGGAGAGCCACTACGGTTCATTGACACCTAGACGAGGAGCAGTAGAAGTTCTGCTCGAAAAACCGGTTGCATATTAATTTCCCTATCAGTTTATATTCGTTATAATGGACCTCTTAGGCGTTACAATTGACCCACAAGTGTGGAAAACTGTAACAACGCGTTTTGTGAAAATATTTACGAAATACAGCTGTAAGATAAATGTTACGCTTCTAATACGCACGTACAGGTTAGTGCAAATGCATAATTTTAGTACGCCGCAAAATACTGAAGTAGCTAAGAATTGGCATCGTTAAGTAGTATCTTATATTGTGAATACCTTCACAACGAGTTGCCATATATGCACTACCTCGAATAAGTAATGCTTCACCAACGGACAAGACTATTGTTACTTATTCTCGGCGGATACCGCCACCCAGAGGGCATCGTTCGTAAAATGGTATGGGCTAAAGCCCTAAAATGCTTTTAAGTTTAATCTACTTGCACACCATCAGGCATCTCTCATATTGCGGAGTTATACTTCATAACTGGATTGTCATCATTGCACAACCAGGGTAATTGCCCACCAACCGATGAGAAGCCAATAAGCTTCGAAACGGTGCCGTACGCAGGGGTTTGATGCTGCCTGAGTTATCGAGAATAGATAACAACAGTCTCACCTAATGGGGAAGCGTATTCGAGGGATTTATGAGTGAGGAATAGCTGCCCCTTTCTTCTTTCGACGACATTTCTTCTTCCTCTCCTACTATCCTTTCCTCTACCTTTTTGCTTTCCTAAGTCTAATAGGGACAGATATGTGGATAACACAGTTTCTTATCCCATACTACAGCGGCAAACAAAAAAACTGCATTACTTGTGAATTTTGCAAATAATGTGTTTTGCGTTGCATTGTGGGTTGCAGAAATGTTCGAAATGCATTTGTTAGATGGGATATATATTTCTGTGAATTAAATCCAATAAAAAGACTCCACCTGATATACCTAATTGCCATAAATATCTTCCCAAGGGGTAAAATGCGTAATTAATGGAAATATAAGAAATTATGCAAATGGAAATCATGACAACCAAACGTACATTTTATTGCATTTACGTGTACAAACTGAAATGACAAGTTAACGTAATAGTAGTATGTACTGTAAATCAGCAAAATAAGTCCTCAATATTTTGTTGTTCCTCCTCGAGCTGCAATCACAGCCTTGCAACGATCTAGAATAGAGTTAATCAACTTCTGGATATACGGTTGCCCAATTTCGTGGTACCACCCTTATAATGCTCTCCTGCAGCTGAATCTTACTTGTTGGCTTCTTCTGAGTAATTTTGCGTCAGATAATGCTTCTATTGCATCAGACAGTAATTGCAAGGTTTCAATACGGCGTTGGACGGTCACACACGCTCATTAGTATTCTGTTTTGCGGAGGACTTATG
Source organism: Mastigoproctus giganteus (assembly GCF_048544385.1). Classification (NCBI taxonomy): domain Eukaryota; kingdom Metazoa; phylum Arthropoda; class Arachnida; order Uropygi; family Thelyphonidae; genus Mastigoproctus; species Mastigoproctus giganteus. The sequence continues at coordinate 155,279,795 of NC_143584.1, read as the reverse complement.
TACCAGCAATTTTCAATAGGATTCAAATCTAGACATGCCTTTTAGTCCAAGCAAGTTGCTTCTTCCTCATTTGTTGGGTCGTTATTGTTATTGTTGTGTTTATTTGGTTTGTAGGAGCATTAGCAACTATGAAGCGATTAGATCAGGAGCACTAGCATGGCGATTACGAAGGCCTAGCCGTTTCAAATATCAATCTTGGGAAGGCGTAGTCACTCTCTTACGGCCTGATCCAGGTCTTCTCCTCATATCACTGGTTTGAAACTTTAATTTCAGCACTCGGGATACTGTTGACTGGTGTTAGCCTATTTTATCAGCGAGAGCACGTGTAGAAACCCCTTCCTGGGACAGAGCAACAGCTACACTTTTTTTTCTTGGTGTCAACTGAACGTATGGAGCCATGCTTACACTTCTGCAAAACAGAATACTAATAAGCGTGTGTGCCCGTCCAACGCCGTATTTATAGACACAGCTGATGCAATACCTTGCAATTACTGTCTGATGCAATAGAAGCATTATATGACGCAATACCTTTGCTTTGCGACAAACAAAATGACTGTAATCAACAATATCTTATACATTTCACTGCAAATGTTGGTTTTTTTTTAAGGTGCTGCAGTTTTTTTGTCCGCCATTGTATATTACAGTCGGTGCCATCTGGGCGGTGATATCTGCCGAGAATAAGTAACAAAAGTCTTCTCCGTTGGTGAAGCCTTCCTTATTCGAGGTAGTGCAATATCATGACAACTCGTTGTGAAGGTATTCACTATATGAGATATACTTAATTATGTCAATTCTTAGCTCCTTTAGTAGTTTGCTGCGTACTAAAATGATGCATTTGCACTAACCTGTAGGTCAATTAACTTCTACGCAACCAGAGGCTTTAGCCCTAAAATGCTTTAAGCTTCTAATACGGATATTTCTCATAAATAAATTAGTTTCATTATATAAGTAAATGAGAAAAAAAAAGTTACTCTTGACCCAGGTCTCTCGTGTTACACAGAAACAACAGTGTCAGAATAGTTGAGTTTTATGAGTGAGTAGTGTCAATGCAGATACATAATTTGACCGTTGTTTCAGTCATCTGCTTCACCGATGAAGCGTGTTTCCATTTGAATGGAACTGTTAACAAACAGTAATGGAGCGAAGAGAAACTTCATTCTAAGTTGAATGCACTGTGGGCAGCCATTCATAAACCAATGATTCGAAGTACTGTACATTGTTTTGTTTTTTTTTATGAGTTTCTTTAAAGATTTTACAAGGTGCCTTTAACAGAGTTGCGTTTTTGGTTCCAAAACACTCCCAGAAAACACGGTGGCGTTTGATATTCTGGTCAAAACGACCAAAATATCAACTAACTGTGCTTGTATTTGAAAAATTGAAAAGCATTAGTCTATAGTACAGCTTTCTAAACTTTTTATTTTTTATTATTATTTTTTAAACAGTGAGTGGAATCCTTTTGTAGATCTAAGCCTTCAGCGGAACTGTAATGTCGAATGAAACAACTAACGGTAAATTAAAATCACTAATGAATGTTTACAAATTTAAAAATGAACGATAAAAAAAATTAACGGAAAATTTGCAGAATCCCCCGGGTTCTGCGGAATGCACTTTGAAAACCGTTGGCACTAAGACTTTATGAATCTTGGATTTTCTTAATCCATACTTAAATTATTGTAAGCATATAAACCTGATATACCTTCATCAATATCATTGATAAATATACAAAACAGTGGATCGGTGTTGTGTCCACTGTTGTTTTGTATATTTATCAATGGTATTGATGAAGGTATATCAGGCTTAGTGTCGAAGTTTGCAGATGATACAAAGGTTGGCAGGGTTGTTAATGACAGTAATGGCAGTGTGCTACTGCAACAGGATCTAGATAATTTGGGAAGATGGGCTGAGAAGTGGCAACTGAAGTTTAACCTTGACAAATGTAAAGTATTGCATATGAGTAGAAGTAACCCCAGAGAAACGTACCAACTGTGTGGTACTACACTTAAGGTGGTAGAAAATTAAAAAGACCTGGGAGTAATTGTGCAGTCAGATACGTCATGGGGTTTTGTCAATGATATACAGGCATTTTGCTATCAGGGAAAAGGAGGTGATTGTCCTCCTGTATAACGCAATGGTCAGGCCACGCCTTGAGTACTGCGTACAGGTCTGGAGGCCTCATTTTAGGAAGGATGTAGATTTACTTGAGCGTGTACAGAGAAGGGCAAGAAGATTGGTGAGGGGAATGAAGGGATCCTCTTACCAAGAGAGGCTTAAGTTCTGCAAATTGCAGTGGCTGGAGCCTAGGCACCTGCGCGGTGATCTGATTGAGGTGTATAAGGCGTTAAATGGGTTGATCACGCTGAATTCTGATGGGATTCTTCCACTTGTTCGGATTACGAACCTAAGGGGGCATAAATTCAAATTGAGGAAAGACAGATGTAGAATAGATGTGCGGAAATTTGTCTGTAGCCAGCGGGTGGTTAATTGCTGGAACAAACTTTCGTCTGTCGTTGTGAAGAGGGAATTGGTTGTGTAAACTTTTTTTTTTTTTTTTTTTGGCTGATGCTGCATAAACTCATACGCTTGCTTTCTTGCATCACATGCCACTATTACTACTTGTTATTTTTAGGAGCATTAGCAACTAAGGCCATATTGCTCCGGGAATATGCGGTGGTCATTCCCTGATCTTTCCGCATCCTCCGTGTTGGTGGTCACGGGCTCGAACCCCGGTCTAATCAAGAAGCGTGTGCTACGCACTGCTGCTCCGGCCCACCTGGCTACGGAGGCGCCACTATTATTATTAGTACTACTACTATATCCATCTGAAAATCCCTTCCTGTTACATATTAATAATCTTCCACTTACTGGAAATATTAACCACAGTTTTGTTGATGAGAGCACAGTACATTCTACCTTCCAATTTGAGAAACCTTGCCCTTTACAAACAGCGCCAACTCCTCAAATATCCTCCAAGTATGGTAATTCTTCAGTGGATCAAAGGAAACTTAGTTAACTTCAACCTTTCAAAAATTCAGTCCTGCCTTATTTCTCGCAAGAAGGCGTCTACCCGCCTATGCTTATCTTCGATGTACTCAGATTTCTAGACAAGATCACATTTCTATTAGGGATTATCCTGACTTCAAATCTTACTTGGCATAAGCACATTACAAATATTGCTTCCTCTGCAACTAAAAACTGGGTTTTCTCTTTCGCCCTCGGCGTTATTTTTCTTTTACACAACTTTTCATTCTGTACAAATATCAAATCCGCGCTACCACCGAATATTGTTCCCACATTTGGGTGTGCCCCCAAAATCTGTCTCTCACAGGCTTTTAAATTCCATTCAAAAAGAGGACAGTCAGATTAATTAATCACCCATCTTTCACAAATTCTCTCCGCTCTGTCTCACAGACATTCAGTTTCTGCTGCATGCCTTTTCTATAGATACTTTCGTGGGCACTGTTCTTCTAAATTGGCATCTGTAATTCCCCAAGTCTCTTCCAAGTCAATCCGAACACGTGCCGCAAGCAGTCAGCATCCATTCATTGTCCAACTGAAACTCCCAGAAAGAACCTTTTCTTTTCCTCATTTATCCCTTCAATTTTTGTTTTCTAGAACAACTGAGCTTTACACGTATTTCCCGAAAATTACAATCAACAGAAATTCAAGTCTACATCAACAAGTATCTTCTTGTTTTCTCAGCCCATACCTACAGGTTCTAATACTTTCATATTTCTATTAGGTTTTATTTAAAAAAAAAAAAAAAAAGGAAAACCTCAGTTTTAAAACTCATGGTCTATAGAATTTTCTTCAGCTCAGCTAATTCTTTGGCAATCGAAATAAAATAGAAAGAAAATGAAAGGAACGAGTTCGTCATAAACCAAATATTATTCCTGAAACGTGTGACATATTTATGCTTTTATAATCGGAATGGAGAACTTGAAGGTTCTGCGGACACATTAAAGAGTACGTTCGTAGAAATGACAATACAGGCTTCTGGGTGTGGGCACGGGGGAGAGGGGAGGAACTGAGCTGGTAACTATCCGTATCCAATATCCTTCTTCTCTCCGTCAACGATGGCAAGGTCATGACTTGAGTCACGGAAGCACGAGCGCCACGCGAACTTGGACGATGGGGTGATGTGACGGACAGTCCTCTTTGCGAACAAGACGCTCTGATTCACGTGACTCGTATTCGCGTTGCCAGAAGCCGTAAGAGTGCGGTAGCGATAGGAAGGAGGGTAGTCGCGTGTTGGCTTTTGCCTGCGTGCATATATGGCTGCTCCAATAAGTTGACACGTGTGATCTGTCATAACCTGGAGTCTGCCACGTGCGCCGGAGGTGTGTGTGTGTGTTTGCTTGCTTGCATGTAGAAAAAGTGGATTGCGAATAACGGCGCACAGAGCTAAAATTGAAAATAATGGAACAACGGAAATGATTAAATTACGGTGGGAGTTGCCGAAAGAAAGCAACTACGATTGCATTTCGGTTATGGGATTTCCTCGTGCGGTGTAAATATCGACGTAGTCCAGTTGACATTTCTGTATCAACGTTGGCTCAATACAGTTCATTACTGGGTCCCTGGCGCTATTTTATAAATTCGCAGGGGCCTTCGACCAATGCATTTTCATTTTTTTTTTGGGGGCTCCCCGTGACTTTCAGACCCTAAGGCTGATGTGAGAGTGTGGGGGTTGTACTTGTTTATACTCTTGTTTATTGTGGGGGTATTATTGTTTTTCTTGGTTGCCCTAATTTTCTTTATATTTTAATTATTATAATTTATCCCCTTTTTTTTATATGTATATCCCCGTAGTCCAATCCTCCCACTTAGCATCTGACTTGTTTGTTCTCAGAAGATTACCAGACCCAAAGGGGACCCCAATTATTTTAGGTATTTTTCTACCGGATTGGCTGAGTTTCGGAATGACAGACTCCAACACATGAATGTAAAATAAAACAATGTTTATTAACTTATCATACAGAGACTAGCAATAGTATTTAGTCAAACTATATTTGGCTGGTGACTTGTTATTTCATTAACCTTTATATGTGTAAATATCTTGTTCAAACTCAATTGTCTCATCATCAGGTATCCTATTCTAATACACATTATTATTCATTATGACATGGTGTCTCTTCATGTTCTTTACAGGGACTTCAATAGGTCGTGTCATACACTTTACATAGATTCTTCCCACTCTTCTTCTGAACAGTCTGTATAATAAACCAACAACTACCCGCCAATGAACTGGCTCACAAAAACCTTCAGAGTTTGTGTCTCAATTTGTAAGAAAATTTCATTTATTCAATCAGACACCCATTCTGCAATCAGGTCAACAGGAAATATCAATCAATTCAATTTAACATTACCTTTCAGAACAGTTAATCCTCTATACCTTTATATATCACTTATTAATGAGCCCCTACTCAAATCAGAAATACTCTCCACAAATCAACTCATAATAAATTAAAATTTCAAACTTTAATTTCATAGATATTATAAAAACCTTTGCCAATCTTAAACAATTCTCAGTTATCTATTATACCCTCTCCTTCCAACAAGCATTTATATGAGGAGCTTCACTCCAAATTATAGGCTGCGTCCGTCTTAAATACATTACCCCTTTATTCATATATTCATTACTTAAATATACACATTTTTCTCCTAAAGTCCTCTCCTTAATAAATTAAGTACACCTATTTCGGTAAACTCTCTAGCACTTACGTGTTTGGCCTGGAACTTTCCTCTCTGCTCGGCTTCCTTTCATATCGGTCATTCAGGTACTGGAATGCGGGGGCGCTCATTTGGGGCTCTCGGTGATCATGGTGTTTCCCTACCGGGTACTGCACGGCTGGAATCAATCAGTGTAGCCTACTCTTTACAGGTCAGCATTTCTTCTTCCGTGGATAGAGGGGTTTTCGAGTAGGTCAATGGTTCGACCACTCATTCGACTGGCTTTGCCTATATGATTCTCAGGGCGTGATTCTACCTTCTTCCTCACTACGGCTTCCATGTTTACAGGTGAACATTCCTACGGGCTGTCGGGATATGCAGAATTTCTATCACTGCTTCCATCTATCTCAGGTCTGCAGCTATCACCCAAATTAGACTACTGCTCTGCTTAGTATCGTTCTCCAACTCCTTCAATTCATTCTCCAGACCGTTCCGTGAACTTCTTCAGTCTCCTCCGAAAACTTCTTCCGAATGTCACGAAAACCTTTTCAGAATGCCACGAAAACCTTTTTAGAATCTCCCTCTCAAAATTCCCTCTATTTTCTTCCTGGCCAATAGGAGATCTGCACATCCTTTTTCCTGTGTTCTCATTTGTCTCCTCTCCTCTTCCGTGGGCGGGTCTTCTTTACTCTTTGTGTCCCCACTTCCGTGGACCTCGAACATACGAGAACAATCTAGAAAGAGAGGCGGAAGTTCCGATCAACTGAGAAGCGTCACAGCTCCTCCCGTGACCTCACGCGCGCACACCTGGTGACGTCGCCCACCTCTAATAGCATTTCACCGTGAAATCTTTAAGAGGGCCAGCTTAAGCACTCTTGGCCCTTACTATGGTGCATCTGCTTCTGTCTTAATGGGGATTTGTCATGGTATATTACTTTCACTGACTCGTCAAAGAACTTCCATACAAACAAGCTACAACTACACAAGGAGTGACTGGAAGGTATTTTTGAATTCCAGTGCTACTTAACTCATGTTGTTTTTACCAGAAAACCACTATTCGTATTACAGTTAAATTCTCATAATATTTAACCATTTTTATTAATTAATGTAAGGACGGGTCCTTACAAGAGTATGTGGGCCGAACGAATTATTGTTTCGGCTACAGACCTTAACTGCACACTGTTAAGTGGAAGGTCAACAATCACCAACCATCTCAAAAACCCCAGTTAAAACCTAACAAACAGATGTGTTCCTTGATGTGAAGGCGGCATTCGACTGGATATTAATCCCAGCTGCACTCCATATTCTGCGATCATACTTCAAAATGACTAAAATTCTTCGGGATTTAATATGTAATTACAGTCACCAGAGGAGTTATAGAAAGGGTCATCCTCTTTTCGGTACTATTTCCAGTCGCTTCCGAGTCTTTCTTGTCAGCGAACAAAGATTTAATCTCTCATGCAGACAACATTATATTCTTCATTACTTCTGAAGGTTTTGACTCCATCAAAGTCTTCCAGAATGAAGTGGCATAAGAGAAAGCATAACGAAGATAGACATCCCAATGTACATAAGTGGATCACATGTCAAAGAGCGCGGATCGCGAAGACCTAGGAATAACGTGAGGCAGTAACCTTTCCTTTATTCCCCATTTCAAAGACATGAAGACGTACTTCGCAGCTACGTGGTCCATCAAAACAAGGGTTCAATGGCCGTCGGGAACTCATTGTCCAATACGTCCAGAGATGCATGGTTGGTCCCTATAATGCTCTACGCATCGGTGATCTGGTCGTCTTCACAACGTGGTCGAGTTAGTCGGTCTCAGGCGAAGGTAGTATGGTTTTTCTCCCGGAAACTCGGGTTTTTCTTCTAGCAAACAGAAAATCGACCTCAAAACACACGCAATTTACAGACAATATACACGGAGCAATATGGCCTTAGTCGCTGAGGCTCCTAAAACCCCACTACAACAACAGGTCGTCTTACCATAGTCCCGTCACATCTGAAACGACACGTAAGTTCGAAGTATTGGTTCATGAGATGGCTAAAATGGGCTACAAGGAACCCGTTCACAACTTCCAGGTTAGAATTATACTCTAGCTAGGATATTACACCATGGAAATTTCTAATGCTGTTCTGTAATATTTAGCCAGTTTTTTACTCATACACTAGATTCTCAAAAAAAGAAAAAGAAACATGGCGTCATCATAACCAGCAGGAGAGGTCAGCATACTGCAACGACGAACTACCGTAACACCCTCAGAATTTAGCTTACATCTCTTGCATGTTCCCAACTAACACGACAGTTCTATACAACAATCTGAAAAGTGAATACACAGGACACTTTACAGCCAACCAGAATCACATCCATGTCTCGTTCTTACATACAAATGCTTCCCCTTGAGATCGAACCAGTTCTCATAAATAGTGGGCCTTGGTTCTAGCTGTGTAAAGATTTACCCCTCACTTAAACTATACTGAATGTTCCTGGAATTCTTGTACAACACTTCTGTAACACAGGATTTGCATTACCTTCGATGTTTTGGTTTTTAATTAAATCCTTCAGGATTTAACTATTAGGATAATTTTAATTTATGTTTAAAACCCCACTATATAAATATATATTTTTATTAAATTTTCTGATCAACTGTGAAAACTGACAATCCTTGGGGGGGGGGACGGTACGCACAACAAATATCACAGAAGTTTGTACCAAGAGATCGATTGAGTATTTAAAATTTTTCAAAGTATTGAAGGCGTCGTTTCTTGCAGAAGAAAAGCGTACTTTCTTCTGCAAGCATGAAGCATTTCTAAAAGCATGAAACGTACTTTCATGTTATGTACGAGTATATCATAGTTTGCTTGGAATACTCAATGCCAACGGGACACCATTTTTATATGTTCCTTATAGTGGCTTGAATGGCTTCTACAGGAAGTAAATATTGTAGGCATTATCATCATAGCCGAGCAGTAGGGTAGGGGTGTCCAACTTTTTATAGATAGGGGCTATTCAGATAAAATGTTCAACGCCTCGCTCTGCAAGAACAGTTAGTAGTCCCTTAGTACTAAGAGTTAGTAGTCCCTTAACTACTATTATGCTTTTTTTTTTTTTTTTTTTCAAAATAGGATTCAATTTTTGTTGATCAACGTTTATATTTACTTTCAATTTTTGCCACGTCTTCACATATTAAATACGAAAATTTCACATTATTACATGACACTAATAACATTCGTAATTACATGGTTGTAATAATATCATTAAATACTGAGGAAGATAGATAAAAACATCGCGAGAAAAATACAGTATTCTGAAAACGAATATTTTCAAAAGGCAGTGTGAAATCATATTTTACGACAGGCTTAAATCATAGTTTTAAGCTGAAAGGAAGAGTAGAGCCACCCACGTGGGGACTCAATATGAAGTAATAGATTCTCGGGTTAGCCCGTCAAAGTATGGGATAGTGTATGCTATGTTTGAACCCCATGACGCCACAAATTATGACAATATTCTGTCGAATTCTCTCTTGTAAATTTGTGCAACCATCTCGAAATGCGCTGAACAAAACTTCTTCTTTCCTCACTATATATATATTTGTTTGTTTATTGTTTTGGTCTCTCTACTACTTTGCCTATGGTTTTAGCAATTCATTTCTGCAAATTAAAATTATCTTTAAATATACTAACACTTTGTACAATCAAACTAGTTAGTCATTTCAAGAATGCTTCGCCATAAAAGATTTTTCACATAATTCTTGGGAATTAACCATTCAACATTAAATATAAATAAACAACACAAAATTTGATCTTACATTGAAGTCTTTGTATCAAATGAATATGGCATAGTTTTCAAGGTTAACTACCATTTTAGTATGAAGACCTAATTTGCTACAAATTCCAAATACTATTTGATGACGTCTTATTTGGTGTTCACACGTTGTTCGTTTTAGAGCAACTCATTTAAAATAAATACATAAGTTTAATTTTTCTTTCTTCAGAAAAAAAAAATATATATATATATAAAAATACCTCTAATATGGACGAACCTTGTAACTTTATCGTGAATATTAACACTTCCACGGCACACGACCTTTCTTTTGTACAAATCTATTCAATCGTAATGGAGGACAGTCTTAAGTCAGTATCACATATTGGTGTAGTGTAGAAGAATATATTAATTCCGAGGTTTGTTTTTTTAGCATCGTACAAGATTTTGTTTCTGGTGATAGACTACTACTGTACGCCAGAACCAATCACAGAACGACTTTGTTAATTCAATTCATTTTGTTGGGTTTGGGTGGAAACGCCTCTGGGAATTTTCAATAAAATCGTTATTGACTACAAAAGTATCAAAATCCTTTCCCATCTCCGATTTTTGAATTAAATATAATTTCCATATAATACTTGGCTGGTTGTTTTTTTTAACTAAGTTTCAGCAAATGTCTTTAATAATTTAGACTACTCATAATGTTTATCTAAAGTAAGTGCGATAATTCCCCCAACCTCCCCCGAAAAACACATTTTACAGTACGGAGGATCTTTGGCCTCTCTTTTGCCCCTCACCCCCAAAAAACACATTTTACAGTACGGAGGATCTTTGGCCTCTCTTTTGCCCCTCACCCCCAAAAAACACATTTTTCAGCAATCTTTGGCCATTCCACAATAGAAATATTAAAAATAATTTATTTAGATATACATTAAAATGCTCAGTCTTGGTTTTTGAGTAATTAACATACAAATTATGGTTGTTAGGGTATAAGATTGGAATGAGCAGCAGCCTGGAAAATAAGATGCAGGATATTTCAGAGACTGCTGGGAATCATGGGGGTACAAGTGAACACATTGGTTGTGTTAGGGTGGCTAAGAGGAAGAGCAGGTGCGTGTATACTTGCGTGTACACCAATGCTAGGAGTTTAGTAAATAAATTTGATGAATTTGAGGTATTGCTCAAAACATCAAAGGCAGATATTGTTGGGATTTCAGAGACGTGGTGTCACACAGATATAAGGAATGCAGAACTGGAATTTGGGGAGTACAATGTCTACAGAAAGGATAGAAAGGGAGGAGGGGTTATGCTATTAGTTACAAAACACATAAAATCCAAGGAAGTGAAGCCAGTCGACATCGCTGGACAGTGCAGTGTCGAGTCAGTTTGGTGTTACATAAGCATTGGGAGATCAAAATTGAGAGTAGGAGTGTGCTATAGGCCTAATGACTCTGATGAGTATAATAAGAAACTGTACGGAGAAATAGAGTGGGCCAGTAAATCAGAAAGTCCTATAATGGGGGATTTTAATTTCCCAGATAATGACTGGAATTTGTGGGCTGGTCACTCACACACACCAGCAAGGCTTTTGTGGATTTATTGGATGATTGTTTTCTACATCAGCATGTTCGGGAGGCAACTAGAGGGAGTAATACTCTTGATTTGATTATCAGTAGTGATTCTTCATGCATTAAGAATCTGCAGATAAATGAACCACTAGGTGGCAGTGATCACAGTGTTCTGAAGTGGGAGTTACTCAAAGAGGTAACTACCATTAGGGGTAAAGGGAAGGGGTATTGCTTTCGTAAAGGCGACTACGATGGACTGAGACAGTATTTAAGTTCTATACAGTGGGACCAACTGATGATGTTACCAACAGCAAATTCAAAATGGGAAACATTCAAAGAACTTATCTTGGAAGCTACTAGGCTTTACATACCAACTAAGAAATATTGTTCAAGGTTTAGGCCTAAGTGGATGTCAGATGAACTATTGAGATATATGGCAGTGAAGAAAAATGCATGGGATACATACAAATTAACACGTGACACAGAAGCCTATGATAGATATAAGCTGGTCTGTAACCAAGTTACAAAGGAGGTTAGGCAGGCGAAGGCAGATTACGAGAAATCTTTGGCAAGGGATGCGAAGAAAAACAGCAAAGAGTTCTTTACTTATGTAAACTCTAGAAGGAAGGGGATGAATCAGATTGGTCCACTTGATATCGATGGGTCAACTGTTGATGACACTGCTCAGGTAGCTAACAAACTAAATGAATATTTTGCATCGACATTCACACATGAGGAGTTATTCAGCGAGGGGAATGCCAGAGGTGTATTCAACTCCAGCAGTAAGCTAGAGAATCTTGTAATAACTGAGAGTAAAGTGGAGGAGAAATTGTTGAAGATAAACACAAGAAAGGCACCTGGGGTGGATGGGATCTATCCAGTTATATTAAAGGAGGTAGCAAAGGAAGTAAGCAAACCCTTAGCCATAATTATGAGAGCTTCCTTGGACTCAGGGGAGGTACCCATGGACTGGAGATGTGCAAATGTGACCCCAATTCACAAAGGAGGATCAAAGGCTGACACAAGTAATTATAGACCTGTGAGTTTAACTTCTGTTCCCGGAACATTAATGGAGGCACTGGTTAAAGAAGCACTGCAGGATCATCTAGACAAGACTTCAGTTATAGCTCGGACACAGCATGGTTTTGTTAAGGGGAAGTCTTGCCTGACTAATTTGATTGAATACTATGATGCAGTCACAAAAGAACTGGATGCAGGGAATAACTTTGATATTATAAATTATTTGTGAAATGATATTATTTGTATATACTTGGATCTTAGAAAGGCCTTTGATACTGTTGCACATGGAAGACTGCTGCACAAATTGGAGCAGTGTGGCATTGAAGGCAAATTGCTGCTATGGATAAAGGGGTGGTTGAGGGGGAGAAGACAGAGAGTGGTAATCAATGGACACTGCTCATCGTGGACTAATGTTATTAGTGGAGTCCCTCAGGGTTCAGTATTGGGTCCTTTATTGTTTTCTGTATTTATAAATGATATTGATGATGGTATATCAAGCTTAATGTCCAAGTTTGCAGACGATACGAAGGTTGGCAGGGTTGTCAAGGACACTATGCTGCTGCAACAGGATTTGGAAACGTTGAGCAGATGGGCTTCGAGGTGGCAAATGAAGTTTAACAGTACATTTGTCAAAGTACTACATATGCGAAACAGCAACCCCAGAGCAACGTATCAACTCTGTGGTACTACACTGACAGTGGTAGAGAATGAAAAGGACCTGGGGGTGGTTGTGCAGGCAGATATGAAGTTCTCTGAGCAGTGCAGACGGGCTGCAAGAGTAGCTCATGGTGTATTGTCAATGATACATAGGAATTTTTCTAGCAGGGATAAGGAGGTGATTATTCCCTTGTATAAGGCAATGGTCAGGCCACACCTAGAGTACTGTATACAGGCCTGGAGGCCTCATTTCAAGAAGGATGTAGAGATGCTGGAACGAGTACAGAGAAGGACAACAAGATTAGTGAATGGAACAAAGGGGTACTCTTACGAAGAAAGGCTTACGTTTTGCAAATTTCAGTGTCTGGGGAGTAGGCACCGGCGAGGTGATCTGATTGAGGTGTATAAAGCCTTGAATGGTTTGAGCATGCTCAATGCTGATGGGATTCTTCCTCTTGCTCAGAATAATCACCTGAGAGGGCATAAATTCAAATTGAGGAAAGACAGATGTAGGATTGATGTGCGGAAATTTGCCTTTAGCCAGCGGGTGGTTGGTAGGTGGAACAGACTTCCATCCCTTGTCGTGGAAGTTGATAGCCTAAATAAGTTTAAGGCTCAGCTGGACAGGTATTTCGAACGAACAGAGGGGTGAAGTGGAAGTGGTTATTTTTTATTTATTTATTTTACTTTATTTTATTTATTTATTTTTTTTTTTGGCTGATGCTGCATAAGCTTGCTTTCTTGCACCAAATGCCTCTACTAATGCTAATGCTAAAAAGATTCCATGAAACAGCCACACGTAAGGTAGAAATTTGTATTTTCACATTCCCTCCAATGATGAAATGTTCGTTTTCTTTCATGGTCCCATTTAGCATTATTATTGCCATATTATTATTTTTTATGATAACCTCAAATACGAAAAGTATTAGAGCCAATAGTACTGTAGTACCGTGTGTGAACAATTGATAATGTTTTTGTAAATTGTAATTTTAGTTCGGAGTTGAACGATGAATGGACGTTGACTAGCTGAGGCATGTGTTCAGTTCTGGTTTGAAAGAGAGACCAGGAGGGGGGGGGGGAGAGAGAGAGAGAGAGAGAGATAATTACAGATGCCAGTTCAGAAGAATGGTATCCAGTGAAATATTTATAGAAAAGACATGTGCAAGAAACTTAACTTCGATGTGAGAGAGAGAGAGAGTAAAAGATGGATCATTAATTAACCTGACTATCCTCTTTTGGATAGCTTTTAGGAGCTTAAAATAAGTTTTTCAGGGCACCAACACAGATATGGGAACGACATTCAATGGTAGAGCGGATTTGAGATTTGTACACAGTGAATAGTTTAGAAGAAAAGTGAAGCGAGGGAGGGAAAAAAAAGTCCCAGCTTTTTTTATGCAGAGGGAGTAATATTTGTGATGTGCTTATGTCAAGAGCAATTAGAATATCCACAATACATTATGTGATCTTGACTACAAGTCTGAGTATTATCGGAGATAAACACGAGAGCAGTACACTAATTTTTGCGAGAAATAGTAACAGTAATAGTACTACACTGGTGTGCAAAACTTAAGGACCAACACTATTTCTAAAGGTTACAATCGCAAAATCAAACGAAACAGCCTGTGGCGATTTTCATAACTGTGGCCGTTCAGTAGAAAGCCGGTGTACATGCAAAAATTTGAATCGTGATGAGAGGGCTCACATAAACAGATAAAATCAGCAGTTCAGCAGTTATGTGCAAATTACCGAATGGTGAACACGATTGCTACAGACGTTCGATTGGTTTCATACAGTGCTACAGACAACGAAATGGCCATTGATATTTATCAATGTCAACGGCCATTTCGTTGTCTGTAGCACTACAAGACAACGAAATGGCCAGTAGACAACATCCGGATGACTTTACCCGGGGTCGAATAATTGAGAAGGTCGAAGTGTGGCTGCAGAGTTCGGTATCGCCCATAGCATCGTCTCACGTGCGTGTTCGGCCTTCAGAACTACAGGTACAGCTGTTCGAAGGACCAGTGGTGGTCGTCCACGAAAAACAACGCCCAATGATGACCTCTACATACTCCTACAAGCCAAGAGGGACCGACACCAGACCCATCGCAAACCAGCTGCAAAGGAGCGCAGGACGCAGGATATCGCGGTTTACTGTGGCCAGACGACTCCACAAAGGTGGACCATTTGCCTGACGGTCAGTACGCTGTGTCTCTTTAACACCTACCCATCGAAGACACCGTTCACAGTGGTGCATCGAACACAAGGACTAGACAGTAGGGCAATGGGGTAAGGTACTCTTTACTAATGAGAGTAGATTCAGTCTCAGCAGCGATTCTGGAAGTCAGCTAATCTGGCAAGAGGTTGGCAGACGGTATCACCCCGTAAACATCACTGAAAGGGATCGTTATGGCGGTCGAGGTGTTCTCGTCTGGGGAGGCGTTATCTTGGATGGACGTACACAACTCCAGATACTGGAAGGCGGTACTGTAACCGGTGCACGCTACTATACTGAAGTAATCCCTCCCCATGTGCGTCTGTCCCGAGGTGCCATTGGCCCCGAGTTCGTGTTTATGGATGATAATGCCACACCCCATCGCAATGCAGCTATTGATATGCTTTTGGAAAGTGAGGACATTGTTTGTATGGATTGGCCTGCCGGTCCAACGATCTAAATTCCATCGAACACATATGGGACGCTCTGGGGAGACGCTTAGCGGCACGTTCACACCCACCAGAAAATGTTCATCAGCTGAAGATGACGCTGACAGAGGGATGGACGATGTTACCGCAAGAACTTATCAACAAATTGTTCTAAGTATGGACAGGCGGTGCAAAGCCTGCATCAACATTAGGGGTGGCTATATCTCTTACTGAGGACCACCTCTTCCCTTTGTTCCATCTTTGGCAGTGATGCATCTGCATCATGGCAGCCAGTGCTATGTTGCTATTTTTGAATAAAGTCCCTCTGTAACGCGTTTTTTCCGTTGTTGTGTCGGTGTTGTTTCCTTCATCATTTCTGTACCTCACGACGTTCCTTTGGTATGCTTTTCCCATATCTAGGCCACTCCTATGAGAAGCTACAGGTGAAAACCTGACTGGTCCTTATGTTTTGCTCACCAGTGTAGTATTCGCTATATAGTGCGTGGAAGCCACAGGGTTTGGCTGTAGTGGAAAAAAAAAAAAAAAAACCCAAGTAGATAAGAAAATACAAATTACATGCTTCCCTCTTCACACAGGTAACAGTCCAATTGACCTTTGAATTTATTCAAACTGTCAGCTTCAACTACCTGCGAGGAAATCTTGTTCCAGCAATTAACTACTCGCTGGCTACAAGAAAACTTCCTACAATCTAATGCAAACCTCAACCCCTGTAATTTGAATTTATGACCCCTAGTTCTGGATTTCTTTATAACTGAAAATTCCACCTTCATTCATTTTACTAATCCCTCTGATTAGTAAAGCCTTAAAACCTCAATCAGGTCATCTCTTAGGTGCCTGGTTGCCAAGCTCTGTAGCCTACACAATCGGAATCTCTCCTTGTCGGTCGTCCTGCCGATCTCACCATTCGAGTTGCCCGTCTTTGGACCTTTTCAAGAAGCTCAATGTCTTTTTTCAGATATTCTTATTTCAGATTCTCCATATTTGAACAGTATTTCAAATGTGGTCTTACAATTGCCTTATATAGTGGGATTATGGCCTCTACAGGAGTTCGATAAATCATCGATAGGAGCCATGGGTTTTTCTGGCTGTTTCTTTACACTTTTCAGAAAACTTCATATCTGTCCGTATTGTAATTCCCAGATCCCTTTCCTCCTCTACTATTTTTAATTCAACCCCACCAAGTGTATAGTTTATTTAGGAGTTGCTATTCCCCAAGTGTAAGACCTTGCATTTAGCAAAATTGAAATATAGCCGCCACTTCTCTGACCATCTTTAAAGTATGTTCAAGTCATCCAGAAGGGGCGCTGCTTGGCACTGATCATTAATGACTCTGCCAATCTTTACGGCATTTGCAAATTTCGATATCTAGCCTTATATCCCTTCGTTGATGTTTATGAAAATGAGAAACAACAGTGGTCCAAGAACCGCTGAGGTACTCTACTCCTGAAGTTACACCAATCTGAAGAATATCCATTAATCACAACTCTCTGCCTTCTGCCCTGCAGCTGCCCAGTAATCCATCTTAGAATCTTACCAGTAATTCCAACCTTATCATCAAACTTACACAATAACCTCTCATGAGGGACCAAGTCAAATGCTTTGCTAAAATCCAAATAAACTGTGTCGAAATCGTTACCTAAATCCAGCACGAGTAACTGTTTCAAAATAGCCTACTAATTTAGTTAAGCATTCCCTTAACAAAGTCATGTAGTACGTTGTTCAAAATTCCATATTTATCTAAATGGCCCTAGAATGCACTTTTAATCATTGCCACTAAAATTTTATCTACCACTGAAACCAGACTAACCGATCTACAGTTAACAACTTCGCTTTTAGAACCGCTTTTATGTATTGGCGACATATTGGCACTTCTACAATCCAAAGGAATTTTCCAAGTCTAAAGATGCCCTCATAATTAACCTTAATGGTTCAATTCACTCCCTCGCACTCTCTCTCTCTGAAAACTCCAGGATATATGCCATCAACTCCGGGAGCCTTGCTTGTCTTTATACTCAAATGTTTTCCTAAGAAACAATCTTTTTTTTTCTGGGAAACTCGGGTTTTTCGTCCAGTAAACAGAAAATCGACTACAGAACACGCAATTTACAGAGTATATACGGAACAATATGGCCTTAGTTGCTGGTTCTCCTAAAACCCTATTATGATGACAACAACAATAGACAATCATCTATAATTACGATTGACTAATTTCATATAGCTCAGTCTTACTCGCACAGCCTCTTTTCAGCATAGTCTTTCGTCAGTAAAGACTGATGCAAACCACCTATTCATTTCATCCGCAACATCAGCTGGGTTGTCTAAGACTTTCCCACACAGTGCACAAGGGTCTGATGTGATTAGCTTTTTTCTTTGTTGTATTCATATACATGAAAAATTCCTTGTCCCCAAGCTCTCTTAGCTAATGCTTTCTCATACACAGCCTTGGCCTCCCTGACCTTATTTGTGGTACTATTACAAATCAACTTGTACCTGTTGTAGGCTTCAGTACTTTTCATCGTTCTGTAACTGTTCCATGCTATTATTTTTTTTTTTTTCTGCTCTATTTGACCAACCAGCTCCGCAGTCATCCATTTCGGCATACTCCTCCTACAATATTTTATTAAAGATATGTATGCGTTCATGGCTCCTGTTATTTTTGCACTAAAAGTATTTTATAATTCAAATGTATTCGCTATCCTTCAGCAATCCACCCAGTACACAGATGTCATATAGCTCCTTAAACTGTCCAAGTCACCTCTACAGAAGTTAAAACCCGTGTCTTTACTTTTAACTACTGCAACATCTTTCTTCATCTTCCAACTGACGACTGCATGATCACTTCCTGTCAATGGTTTCTGTACTTTAAACCCTATGATGTAATCTGATTCGTTAGTAATGATGAGATCAAGAATATTCTCACCGCTAATACTTTCTCCAACATGCTGGTACAAATAATAATCTAGTATATTTAAAAAAGTTTTTCACCGTGGTCAGTTTCCCTTCCACTCAATCTGAGGCAGATTAAAGTCATCCATAATAAGACATTCACGCTTGCTTGCCCATTCCATCTGCATGTAAAGACTCTTGTCATATTCTTCGCAATCTTCTGGCCTGTGGTTACTCCCACCCTCATTGTTCCTTTGTTTCCAACTAATTCACACCACACAGAAAGATCACGAAATTTAAATTTACAATATATTACAGAATTCATGTTAACAAAATATTGCAGATAAACCGTTGACAAAACTTAAATGACTAAAGTTAAATTTAACTACCGAACGAAAGTTACGAAATTCCCACGAAAATATCGATAACGAAGTCTATTTGCTTTCAAATACTTTACAAATTTAAACTTACAATATTACAGAATTTCAATTAACAGAGTATTACAGAAAGTATACTATACTGCTGACAAAACGTTTAACCACTAGTGAAATTAAATTTAAGCTACCCAATGAAAGTTACAAAGTTCTCCCCCCATCCCAAAATATCGATAGCAAAGGTTATCTGAATATTAAACTGTAGCTTTCCAAATACTTATCTAAATACAAAAATAAACTATCCCATGTGACTATAGGAATTCAAACTATATATTAACTACAGTTTAGTATATTAAAACAAAAAAAAAAAAAAAAAATCCTCAAAATTATTTCAAAAACTAACCTGCAATGAAGAGCTTCGGATATATGCAGCCACACACCGTAATACACAAGAAAACAGTGGCAGAAAGAACTGAATGAACTCTCCATTAATGATGGTGTAACCATCATTAATAAATAAACTAGAAGAAAGAGAACCACCTACCATCACCCACAGTTAAGAAGTTTAAAGATATATATATATATTTCTTTATTAAAACTTTCCTAAATCCCTTAACGATGTTTAAAAAAAGTTACAGTTTTACATTATATTTTTATATATTTCCAGAAAGGGATCGACATAAGCAGATGTATCGCTCCGTTTTTATTGCATAATGAAGAGTTCCTCAGGAAGAAACGTCACCTCAGGTATTGCACGTTAGATTGCAGGCACCGCTAGCTGACTTGAGCTGTCCGTACAAAACTGCAAGTAATTTGTTTTGTTCGTTCGGCTCGAGTTAGGAAGCGGTAAATAGCATCGCCATACAATGGAAGACCATTGGCAATTCAAAGTTGAATCTTTATAACGGCATTCCTTGATTAATAACTTAACTGCATTTTAACAATAATCTTCATCATTAACGTTTTAAAGATAAACAATTATAAGCAATAATTAAACAGTTAATGAGTTCAGTGTCTCGAAGTAATGCTGTTTCCTTTATACTGGAACACTCAATTTTTTGCTTGTCTGATGCATCCCTTATATGTGATTTTTCCTTCTGTGGTTATTTACTCTTGGACTGAAACTGCGAGAAAGTAATCCTTGCCTGGGACCTGAAAATAGGCAAACTTAAACACACAATGCATGCACTTTATACACAAAGTATGCTGAAGGCCTTGTCCAAGGTCTTTAAGACTGTTTTTAACAAACATTTGGCCTCTGAAGTACAATAGTTTGATCATCCAACACGAAGACATACATTTATTTGTAGTTTGTATTTGCTCTAATAATACGTTAAGTCCTAAAGAAGTTATCTAAAACACGGTACAATAGTTAGGAGATATTTTGTGCTGCGGATTTTTTATGGGTTTATAATTTGGAAGAAAATTTCTTGAGAATTTCTAGAAATTTCAATAAATGGAAAGCTTTCCTGATGACACTTGAAGCTGTAGCTAACCCCTGGCCTTTTGGCCGTGAAGGGAAAGTGCAACACTATTTAACTTGTAACCGGTTACAATCAAATGGTGTTGCAATAAAGATTCTCTCTCTCTCTCTCTCTTGCGCAGAAATGGGAACCTTTTAACCTGCAAAGATCTGTATAATGTCCATCTAGCCTATTCAATCACTCACAGATGAATTCATGATACAAAAGTTTTATAAAGTGATCTAAAAAGATTCGGAAAAATATCATATTTCGAACCGTAGACTTCAGCACTGAACAGAAATTTAAGCTCAAAAATGGGACTACACTGGTCAAAACAATTATGAATTACTGCGTAATCTATTGGACAACCCACCATACGGATTGTCCAATAGATTACGCACAAGTTTACAGATTGATGTTCAGATGTAAGTTATTAAATTCTCCAACAAATAGAGGGCGAGAACATTTCAAGCGTGCGTCCGTTAGTTAAATATTCGACCATGTCCTAGATGTATTTCATTAATGAACTACAGCTTCAAAAGACAACACATCTCACGATAATAGGAACACATCTAAAAATGTCATCACGGACAGATTTGCCCGAACCTACTGCTTACAGTTACAATGCCAATTTGTGGTACAGTTTTGTGTGTTACAAAGTGTCATCAGAAATTTTTGGAATTGATTACAAGAAATGCAGACCATTTATAGACGTCGAGGGCAGCGCTATCAACATCACCGAGGGAAGATCGCTATCTCTCAGTTCTGGTCCACTGCAGTGGACCAGAACTGATTTTATCCCGCTTAACGTTTTCGACGTGTTCTGTTAATTTTGTCGAGCACAGTGTATATATTGCTGGAGTGTACAAAATTTCGTCAGCAGCTCTCTAAAATAAATTGCAAAGCGGCTGCTTCTCACGATCCAACCAATTCCTATACCATGAGTTGTCCTGGTATTGGACTTTGAAACAAACAACATCAATGAAACAACCGTAAGTAGATGTTCCCAGTTTCTAGGAAAAGTTCCTGGAAATGACTGTCTGTCTGTCTGAGGAATTTATTTGTCCCCAGTTTTCAGAATGTGTTTCTGAAAAGGGTTATAGTTCACAAGAACTACAAATCATCAAGCGTCTAAGGCTTCTCGCTTTTCAGGCCAAAATTCTACACATAACATCAGGAGCTCTCTCCAAATGGTCAACAATGGCATACTCGCTTTATGGCAGATTGATAAACTGTGCTTTTCATACAACGGTCTTAATGCTCACAGAAGAATAAAATTTGTCATCACAACGAATTGCCTTGGTATTGCATTAATCTTAAACACATTTGTTCAAATGGCAGTTCATCTTTTGACAATGTAATATCATTGCCAAAAAAGTGAAAAGTTAGATAGTCACCTAACTCCATATACAGTAACATAATAATTACAATATATTTATTTTAAAAATTAATTAATTAATATAACAATTTGACTATAATATCATTTCTTTAATTATTAATTAAATAAACTCATATTTTTAAAAATTATTAAATATCAACGTTGTATACAAAATGCTATATTTTTACTTTCGATATTCCTAATTGAACCCATTTTTGTTCCTAGATTTCAACTGGAACAAATAATATACATAATTAAGATGTTAAGAGAATTTTCCAATAGTTTTTAAATAAAATTTTAATATTCATTTTCTGAAAGCATTATTCACAAAATCATCGTTTAACAATGTATTAAATTCAAACTCAGCTTCATATATTAAAATTTTTTTCAAGGCAACCGACTCATTCATCTCTCCCTTACAACTTCCTTAAGGAACGGATGGTCGTGATATTATATGGCCAGAATAAGACTTATAACAGGTGTCCAACACACAAGTTGGAGCTTTATATATTACCCAACCTTATGAGATAATAGATAAAACTCCATCACCCCACCTAAGAAGAGTGCAAAGATGTCACCTTCTTTGCACTCATTCTGGAACCATTTCTAGCAAAGTTTACTAACTTCAACTCTTAAGCAAACGTCTTGAAGTTGTTTGTCATCTTTGATAATCCGAAAAGCAATGAAAAAATAAATCAAAACACTTCTGCACAAATCAACCTACTTTTCGATTATTTAGAGATGGCAGGGCTACAAGTAAATCGGGTAAAATCCTACAAAATTTCCATTACAAAAAAACAGTTAAAAATAAGATTCATACCATGATAAATAAGAACAATTCAAAAATGCTTCATCGCACATGAAGCTTGGCACCTTGGGATAAAAAACTCATTCAGAAGAATTTAATCCAAACCAAGAAAAAGTTATGCAACCTTCTAGGCAATCCGCCAGGTGCTTATTGGATGCCAAAAGATATCACTGAATACATATTCGCTGCAAAGTATCCCATGCCAATCCCTTTATACACCTCTGAGATATGGATCTCAGCTCTATCAGATATTCAAATAAAGGTTTAAAAAAATTTTAAAAAGTTCGGGAGGATATACATACTAATAGACCAATTAGAACCGCAGGCAGAGGTGAAAGTGATTCTTGCATTGCTTCTAATCAGTTCGTGACGATCCACAACAGGGTTTGAAATCCCCGACACCTTGCTATTCCAGGCAGCAGACTTGAAAGTAGGGTGCCGGGGTTTTCAAACCCTGTTGCGGGTCTTCACGAACAAGTATATACGTGGGCTGTTTTAGGGTAACTCAGAGTAAGAACAGCTGCATGCATACATGCAGTACACCAATGCTAGCAGCATGGTAAATAAGTTTGATGACTTTGAAATACTGATTAATTCATCAAATGCAGACATTGTAGGGATATCGGGGACTTGGTGTCATTTAGCCATAAGAAATGCTGAATTTGGACAATACAATGTATACAGGAAGAACAAACAGGGCAAGAGGTGCGGAGGGAGGGATTATGCTCTTAGTTAAGAAGCATATTAAATCTAAGGCACTCAATCGACAAGGGTGGCCAGTGCAACATTGAGTCAGTTTGATGTGACATAAACACCAGGCGCCACATTCCCAGGGAATGTGGCGCCCGGTGCCAATCGTAATTTGGCACTCCCTTTACAATTTTCTTCATGTATGTATGTAAGTTTTAGGTTTTCAGGCGCCCCTTGAACGTTAGCGCCTGGGTGCCGTGCACCCCTTTACCCTCGGGACAGCCTGCCCCTGGACATAAGCACTGGGAAAACAAAAAAAAAAAAAAAAAAAAAAAAGGAAGAAAGAACGTGACATAGGCCCAATGACTGAAATGAGTACCAAACGACTGTACAAAGGAATAGAGTTGCCAGTAAATGAGAATGTCTTATATAAAACGGGGGATTTTAATTTTCCAGGTGTAGACTGGAATTAGTGGCTTGGACACACACCAGCAAGACTTTTGTAGATTTCTTGAATGACTGTTTTCTACAGCAGCACGTCAGAGAGGCAACAAGAGGAAACGATACCCTTGATCTGATTATGAACAGTGATTCTTCTGCATTAAGAATCTGCAGGTAAAAGGCCCACTGGGTGGCAGCGATCACAATGTATACTTATGTGGAATTTAATTAAAGACAACTATTGTCAAGGGTAAAGGGAAAGGCTTTCGTAAGGGTGACTACAGTGGTCTCAGACAGTTTTTAAATTCTATGCAGTGAGACCAACTCATGATGTTATCAACAGCAACTTCTAAAGTAATCATAGAAGCTACTAAGTTTAATACCAAGAATACGTTTCATACCAACTAAGAAATACAGTTCAAGGTTTAGATCTAAATGGATGTCAGATAAACTATTGATGCAAGTGGCAGAGATTACAAGTGCATGGGAAGCATATAAATTATCAGATGATACAGAAGTCTATGGTATATATACATTAGTTTTTAAATCAAGTCACAAAGCAGATTAGGTAAGCTAAGGCAGATTACGAGAAACCTCCGACAGAGAACACAAAGAACAGGAGCACAGATTTCTATGCTTCTATTAACAGTATGAGGGGATTGAATCATATTGGTGCACTTGATATCGGTGGTTTAACTGTTGACGATCCTGTTCAGGTTGCTGACACACTGAATAGATATTTTGCATCTGCATTTACGCATGAGGAATGCTTTAGTAAAGAAGATACTAGATATTGATCAAACTCTAATGGGGGAATAAATGATTTTGCGATAACTGAAAGGAAAGTTGAATAGAAATTGTTGAAACTAAACATAAAAAAGGTGCCTGTGGTGCATGAGATCTATCCAGTTATATTAAGGGAGGCAGTATGAATCAGAGATGTAATACTCAATATGTTCTACGTTGTTAATAATATTAGTAAACTAATAAGAGGTGTTTACCTCAATATCGTACGTGGAACACTTCCGTTACGGAAGTGTTCCACGTACGATATTGAGGTAAACACCTCTTATTAGTTTACTAATATTAAGGGAGGCAGTAAAGATGGTAAGCAAACCCTAAGCCATAATTATGAGAGCATCCTTGGATTCAGGGGAAATCCCTATGAACTGGAGATATGCAAATATATTCCCAGTTCACAAAGGAGATCAAAGCTGACATGAGTGATTACAGACATGTTAGCATGGCTTCTGTTCCAGAGAAAATAACGGAATCACTGGTTAAAAAAGTAATGGAGAATCATCTAGACAGAAATGCAATTATACTGCAGCCACGGCATGGAGTTGTGAAAGGGCGGTCTTGTCTGACCAATCTGATTAGATACTGGAATGCAAAAATAATTTTGATATCGTATACTTAGATTTCAGGAAGGCTTTTGATATTGTTTCACTTAAAAGACTGCTGTACAAACTGGAGCAATGTGGAATTAAGACGTTACTGATATGGATAAAAGGATGTTTGAGTAGGCGAAGACTGTTTATTGATGGGCACTGCTCTTTGTGGACTAGTATTGTTAGTGGAGTCCCTCAGGGTTCAGAACTGAGCCCATTGTTTTCAATATTTATTAATGATATTGATAAAGGTATATCAGGCTTAATGTCTGATATATTTTGGCTGTATAGGCTTGCCGTCTTGCATCGTTTGTCAGTACTAATACTAAGTTCCTGTGAATTGAAAAGAAGTGCAAGAGTCGATCAGGACGCCCAACAGATGGCGAACACGAGGGACATATAACACCCACAACTACTGGTACAAGACGTTCATCTGCACACACAAGCACATAGAGGTACAGTTCACCCAGCTGACAAGGCACCTGTCTGCGCTAGTAGCACAGTGGTATCGTCACTGTCTTCCCTACACCGAGTGGAAAAGGCCTGGGTTAGAATCCCGACACTGACGCGAGGAACTTTTATGGGCTTTGTTCACTCCGTGGTTGAGTTAGTCGGTCTCAGGCGTACATAGCAAGGTTCCCCCCCCCCAGAAACACGGGGTTTTCGCCCACCGAAACAGGCAAATCAACCATAGAACACACGCAATTTACGGACATAATACACAATGTGCAGCAGATGAATAAAAATATTAGGGTGGCCTAATATGATAATTTAATAGATGACAAGGCACCCTTGAAACAATCACAGAGTCTCTGACTGAAGGAATCACTTATTTGAAGGCTGAGGAAAACGACACCACAAACCGAGTGAAGTATAGACCCATCACCTATCTACCAACAATATACAAGATCCTAACCAGCTGCATAACCAAGAAATCAGACCAACTGGAGAGCCAAGACATCATGGCCAAAAGGAATTTAAAATGAGCAAAGCACGCAAGGAGAAACTGACCATTTATGCGGCAGTTATGGAGAAGCCTACGGGAAGCACTGAATCCTGTGCATGACTTAAATAAACTACGAAAAGCCCTCGACTCCGTATCCTACAGCTGGCTGATAGAGACACTGTAGATCTACAAAGTAAACTAGACCCTGAAATTTTCTAGAAGCAACAATAGTGAAATGGAGGACCACCATCAAGGTCGAGCACATCACGACCAGACCGATCGCGATCAGAAGAGGAATCTTCTAGGGAGATGTCCTCTACTCACAAACTATACTTTGACCGTGGCATAATAACGGACAAGACGATCCGGCACAACCGAAAAGACATAACCCTCATTGAAAACAAGGAAATTAGCATTAGTAGAGGCAAACGTTGCAAGAAAGCAAGCTTATGTAGCATCAGCCAAAAAAAAAAAAAAAAAAAAAAACTCCCATTTCACTCATCCATTCGTTCCAAATGCATGTCCAGCTCAGCCTTAAATTTATTTAGACTATCAACTTCCACAACAAAAGATGATAGTCTGTTCCACTAATCAACCACCAGCTGGCTAAAGGCAAACTTCAGCACAGCCATTCTACAACTGTCTTTCCTCAATTTGAATATATGCACCCTCAGGTTCTTAATCTAAGCAAGCAAGAGGAAGAATCCGATCAGCATTCAGCTTGCTCAACCCATTCAAAGCCGTATATAGCTCAATCAGCTCACCTTGCAGGTGCCTACTCTCCAGGCGCTGCAATTTGCAGAATTTAAGCCTTTCTTGGTAAGAGCACCCCTTGTTCCCCTGACCAATCTTGTTACGTTTCTTTGTACTCGTTCTAGCAACTCCAGACCTGGACACAATACCCTAGGTGTGGCCTGACCATTGCCTTGTACAATGGGATAATCACCTCCCTGTCCCTGCTAGCAAAATTCCTATATATCATTGACAAGATGCCATGACCCGCCCCGGCAACCCGTCTGCACTGCTCAGCAAATTTCATATTTCACTGCACAATCATCCCCAGGGTCTTTTTCACTTTTCACTTCCCTGAGTGTAGTACCACACAGTTGGTACGTTTCTCTTGGGTTATTGCTACCCATATGCAGTACTTTGCATTTATCAATGTT
Organism: Mastigoproctus giganteus; assembly: GCF_048544385.1. NCBI lineage: Eukaryota > Metazoa > Arthropoda > Arachnida > Uropygi > Thelyphonidae > Mastigoproctus > Mastigoproctus giganteus. Next base: position 155,252,910 of record NC_143584.1, on the reverse strand, counting down.
AAACTTCAGTTGCCACTTCTCAGCACATTTGCCCAACTTATCTAGATCCAGTTGAAGCAGCATACTGTCTTTACTGTCGTTAACAACCCTGCCAACCTTTGCATCATCTGCATACTTGGAAATTACTCCTGATACACCTTCATTAATATCATTGATGAATACACAAAACAACAATTGGCCCAGCACCAAACCCTGGGGAATTCCACTAATAACATTTGTCCACGAAGAGCAGTGTCCATTGATTACCACTCTCTGTCGTCTCCCACTCAACCATCCCTTTATTCATTGTAGCAATTTGCCCTTAATGCCATACCTCTCCAATTTGTACAGCAATCTTCCATGTGCAACGGTATCAAAAGCTTTCCTGAAAGCCAAGTATACGATATGAAAATTATTCTTTGCATCCAGTTCCTTTGTGACCACATCATAGTATCCAATCAAATTGGTCAGACAATACCTCCCTTTAATAAACCCATGCCGTGTCTTAACTATTACTGCAGTCCTGTCTAGATGATCCTGCAATGCTTCTTTAACCAGTGACTCCATTATTTTCCCTGGAACACAAATTAAACAGGTCTATAGTTAGTTGTGTCACCTTTTGAACCCCCTTTCTGAATTGGTGATACATTTGCATACCTGCAGTCCATGGGGACCTACTCTGAGTCCAAAGAAGCTGTCATAATTATTGCTAAGGGTTTGCTTACTTCCGTTGCTTCCTCCTTTAATATAACTGGATAGATCCCATCCACCCCAGGTGCCTTTCTTATGCTCATTTTCAACAATTTCTCCTCCACTTTACTGTTATTACAAGATTATCTAGGTTACTGCCAGAGTTTAATACACCTCTGGCATTCCCCTCCCTGAATAACTCCTCATGTGTGATTATAGATGCAAAATATACATTTCGTTTGTTAGCAACCTGAGCAGGATCATCAACATATCCTGAAAGAGGCCTCTGAGGTCGGGAAAACTCATATCTAGGAAATAAACTCATACACCGACCATTGAACAAAATTTACTGTAACTAAAATTTTTACAAATAGTATAAAAATATAATATAAAACAAATTATTTACAATAGCGTCCTCCGGAGAGATTTGATGCTGATCAAATCTCCCCGGAGGACGCTATTATTTTGGATCATGCACACGGATACTGGGAGCGTAAATGGCTCGAGGGTTTACGGATTGGTTCATCCAGTAAGAATACCATGAATAGAGATAGAGGCATGCGTATTCATCCTATTTTTGAAACAATTGTATTAAATTCGGATGAACGATTTTCTTTGCCACGTACCCGAGACATTTCCGCTTCCGGTTCTGACCATGTGCCGATTGAACCACGTGGAGAAATACCACGTGTGGAAGTACCGTGAACCTGCTATTTAAGGAGATGTTGCAGAAAGTTATATTACTGTTGAAGAAGAGAGCTGACGCTCTCGAAAGCTCCAGGCTTTTTAGCGCTTTTAATTTTATATTTTAGCTTATTTTATTGTAAACGATCTTTTATTACAGTTTTTAGTATTCCGTAATGTACAGTCATTAGTTAATTGTAAATAATTTGTTTTATATCATATTTTTATACTATTTGTAAAAATTTTAGTTACAGTTAATTTTGTTCAATGGTCGGTGTATGAGTTTATTTCCTAGATATAGGATCATTAACAGTTGGATCATCGATATCAAGTGGACCAATTTGATTCATCCCCTTCCTTCTAGAGTTTACATATGTAAAGAACTCTGCTGTTTTTCTTTGCATCCTTTGCCAAAGATTTCTCGTAATCTGCCTTTGCCTGCCTGACTAACCTCCTTTGAGACATTATTATTATTACTAGCCATATAGTGCAAGGAAGCCTGAGACTTATGCTGCACCAGCTAAAAAAAAATTTCTGAGTTACAGAGAGAGAGAGAGACCGAGAGAGAGAGAGAGACCAAGAAACAGAAGAATGGTGATATCCAGCTCAGGACCCACGGTTTGCCAAGCCCATACTCACCAGTTGTGAGCCCCTGGGGTTAGATGTTTTGGTTACAGATCAGCTTATATCTATCATAGGCTTCGGTGTCACCAGTTAATTTATATGTATCACATTCATTTTTCTTCTCTGCCACATGTCTAATTAGTCGATCTGGCATTTATTTAGGCCCAAATCTTGAACAATATTTCTTAGTTGGTGTGAAAAGCCTAGTAGCGTCCAAGATGAATTCTTTGAATGCTTCCCATTCCGTTGCTTCCTCCTTTAATATAACTAGATAGATCCCGTCCGCCCCAGGTACTTTACGTTTAACTTCAACAATTTCTCCTCCCCTTTGCTCTCAGTTATTACAAAATCACTTAGCTCCCTGTTAGAGTTTGATAAACTTCTGGCATTCCCCTCACTGAATAACTCCTCATGTGATATAGATGCAAAACACTCATTCGTTTTATCAGCTACCTAAGCAGGATCATCTATAGTCGAACCATCTACGTTAAGTGGACCAATCTGATTCATCCCCTTTCTTCTAGAATTTACATAAGTAAAAAACTCTTTGCTGTTTATCTTTGCATCCTTTTCCAAAGATTTCTCGCAATCTGCCTTCGCCTGCCGAATCTCCTATGTGACTTGATTATAGACAAGCTTATATCTGCCATAGACTTCTGTGTAACCTGATAATTTATATGCATCTCATACATTTTTCTTCTCTGCCAGGAGCCACATTAATTCATCTGACATCCATTTAGGCCTTAACTTTGAACAGTATTCCTTAGTTGGAATGAAAAGCCTGGTAGCCTCCAAGAAGTCCCTGAAGGCTTCCCATTTAGAATTAAATGTTGCTAACATCATCAATTGATCCCGCTGTAGAGAATTTAAAAACTGTCTGGGACCCCTGTAGTCACTTCACAAAAGCAAAAGCCCTTCCCTTTAGCCTTGATGGTAGTTACATCTTTAAGTAATTCATATATCAGTACATTGTGATCAATATCACCAGTGGTTCCTTTCTTTCTGCAAATTCTTAATGCATGAATAATCACTGCTGATAATCAGATCAAGAGTATTACTCCTTCTGGTCGCCTTTCGAACAGGTTGCTGTCGTAAACAGTCATCCAAAAATTACCCCAGGGGCTCACATCTGGTTAGTATGGGCTTGGCATACTCAGGGTTCTGAGCTGGATATCATCATTCTTCTCTTTCTTGATTTCCTTCTACTTCTCTCTCTCTCTCTCTCTCTCTCTCTCTCTCTCTCTCTCTCTCTCTCTCTCTCTCTCTGGGTCACAGGGTAAATCAAAAATTTTTTTGGCTGGTGCAGCATGAGCCTCGGCTTCCTTTCACCATATGGCTAATAATAATAATAATAAATCCAAAAAGTCTTGCTAGTGTGCGAGTGACCAATTCACAAATTCCAGTCAATATCTGGAAAGTTAAAATTCCCCATTATAAGACATTCTGATTTACTGGCCCACTATTTCTCTGCACAATTCCCCATGATACTAATCACATTCATTAGGATAACTTGTGAAGCAGCGAATTGATATAGTGGTGCTCAATAAGCAATCTCTAGAAAACCTACGAGGAAAAGAGAACGAAGCACACAAACCTAAGACAAGAATCAAAGAAATGCGGCATGTGGAGCTAGTATTGACCATCCCAATCACTGTCAGCCTCCAGCATGGTGCTAAAGAGCCTCTATAAGAACATAGCAGTAACAGGTCTCACAGGGAACACGTACATGGAACTTCAGAAAGCCACAATCCTGAACGCCTGACTGGTAAACTAGATTAGAATTTTATCCAGTCTCAACCCATCGATGCAGTAAATAACTACATAAAGCAAATAATAGTTGCAGCAAGCGCCCCCGTTCCACAAGCATCATCACTCCGAAGACGGCATAATGACTAATGAAATCAAGATTGTAGAAAAGCTAAGGAGAAAAACAAAGCATGCCGATTCCGCAAATATCCTACTGCTATCAACCTCATAACTTATAAACAACTTAAAGCAAACGTTCGACAAGTTATCAGAAAAGCAAAGAAAGATTCCAGGATCAGATTCGCTTCATTAGTTAACAAAGATACTGATATCAGATTCATTTGGAAGATTAGACTGCTCAATAACATGTTTCCACCAGCTCACTCTCCAATTATCTATTAGAATGCGAATGAATTTTCCTAACCACAAGAAATCGCGTATGTCCTAAGAGAATCATTTGCTTATGTATCATCAGTGGCAACACACAGCTCAACCTTTAAAAAAACTAAACCTCACGCAGAGCAGTACAAAATTAATTTCCATACAAATACCCTTTTCTCTATAACCAGCCGTTTGGATTATCAGAACCCAGTCTATAGGCAAATCTCTCGATTGTGCAGCTGATCGCCCTCGTGGGTAACAGTTGGTATGATCACTGTCCTCTCCACATCGGATAGAAAAGACCTAAGTTCGAGTCCCGTCGATGACGGGAGGAATTTTTATGGCCTTTTTCACAACGTCGCTGAGTTAATCCGTCTCAGCTGAGGGTAGTATGTTTTTTTTCTCTCGGAAACGCGGGTTTTTCATCCAGAAAACAGAAAAAATCGACCATACACACAACATAAACAATTTACAGACAGTATACACGGAGCAATATCAACTTAGTCGCTGAAGTTCCTAACTCTATTGAAACCACATGTGCAGCTGGTACAGACAGAATTTTCAATTCAATGCTACTACACTTGAATGAAGGAGACCTAGGCCTATAAAACTGTTGCAACCGTACTTTTCTAGAAAATCTTTATTCGTGATCTTGGTTCCATTCAATCGCCCGATATCGCTTTCCAGGTGTCTTGCAAAAAACTCTTGAAAGAATGATTCATAACCGCTTAACTTGGCTATTAAAAACCCAACATTTGCTGAATGGTAATCAATTTGGTTTTCACAACCACAGATCCCCTTTGACCTTATGTTCAAAATATAATCTAACATTCGCAATGCATTCATTAAAAAAGAGTACATGGTTATGGTGAGTCTGGGTATAGGAAAAGCATTTGACACTACTTGGCATTATGGAATCCTACAAGATCTTTATAAGGTAGGGCTTCAAGGCAACCTTGCAGTAGTTATTCAAAACTTTCTATAACATCAATCCTTCCAAGTACGATATCAGATACTCTCTCTACAAGCATTATACACAAGAACAAAGACTACCCCAGGTGTATACGTACTAAGTCCCACTTCTCTTTGCTCTAAGACTTAATCAAGTAACTGATGACTTTCCGAATTCAGTGCAAACATATCTTTTCACCAACAGCCTATCAATGTCATGTCACTCTCTAGACATAGGGATTCACATCTGGTATGGGCTTGGCACACCCAGGGACCTCAGCTGGATATCATTATTCTTATCTTTTGTGGCAATTCACTTTTCTACTTTTGACTCTCTCTCTCTCAGGGTAACTCATAAATCTTTTTTTTTTTTTTTGGCTGGTGCAGCATAAGCCTCAGGCTTCCTTGCACCATATGCTAATAATAATAATAAAATACATCGAGTGGACAGAAATTATTGGATACCTAGTTAGTAAGAGGTAGGCCCACCTCTCGCCTGGATAAGGGCAGTCATATAGCGAGGCATTGAGTCCACTAGTCACAAGTGTTCCACAGGTATTTCCATCTGTTTGCTGCACCGCTGTCCATAATTCCATCACATTCCTGGGTGGAGGATCCGAAGCTCGAACTGACCTTTCTAGTGTCCTAAAGATGCTCCACAGGGTTCATGTCCAAGGAATAGGGAAGCCATTCCATGGTGGTAAAATCTGCAGAATGCTCTTCGAACCATGTTCTAGTCATCATGGCTCCGTGAGGAGGCGTTCTCCTGCAGGAAGAGTCTGGATATAGGGGTCTGCATCCTTTCTTGACCATGAAGGGATGCAGTGGTCTGCAAGGATGGCACATAACCTTGACCATTCAGATGCATGTAGACATACCAGAGGTCCTGACATGCCAATTGAACTCGCCTCAGCCCATTACCAACAGTTCCTTGTTGACATGAAGGGTGCATAGCTTCATTCAGTTTCACCAGATATGCACCTTCCTCCCACTCGAAATAACTAGAAACAGGACTCATTGGACAAGGGGACCCATATCCAATCATCCAAGGCCCAGTGCTGAGGTTCTTTTGCCCATTTCAGGTGTAGAGTACTGTCACGGTGTTAGCAATGGGACAGTATACACACGGTCGGCAGCTCTGATAACCTATTGCGGCTAATGATCGCCCGATGGTCTTGGTGGAGACGTTTCTGGCACCTCCCCCATTGAAGTCGGCAGTTATTTGTGCCACCACCACTCTCCGGTTGGCTAAAACAATGCAAGACAGACGTTAATGGCCACGTTCATCCACCACCTTTCTTGGCCCATAGCACTGCCCATGGTTATTCCGGAAATGCCGTATTCCCAATCCGTTCTTCTTGATACTGTCGAACGGAAATTGTGCAATTTCTGTAACACCTCCATGATGTTCTCTACAGAAACCTCACTAGACCAGTCTTTAGGGGGTGCCCCCAGGGATCCATCCTGGGGCCACTCCTTTGGAACCTCATCCTAGACCTGGGAGAAGTGAGATCACAGGCTTTGCAGATGACCTCATCCTTACTGTGGCGGCAAACTCAAACCCAGCTGGAGAAAATGGCAAGTAGGGTACTCGACATTATTATTATTAGCCATATGGCGCAAGGAAGCCTGAGGCTTATGCTGCACCAGCCAAAAAAAAAAAAAAAAAAATTTCTGAATTACCCTGTGTGAGAGAGAGAAGGGAATCACCAAGAAAGAGAAGAATGGTGATATCCAGCTGGGGACCCTATTTCAAACTTGGGCTGTAACCCACTTTCTCAGGATCTCACCAAACAAGACTTCATCAATACTGCTCAAAGGAACCCTTAACCTCCATAGGCCACTGCAGATTAAAATTGAAGGTAAAATTAATAAATTGGCAACACAAATTAAATACCTGGGGTTATCCTGGACTCCCTCTTTTTCCAACCGCATCTAACGTACATCAGAGATAAGATTTGGACATACTTGGTGATGGTCACTAGTCTCCAGAAGGGACTGGGGCCTCAACAAACGAACCATGTCACTTTACTACAAAGCCACCCTTATTCCAATTCTAACTTATGCCTCTGCAGTTTGGTTCCACAAAGCCGACAAAAACGCCTTCTAGACAAAATTCAAAGAATTATACTACTTACCATCACTCGTGTCTGCCACATGGTAAGCACCCACACCCTACAGGTCCTGGCGGGGTTCTCCCACTCGACTTTGAAGTAATCAGAACTGGCATGTCGTACCACCTATATATATAGCAGGCCCCCGTTATAACGCGGTTCGCTTTACGCTGATTCGCTATAACGCTGTTCTTATATTATAACCCGTATCTGACTATAACGCTGTCACAGATCACTATAACGCTCTTTTACAGATTACATTTTTGACATATTTAACGAAATCGTTTCATTTGATGGAGTCGATAGCTTGAAAATGAATAGCAAAACAGCATTAAAACGTTTCCCACGCTCAGTGAAATTTTCTCGCACGCTAATTTAATTGCAGTACAGTGACTTGTTACGTAGTTCCGAGATCAACATTTTAAAAAATGATCAAATATATTGCTTGTAATATTTGCGTTATATGCATTTATCCGAAGTCTAGTCATCACTCAGTACAGTATTAGACATCGTGCGTAACGGAAAGTTTACTTGAACATTGTATCATAATTAATGCAACCAACGCAGTTAAATTTTCGAAGAGTTAATAATGGCCGATAAGAATGAAAAAGCAACAACGTCTGGGCGCAGTACGAAGACCATAAATGTAAGAAAAAGACTGAATGTGAAAATTAAATTAGACGTTTTGAAGCGAATCGATTCCGGTGAACGACAAGCGGATGTGTGCCATAATTTAGGACTTGCAACTTTAACTGTAAGAACAATTATAAAAAAATAAAGAATTAATTTTAGCAGCGGGAAAGATAGCTGTTCCACTGCAAGCAACTAGGACTAGGCCGGTTATTAGGATTGAAATGGAAAGACTAATGTTATTGAAGATAATATTCCAATGCAGAATTCAGTTAAGTTAAATATTAAAAAAAAAAGAGAGAGAGAAAGAGATTAGCCAATATAATGATCTGAGGAAAATTCGCCTAAAAAAAAAAAAAATGTGGAACCATTTTAAACTGGTAAGGGCTGGTAGAATAGATTTAATTAAAATCCAGGGAGAAGACTAGTGCAGATTAAGGAGCCGAAACGTTCAAAAAAGAACTTGTTAAAATTATTGAAAAGGGGTATTATGTGTTATACTTCTGAACAAGTTTTTAACATAAGATGAAGCAGGACTTTTGTGGAAACGAATGCCTAAAAGAAGTTTCATATTGAAAGAAGAAAAAACATGCCAAGTTTCAAAGCAGCGAAGGATCAGTTGACTTTATTGTTGGGTGGTAACGCTGCGGGCCATTTAAAATTAATACCCCTTTTAGTTTATTTGGAAGAGGGCCAAAGTTCAACTCAAAATCCACACATTTTTCATGATTAAATTAAATCAATTAAATTCATTATTTTAATTGGAATTTTAAGTTTACTTTTGATACGCAAATAGTTACCACATAATTATACATATTTAATGCAGAATATTTTATATGTGCAAATATTTGAATATTAAATATTTTGACCGACATTTGTGCATCTTTTCATTACTGTTTATAATTGATTAGGTAATATCCCATGGCACCGACCGCAGCTCATAAATACATGTTACCTTATGGGAAAGCGGCACTCGCTTAGCGCTCTGTTTTTCCGGAACGAATGATCAGCGTTAAGTGGGGGTCACTGTAATGGATCCATGCATACCCTCCTTGACTTCACTTGATCCGGAGAATGACCAAAAACTGGAAAAAGCAAGATTCCAGACATCTACAGCAGACCGGGGGGGGGGGGGATGGCCTCAACGAAGTGGGAGATCACCAAAAAGTTCATCCCTACAGTTGAGTTTTTATCCCAGCTCCACGACCTGATTCCACCCAGGACTCCATTTGACGTACCTCCTCACAGGCCATGGTGCATTTATTGCAAAACTTGCCTACTTTGGGATTACCCAGGGCCCCCCCTACGTATCTGTAGAGAAATGGAGTTGGCATCATGTTTGACTGCAAACTCTACGAAGACAGATGCATTCTCATCGCAAAAATAATACCTGCCACAAAACATAGAATCACACCTACTGGACACGGCAGGTGAATATAAGGCCTTTATGAAGTTAGCGCAAACACTATTTGCATGAAGAAAAGCCCTCATAATGGCAAATTCATAACTCCTGAAAACGACAGCTCGGCTTATGCTGCTGTTGATTGACCAAAGGGAATGCAACACTGGACTACTCTGACTCCAAAAGCTACACCCCCCCCCAATGTATGGGTAGCACAACAGCCTAGACGACTCAGCAATGCCCCAAGAATGGACTCCATAGACGGGGACATTTCCAGAAAAACTGGACTTGACCATGACATCTGCAGCTGTGCTGCCAACACCATTCTGGCAATCCGTACTCACTTTCTCGATACCTTTACTTCTTCCCTTGGTGAGGGGAGGGTATGGGCCTCTGTCTCCTCCCCACCCATTCTTCCTCTAGTGGGGCACGTCCAGGTGATGTCTGGGGTCACCTTTTCTATTGTCTCCATATTTCATTCTGTTTCCCCAGCCTAGTCTTCTCCACTTTAACTAAAACAGCTTATGCTCCCCAAATTAACACAGTAAAATTATTAAAGTCAAAATTCCAACCTCACTCTCATTAAACCATTTTGGCCTAATCACCCTACTCCATTTTTTTTTTAAACAATAGGCCCTTTCCACCGAAATCTTCAGAAACTAGGTGGCAGGGCCTGCCAGAGTACGAAATATAATCTGCTGGGTGTGGGCAATGGTGTGTTCCAACGGCTAGAAGATCCAACACACTACAGAACAATACCCACATACATTTTAAATCTCTGGCCTCCAGAGTACTGTGTTACAAACAATGCATACAACGCAGAGATGAGGTAAGCCCCTGATGCCATCAGACACTAAATACTTTACAAACCTCTGTGATAGTGACCCGTGCATCGGGCACCCACTATCATCCCTCTTTCAAAGTCAGTTAACTCATGTTTATTCATAGTGACATTGAATTACCATCTAGATGAATGCAGTGAACTTACACCTGCCAAGCAGTAGGTTCGTCCACTAGCATGAGGGGGTGACAGCATCACATTGCCCAGGAGCCAGGCATCCCATGATTTCTATCCTTTCAGTGTAGAAAGACAACTGCAAATGACAATCAATGGAACCACTGCATGAGCAAATTGAAATGACTATTGTCTATCAAAACAAAAGAGAGTAGCAACACATTGCTGTAAAAAATGAAATCTACACTGGACCCTCAATTATATTTATATGACCATATCATCCATATGAAAGCATATATAAAGCAAATCCACTGTTTAAAAAAAAATGAACATTACAGAAATATCTGCCAAAAACTGGCGTGCTCATTGTGCTAGCCTTCTCAATCTTTATCAAGCTGTAATTAGATCGTGTCTGGACTATGGCCCGCCAATTTATAACTCTGCCAAGAAGAGTGCACTAGCATAGCTTGAACCTATCCAGCACAACATTCTCAGAATTGGGTTAGGAGCCTTTAAAACTTCCCCAGCTCAAAGCTTTTATATAGAAACTCACGAACCATCATTAATCATAGAAGAAAAATCTTATTAGCAAACAATGCATCCAAAGATTGGAGCCTGCCAACTCATACTATTTGGCCTTACCTCTTCCAGCCTCATTGATTTCTCAATATATAAATAAGCTGCATTTCAGTGAACCAGCAGGCATTAGACTCCATGAACTCACTTCATACTGGAATCTACTGATTGAAAAAATCTATCTAGATGTGCTCCTATCTAAGCCTCCGTGGGCTAGAATTATGGTTAAATGTGGTAGTTAATTCAGTAAGTGGGGTTAGCATTAGTAAAGGCATATGATGTAAGAAAGCAAGCTTTTACAGAATCAGCAAAAAAAAAAAAAAACCTCATTTCACCCATCCACTCACTCCAAATGTTTTGTCTAGTTCTGCCTTGAAGCTATTTAAGCTATTAACTTCTACGACAGATGGAAGTTTGTTCCAGCAATTAACCACTCGCTGGCTAAAGTCAAACTTCCACACGTCTATCCTACAACTCTGTCCTTAATTTGGATTGATGCCCTCTCAGGTGATTATTCTGAGCAAGAGGAAGAATCCCATCAGCATTGAGAATGCTCAAACCATTCAAGGCCTTATACACCTCAATCAGATCACTTAGCAGGTGCCTAGTCAGCAGCTCTACATCCTTCTTAAAATGAGGCTTCCAGACCTGTATACAGTATTCAAGGTGTGGCCTGACCTTATACAACGGGATAATCACCCCTTGCATTCTCAGGCATGCTTAAATATAAGATAACTTCATGCTAACCACACCCAAAGTTAAGCCGAATATAATCAGATATATACTGATGGTTCAAAATCAGTCAAGACAGTAGGTGCTGTGGCAGTCTTACTTGCTTTTACTGTTTCTGCTTCTCTACCAAGTGTTCAGCAATTTCTCTGTAGAAAGTTTTGCCATCTACCTAGCTCTTAATCACCTAGATTCTCAAACTAGTGCACAGCATATCATTTATACCGATTCTTTAAGCTCTATCAACCCAATGCAGAATGAAACACACAATTACCATTCCCTGCTGAAACAAATCAGATCTAAACTGATTCAGCTACAAAACAAACAACATACAGTGGTATTCTGTTGGAGTCCAGCTCATTGTGGAATATTCGGAAAAGAAACCACAGATCAGGAAGCAAAACAATCAATAAATTCAAATGTAATTGATACGAAGATTCCTGTGCATGGCTACAAAAACCATTATATTAAAAACCTACTACTCCCAATGAAAAAATATACGGAAAGAACATAGCAACAATAAACTTATAGAAATTGACACAGCCATCCCTTCTGGACCTCCAGCACCGGGAAAGTAAGAAAAGAAGTGGTTCTTGCAGGAGCATGCATTGGACACTCTTATATAACTCATCGTTACCTTCTCAGAAATGAAGATCCTTCACAGTGTACTTATTGCCATAATGTTCTCTCAGTAACGCAGGAAAGGCTAGAATCCTTCCTATCTCACAGAAATTTACAGTAACCTATAATAATGAAGCACATCTGAAAATGAAGCAAACCTAGAAGAATTTTTCTCCCTTCTAAAGAAGATAAGAACGTTCTCTCATCTCTAAAAACTTACAAACATGAAACTATTATTTAATTTGAAAGCTACACTATGGCCTCTGTAGTCCTTGTGCCAAAACCTTCAATAACAACAACTTCAGAAATTATTGTTACTATCTACCAATAATTGTACTGTGAAGTTACAACTTCACCTTCAATATGGATTACTGACAATACTGATGATACACTTGAAACCTTCAATATCATGAGTAAGACTTTGTGAACAACTGATCAGCAACATAATTCCTCTGAAAGATAATGATTTATAAAGCTAAATCATTGAAATCAATTTAATCTGCCATCTTGGGCTCTGTATATTTGATAAAATGAGATACCATGTCTTGAGCAGGTACAATCTACAGATTTCCTTGAAGTAACTTCAGAAGATGGAAGAAAATTTTCACAATTGAATTTTTGTTATAAACGTCTAGATCTACAGTTTAATATATTTTCATTGGATTTGTATATTTTGTATGCAAATCTCATGAAAAAACCTAAGTCTGTGGGATGCACAATGAGGAAGTGGGCGGCCCATGCCTACTAGCTGCACATTGGACACCTTTGGATTATATGGTTCAGTTCAGAACTGTAATTTTATAGTTTCAAAGTTAATTTGTTAATAAAGGACAGCAGGAAAGAAATATATTCTAGTAAAATTTATTTTTGCATTAAAATTTTGAATATTTTAAGATCTATTGTGAATATTAAGACTTGATAAATATATCATAGTAAGCTATTTTCTGACTTGTGTTATTTATTTGTAAAATTTTGCTTATTACATTTCTTTGTCCCTATGTAAAAATGGGGAAGAAGTGTTTTGTTAATAATTCACAATGGGATATTTTATGAATCAATTTTTGGATAAGAAATATTGGATAAAAATCATTTAATATTTCAAAGTAAAATGAATCAAAAATGCGGTAATGTTACTTGTATTCTCTATCTTCTAAGATTCTTTGACCAATATCGCCACACATATAAGTAAATGTTTATATGTGTGGCAATATAAACATAAACCAATATTTATTTAAATTTGGAACATCTGATGTATTGAAAATTCACATTGCAAATATAAATAAAAAAATGTTTTTGAAAGAATGTAGTAACATGCATATTCTTGAACAGCCAACTTGAAGTGGTATGAAGGAAACCATCAACTGGAACAACTTATTTCTACCTGATTCCTGTGAGGGCACTGAGATCCTTCTGGGCTGCTAGTGCAGTGTTGTAACTAGAAAAAGTGGGCCCCAATGCAAAGTTTAGTGTGGATCCCCCTGAAAATAATTGTTTTGGTAAAAACAAAAAAATCCTTAAAAATTGCCCTGGAAGCAGCAGATATGCTAATACCATTTCATCTCTATTCACTGCAGTTTCACTTGTGCTGTGCAGCTAGCTAACAATAAACAGTAAAACTTTGTCTGAAAAAAATTGTTTGTAGACAGTAAATTTTACATTTTTACTCAATTAAATTTTTTTCTGCTTTGGGCAGTAGGCCAGTGGGTCCCCTTTCAGTCATGAGCCTCCAATGCAACACACTGGCTGCATGGGCATAGTTATGCCACTGTGCTAGTGGTCTATCACAGACATTCCCAAACAGTAAGTCTATAACACCTCTGCTATGCCTAAGGAGAAAAGAGATGCAATTATGTTAGCTAGTGCCAAACAAAACTTACAAAAGATGACCTTTTTTGGATTATGTGAATATCAGAAAATATCTCAATATCTTTTTGAGAATACTTTCCATCTACATTTCTTGGGACCATTCCAGCAATTAAATGAAACATAGCAGACTGACAAGAAGCACAATAAATGCAAGAGATCTGACAAAAATCCAACAGTTAAATCACTTAGATAAGGAGTTATATAGTTTTGCTATATAACTCCATAGTTATGGACTACCATATATATTTTACTATAAAAAATGTTCTGTTTATATGTCAGTAAGACCACAGGCAATAATTTCTACAATGAATACAATCAATCATATTTTACAGTCATGCAGGCTTGAACCACAGTCCACTCAAAATCTTATGTTAGTGCATTCTTGCATTTGGTTATGATGGACCTAACGAAACTCAACATATACCGCAAAGAATTGAACACATTCGGCCCTCTCAGAGGAGAATCCCATCAGCATTGAGCTTGCTCAATGCTGATGGGACTCTTCCTCTTGCTCAGACCACACATGATTGAAAATAAATTCAAATTGAGAATGGTTTGGGCCTAAATGGATGTCAGATGAACTAATCAGACATATGGCAGAGAAGAAAAATGCATGGGATACATATAAATTAACATGTGACACAGAAGCCTATGATAGATATAAGCTGGTCTGTAACCAAGTTACAAAGGAGGTTAGGCAGGCGAAGGCAGATTACGAGAAATCTTTGGCAAAGGATGCAAAGAAAAACACTAAAGAGTAAACTCTTATGTAAACTCTAGAAGGAAGGGGATTAATCAGATTGGTCCACTTGATATCGATGGTTCAACTGTTGATGATCCTGTTCAGCTAGCTAACAAACTAAATGAATATTTTGCATCGACATTCACACGAGGAATTATTCAGCGAGGGGAATGCCAGAGATGTATTCAACTCTGGCAGTAAGCTAGATAATCTTGTAATAACTGAGAGTAAAGTGGAGGAGAAATTGTTGAAGATAAACACAAGAAAGGCACCTGGGGTGGATGGGATCTATCCAGTTATATTAAAGGAGGCAGCAAAGGAAGTAAGCAAATCCTTAGCCATAATTATGAGAGCTTCCTTGGACTCAGGGGAGGTACCCATAGACTGGAGATGTGCAAATGTGATCCCCATCAAAGGCTGACACAAGTAATTATAGACATGTGAGTTTAACTTCTGTTCCAGGAAAATTAATGGAGGCACTGATGATTAAAGATGCACTGCAGGATCATCTAGACAAGACTTCAGTTATAGCTCGGACACAGCATGGTTTTGCTAAGGGACAGTCTTGCCTGACCAATTTGATTGGATACTATGATGCAGTCACAAAACAACTGGATGCAAGGAATAACTTTGATACTATATATTTGGATCTTAGAAAGGCTTTTGATATTGTTGCACATGGAAGACTGCTGCAGAAATCGGAGCAGTGTGGCATTGTAGGCAAATTGCTACTATAGATAAAGGGATGGTTGAGGGGAGAGAAGACAGAGTGGTAATCAATGGACACTGCTCATCGTGGACTAATGTTATTAGTGGAGTCCCTCAGGGTTCAGTGTTGGGTCCATTGTTGTTTTCTGTATTTATAAATGATATTGATGAATGTATATCAAGCTTAATGTCCAATTTTGAACACAATACAAGGTTGGCAGGGTTGTTAAGGACACTACTGACACTATGCTGCTGCAAACAGGATCTGGAAAGGTTGAGCAGATGGGCTGAGAGGTGGCAAATGAAGTTCTACATATGGGAAACAGCAACCCCAGAGCAACGTATCAACTCTGTGGTACTACACTGACAGTGGTAGAGAATGAAAAGGACCTGGGGGTAATTGTGCAGGCAGATATGAAGTTCTCTGAGCAGTGCAGACGGGCTGGAAGAGTAGCTCATGGTGTCTTGTCAATGATATACAGGAATTTTTCTAGCAGGGATAAGGAGGTGATTATTCCCTTGTATAAGGCAATGGTTAGGCCACACCTTGAGTACTGTATACAGGTCTGGAGGCCTCATTTCAAGAAGGATGTAGAGCTGCTGGAATGAGTACAGAGAAGGGCAACAAGATTAGTGAATGGAACAAAGCGGTGCTCTTACGAAGAAAGGCTTAAGTTTTGCAAATTACAGTGTCTGGAGACTAGGCACTGGCGAGGTGATCTGATAGAGGTGTATAAAGCCTTGAATAGTTTGAGCATGCTCAATGCCGATGGGATTCTTCCTCTTGCTCAGAATAATCACCTGAGAGGGCATAAATTCAGATTGAGGAAAGACAGATGCAGGAAGGATGTGTGGAAATTTGCATTTAGCCAGCGGATAGTTGGTTGGTATAACAGACTTCCATCCCTTGTTGTGGAAGTTGATAGCTTAAATAAATTTAAGGCTCAGATGGACAGGTATTTCGAACGAACGGAGGGGTGAAATGGAAGTGTTTTTTTTTTTTTTTTGGCTGATGCTGCATAAGTTTGCTTTCTTGCATCACATGTCTCTACTAATGCTAATGGTTGCAGAATAGATGTGCAGAAGTTTGTCTTTAGACAGCAAGTGGTTGCTAGAACCAACTTCCACCTGTTGTTGTGAAAGAGGATAGCTTAAATTCAAGGAAGAACAAGACAAACTACTGGAGGGAATGGGTATATATATTTTTTATTATACTAGGCATTCCCTGGTAAAAACTGGCATCCCTGCCATATCATACAATACCATACTTAGAGCTACAGATACATGAATCCACTTATACAATATACATATATTTATGTATGCAGTTAGTCCAGTCCCATAACATTCAGGAACTACAACCCCATTAGATTGAAAGCTCACTAAAACACCATTAGTCCATCAGTTATAAAAATTTCATGTTGAAGAAGAAAGATGCCACTTAACAAAGATGTCACTGCCACGTTAGCTAACTTAATTCAATGAAGTCCAAAAGAAGTGATGGGCTCACTAAAGATGCACTCTCCACATCTTGGCAGACTGCAAACACTGTTAGCAGCAAGTCCAGAAGAACCAAATCAAGTCCAGTGATCATCAGCAGTCCATCAAGTATTGAATATAATAACACTAAATCAGAATATAGTCCAAGCTGAAACTCTTGGCAGCACACAACTCAAGAGAAGAGATGCCACTAGGTGAACAGCAGACATTGGGAGTTGAGGAAGGTAGAGCAAAGCAGATTCACCAGTAATCAAAACAGTACCCACATCCTATGTGCACTCTAAGTGAAATGGGATTTTTTTTTTTTTTTTTTGGCTGATGCTGTATAAACTTTCTTTCATTTGCTGCTACTAATAACCCACAAACAATACAACCGAATAGCTTTCTCTGCATTTTGGATATCCACGGAATATTTTGAAGTGCTATGGATATTTTGCTATCTACCTCATCTTCCAATGTGAGACTACAGTTTTCACTATGAAAACACTCGAACCAGTCATGCATTCTTGGTAGACGATCTCAATGTCTGCCTATTGTTATGCCAAGCGTTCAATACCAGATTTATGTAGCCAAACTGATTGGCCTATATTTACCTAACTCTTTAGCACTACCTTTGTGGACTCAGGAGGAGACACTTCTCCAGGCCAAGGTGTTCTTCTCATTTAATGAACATTTTCAGCATTCTAACAGCTGACGGTATATTTAGTTATAACCAAATATATACACCGTGCTGCCAGTTCATTAGGTACATTCCTACTGTGCACACAATTGGGTCGTCCTGCAACGTTGCAAGCCACATGACCACAGTTGTGGATATAAATGCAGAACAACCTTTCTAGTATCAGTTAAGCGTACAAACTGCAGCAAGAATGGGGAAAAGGAGTGATCTAACGGACTTCGAACGTGGCATAGTAGTAGGTGCAAGACGTGCTAGACAAAGCATCTCTGAAACAACAGTTCTCCTGAACTTTTCACGCACCACAGTTTCAAGGGTGTATCAAGAATGGTGCAACGAACAGAAAACACCCTCTCAATGGCACTCCTGTGGAAGAAAATCGCTTGTTCATGAGAGTTCAGAGGAGGATGGCTAGAATTGTGCAAGCAAACAGACGGGCCACAATGTCACACATCACATCAGAATACAACCCTGGTGCGCAGAACAAAATATTGCAACGGACCACTAGTCGCATTTTGTTGCGAATGGGCTACAACAGCTGACGGCCACATCGCGTACCTTTGTTGTCAATGAAGAACAAGAGAGCACGCCTACTGTGGGTACAGCAATGCCAGCACTGGACTATCGAGGATTGGAAAACAGTTGCTTGGTCTGACGAGTCGAAGTTCCTGGTGCATCATGTTGATGGAAGGCTCAGAATTTGGCGAAAACAACATGAATCCATGGACCCGTCATTTTTGACAACTACTGTGCAAGGTGGTGGGGGCATATGGTGTGGGGAATGTTTTCTTGGCACACGTTGGGTCCATTGATAACCATAGATTCACGTCTGAATGCCACATCATAAGTAAACATCGTTGCTGACTAAGTGCATCTGTTCATGTTGACAGTTTATCCTCAGTCAGATGGTTATTTCAAGCAGGATAATGCACCAGTGCACAAAGCCCGAATCACTATGGAATGGTTCCAGGAACATGAGTGACTTTTCTTTGCTGCAGTGGCCCACTCAGTTCCCCGGATCTCAATTCTATTGAACATCTTTGGGATGAGCTGCAAAGGGCTGTTCGCTGCAGACCTACCCCTCCGTCGAATCTCAAGGAACTGCGTGACACATTCATGTCTGCATGGTACTCCATTCCTGCACAACGTTTTCAGCATCTTGTTCAATCCATGCCTAGACGAATTCAGACTGTTTTGAAGGCTAAAGGAGGCTCAACACACTACTAGGTATGTGTACCTAATAAAGTGACAGCACAGTGTATATACATACAATCAGGAGCAATCCCTGGTACAGCAAAAGGAACTACATGGTCTCAGAAAGTTTTTAAATTCTGTACAGTGGGATCAACTGACAATGTTACCAACAGTAAATTCTAAGTGGGAAGCATTCAAGGAATTAATCGTTGAATGCTACTAAAAGTTTCATACCTATTAAGAAATACTGTTCAAAGTTTAGGCCTAAATGGTTATCTAATGAACTAATGAGACTCATAACAGAGAAGAAAAATGCATGGGATGCATATAAATTAACAAGCGATTCAGAAGCCTATGGCAGATATAAGCTAGTCTGTAATCAGGTCACAAAGGAGGTTAGGCAGGCGAAGGCAGATTACGAGAAATCCTGGGCAAAAGATGCTAAGAAAAACAGCAAGGATTTCTTTACTTATATAAACTCTAAAAGGAAGGGGATGAATCTGAATCCTCCACTTGACATCGATGGTTCGACTGTTGATGATCCTGCTCAGATAGCAAACAAACTGAATGAGTATTTTGCATCTACATTCACACGAGGAATTATTAAGGTTTGAAAATGGCAGAAGGTTATCAAATCGTAGCAGGATACTTAATGATTTTGTAATAATTGAGAGCAAAGTGGAGGAGAAATTGTTGAAGTTAAACATAAGAAAAGCACCCGGGGTGGATGGGATCTATCCAGTTATATTAAAGGAGGTGGCAAAGCAACTAAGCAAACCCTAAGCCATAATTATAAGAGTATCCTTGGACTCAGGGGAGGCTCCCATGGCCTGGAGATGTGCAAATGTATCCCCAATTCACAAAGGGGGATTGGAGGGTGACACGAGTAATTGCAGACCAGTTAGTTTAACTTCTGTTCCGGTTAAAATAATGGAGTCACTGGTTAAACATACATTGCAGGATCATCTAGACAAGACTGCAGCAATAATTCAGACACAGCATGGGTTTGTTAAGGGAAAGTCTTGTCTGATAAATTTGATAGGATATTATCATGTTGTTACAAAGGAACTGGATGCAAAAAATAATTTTGATATCATATATTTGGATTTCAGGAAAGCTTTTGACATTGTTGCACATGGAAGACTATTGTAAAAATTGGAGCAGAATGGTATTAAGGGTAAGTTGCTACAATGGCTAAAAGGATGGTTAAGTGGGAGAAGACAGAGGGTGGTAATCAATGGGTGCTGCTCTTTGTGGACTAATGTTATTAGTGGAGTCCCACAGGGTTCGGTGTTGGGTCCACTGTTGTTTTGTATATTTATCAATGATATTGATGAAGGTATATCAAGCTTAATGTCGAAGTTTGCAGATGATACAAAGGTTGGCAGGGTTGTTAATGACAGTAATGGCAGTGTGCTACTGCAACAGGATCTAGATAATTTTTGCAGATGGGCTAAGAAGTGGCAACTGAAGTTTACCCTTGACAAATGCAAAGTACTGCCTATGGGTAGAAGTAACCACAGAGAAACGTACCAACTGTGTGGTACTACACTTAAGGTGGTAGAAAATGAAAAAGACCTGGGATTAATTGTGCAGTCAGATATGAAGTTTTGTGATCAATGCAGACAGGCTGCCAGGGCAGGTAATGAGGTTTTGTCAATGATATATAGGAATTTTGCTAGCAGGGAAAAGGAGGTGATTGTCCCTCTGTATAAGGCAATGGTCAGGCCATGCCTTGAGTACTGCGTACAGGTCTAGAGGCCTCATTTTAGGATGGATGTAGATTTACTTGAGTGTGTACAGAGAAGGGCAACAAGATTGGTGAGGGGAATGAAGGGATCCTTCATTCCCCTCACCAATGAGTGATTGGATCCCGGGATTTGCAGAACTTAAGAGAGGCTTAAGTTCTGCAAATTGCAGTGGCTGGAGACTAGGCACCTGCGCAGTGATCTGATTGAGGTGTATAAGGCCTTGAATGGGTTGAGCACCTGAATTCTGATGGGATCCTTCCACTTGTTCAGATTATGAACCTAAGGGGACATAAATTCAAATTAAGAAAGGACAGATGTAGAATAGATGTGCGGAAATTTGCCTTTAGCCAGCGGGTGGTTAATTGCTGGAACAAACTTCCATCTGTCGTTGTGGAAGTTGATAGGTTGAATAAATTTAAGGAGGAACTGGACAGGCATTTGGAGGGAATGTGTGATTGTTTTTTTAATTTTTTTTTTTTGGCTGATGCTGCATAAGCTCATACACTTGCTTTCTTGCATCACATGCCACTACTACTACTACTACGTTCCCCATATAATAAAAATAATGTGCATTTTTTACTGGTATGTGATTAGAGCTCAATGACTCCCTTGAATGCTGTTTTAGCCCTCCTATAGAAAGTCCTAAGATTGCCCCATATAGCATCCTCCTCTGGAACCTTGCTCTTCTTTAAACTCATTAGCTTTGATAGCAGTTTCTCTGAGGTAATTAATCACTTATTTTACAGAAATCTGATTCCTTAGTATTCCCCAAAGATTCAAATTTCAACTGTAAATATCATTGAAAAGTATCTTCGCTCATCTGCCATTTCTGCTGGGCTTTCTATGGACCTTCCACTTCAACCAATTGAAGGACCTATTTGATTTACTTTTCCTTTTTGTAATTACCTATGAGAACTCTGTACACATTCGTTGCTCTGTTTGCCAGTGATTTCTTGTAATTAGCTTTCATCTGTCTTACCCCATCAGTTGCTGTGGATTTGCTACATATTTTATAATACTTATATAAATTGCAATTACATTATTTTTGTGTAACTATCCCTTCCATGCTTTTTTGCTCAAACACTTAACTGCATTGCTCATCCATTTTGGCATCTTATGTTTATGATATTTTACTACCTGTATGAATACATGTAGTAAAATATCATTTGTGGCTTGCAGATAAATCCCTTGTATATTTGTATCTGAAATCATACAGTAGGTAGTCTCTCCAGTTAATCAAGCCCAAGGAATATCTTTCTAACATTGTCCCCCCTTCTTGAATTTGAAGCTCTTGCATTCACCTTTGACTGCATATTTATTTAGATTCTGTCTACTTTATGGTATTGTGATTGTTTGTTTGTTGTTGTTTGGTTTTTAGGAGCATTAGCAACTAAGACCATATTGCTCTGGGATATGCGGTGGTCATTCCCTGACCTTTCGCATCCTCCGTATTTGGTGGTGATGGGCTCGAACCCTGGTCTAATCAAGAAGTGTGTGCGCTACGCACTGCTGCTCCTTCCCACCTGGCTACAGAGGTGCCAAGGTATTGTGATCACTGCCTGCTATGGGTACTTTCACTGTCAAGTTTTTGATACAGTTAGGATCCTTAGTGAGGATCAGTTCTAAGATAATAATAATAATATTAGAGCCCCTTGTACTTTCTTGGCCATGATGAGATGAGTAGCAATTATCCAGTTTGCTCAAAACCTCTTACCACACAGTATATTTCAGGCATGTATATTCTAGTCCAGTGGTTCTTAAGCTGTGGGTTGTGAAAAAGATTCTAGGGGTCACCAATCATTGATAAACAAGAGGGAATTAAATATTTATTATAGAACAATTGAAATTATATGCTACAACCTTTCATTCTATATTTATTTAGTTTATTGCAGAAATAAACGTCATCAAGCATGATTACACAAACACAATTTCAATAATCATTTGTATAATTAACTAAGATCTGACACTAGACTCTAGTGTTAAGTTTTTTATACTCTAGTGATTAGGGTATAAAAAATCTAACTTAGCAAGTACTGCCTGGGGTTGCTAATAATTTCATTAATGAAAAGGAGTTGCAGATAAAAACAGTTTAAGAACCTGTGTTCTAGTCTATAAGAGGGAGGTTAACATCTCCCATAATGTGAACAGTGGTGCCTGTTTGCCCACTCAGTCTGCCTAGAGATTTTTGTATAGTCCTCAAAGTTATCTGGCCTGTAACACCCAACTATCATCTTCCCTTTACTACAAGTCATTTCACAACATACAGATTCAACACTCCATTACCTTGATCTGGCTCAGGGAATTATTCTTGCTACCTTGAGGAACTTTTTGATGTGAAGCATTGCTCCTCCACCCCACTATCTGTCTCTACTGAACACAATATTCACCAAAATGAAATTCATCTTGTATCTTTGAGTGACACCATATCTCAGTAATCCCAGCTACATCAGCAAAATACTCCCAGAAGACTGTGTCCATGTGCTACTGTGTGGTATACTACTTATAGCAAGCACCACAGACAAAAATTGTTTTGAAAAGAAAACAGGGAGACAAAAATCAATATCATAACATGAGAACATGGTAATCTGGCTTTGGTGATCAAAAATGTTAATTTATAGCACACTATATGTAGCAAGTCGAGGCACACAGTAAATATTTTTTTTAATTTTATGAAATTTAAGAATATATTAAGGTTTCAATACACAGTGAGTATAGTGTACACAGCAAGTATAAAAGATTCCCCAAGTAAATTTAACTTTTATAAACAAAGTGAAAATGAAGGAAGTGAAATTACTTTTATAGACATTTATTACCTTGTATTAGTGGTGAAACTACCACACCACCAGGTGCACCAATGAAGGAAGAAAAGCAAAGCATCGAAAACTCTCACAGGAGTCCACAATTTGTAATTTCATCTCTACACCCAAGGTAATATAAAATATTTCAAAATCTGTTCAGGGCAAAACATCAATAGTCTAAATTGAGGTGTTCAATTTGGTCACCTTCATTTTCAAATTATTAAGGCTAATTGAGAAACAAAATTACTCAATGCTATTCATTATGGTAGGTAGATTTACCACGATCAATGATGTTCAGAACATCATTGATCGTTGTGTAGGGGTGAAAGTACTTTGGCAAGAGATCATAAGACTTGACTGCCAATTTAATAAGAAACAGGCGAGTTACGAACATGTATTTCAAAGTTAAGAAAGTTAGGCAAGAGAAAGTGTTTCAAAGGAAGCAAATCAAGTTCTGAGTAATTTTCGAGTTAGGAAAGCACTGGAGGCAACAAATGAATTTTACACCATGCCTCCAAGATTTTAATAGGAAGTCACTAGCAAGAAACATCAATTTTAGTTTAGGATGTATTCAAGGAGTGAAACTACTAAGGTTATGTTTGTTTGTTTCTTATTTGGTTTTTAGGAGCATTAGCAACTAAGGGCATATTGCTCCGGGAATATGCGGTGGTCATTCCCTTGACCTTTCTGCATCTTCTGCATTTGGTGGTGACGGGCTGGAACCCCGGTCTAATCAAGAAGCATGTCTACGCACTGCTGCTCCTTCCCACCTGGCTATGGAGGTGCCCTAAGGTACAAGGCATCAATATATTGTCTATAATTGCATACATTCTTTGGTTGGTTTGCTGGTTGAAAAACAGGTTTCAAGATAAAAAAAAACAAACAGCCATGTTATGAAAACAGTTAATAAAAATTCCTTGCTTCAGTGATGGGATCAAACCCA
Source organism: Mastigoproctus giganteus (assembly GCF_048544385.1). Lineage (NCBI taxonomy): Eukaryota > Metazoa > Arthropoda > Arachnida > Uropygi > Thelyphonidae > Mastigoproctus > Mastigoproctus giganteus. The sequence continues at coordinate 155,228,653 of NC_143584.1, read as the reverse complement.
GTGCAGAAGAATAGTGATTATAAGCAGTGGGCTACCTGCAAGGTCAACATTTGAACAAAAATCTCTCTCTTTTTTTTTTTTTTTGCATATAAGCCTGTTCCATGTTGAACTTTCTAAAAGTGGGTGTTGCATGATGCTCCAAAGGGCATTGCATCATCTTTTTCACTCTGATTTTGCCCCTGAATTCAAAAAATAATTCTCATATTATCATATACTTGGATTTCAGGAAAGCTTTTGACACTGTTGCATATGAAAGACTACTGAACAAACTGAAGGTGAATGGTATTAAGGGTAAGTTGCTACAATGGATAAAAGGGTCGTTGAGTGGGAGAAGACAGTGGTAATCAATGGACTTTGCTCTTCGTCCACGAAGAGCAACGTCCATTGATTGTCGAAGTTTGCAGATGATACAAAGGTTGGCAGGGATGTTAATGACACTAATGGCAGTGTGCTACTGCAACAGGATTTAGAAAATTTGGGCAGATCTGCTGAGAAGTTGTTGTTTGGTTTTTAGGAGCATTAGCAACTAAGGCCATATTGCTCCAGGAATATGCGGTGGTCATTCCCTGACCTTTCCGCATCCTCCGTATTTGGTGGTGATGGGCTCGAACCCCGATCTAATCAAGAAGCGTGTGCTACACACTGCTGCGCCTTCCCACCTGGCTACGGAGGTGCCTGCCGAGAAGTGGCAACTGAAGTTTAACACTGACAAATGCAAAGTACTGCATATGGGTAGAAGTAACCCCAGAGGAACGTACCAACTGTGTGGTACTATGCTTAGGGGGGTAGAATTGAAAAAGACCTGGGAGTAATTGTATAGTCAGGTATGAAGTTTTCTGAGCAATGCAGACAGGCTGCCAGAGCAGGTCATGGGGTTTTGTCAATGATATACAGAAATTTTTCTAGCAGGGAAAAGGAGGTGATTATCCCTTTGTATAAGGCAATAGTCAGGCCATGATTTGAGTACTGTTTACAGGTCTGGAGGCCTCATTTTAGGATGGATGTAGATTTGCTTGAGCGTGTACAGAAAAGGGCAACAAGATTGGTGAGGGGAACGAAGGTGTCCTCTTACCAAGAGAGGCTTAAGTTCTCAAATTGCAGTGGCTGGAGACTAGGCACCTGCGAGGTGATCTGATTGAGGTGCATAAGGCCTTAAATGTGTTGAGAATGCTGAATTCTGATAGGATTCTTCCGATTGTTCAGATTATGAATCTAAGGGTGCATAAATTCAAATTAAGGAAAAACAGTTGTAGAATAGATGTGTGGAAATTTGCCTTTAGCCAGTGAGTGGTTAATTGCTGGAACAAACTTCCACTTGTCATTGTGGAAGTTGATAGCTTAAATAAATTCAGGGAGGAACTGGACAAACTTTTAGAGGGAATGGCTGTGTGATTTTTTTTTTTTTGGCTGATGCTAAATAAGCTCATATGCATGCTTTCTTGTATCACATGCCTCTATTACTATCACTATCAGATTCATTAGGCCTATAACACTGATCTACTCGCATTTTCCAACAATGGCAATTGGATGCACTTCTTCAGATTGTGTGTTTCATAATTAACAGCATAATGCCTCCTCCCTTCCAGTCCTGTCTATCCTTTCTGCACACATTGTACTCCCAAAATTCCAATTCTGCACTGCTTATATCTGTGTGACACCACATATCTGATATCCCAACAATATCATGGTGCCTTCGTAGCCAGGTGGGAAGGAGCAGCAGTGCGTAGCACACGCTTCTTGATTAGACTGGGGTTAGAGCCCATCACCACCAAATACGGAGGATGCGGAAAGGTCAGGGAATGACCAACGCATATCCAGGAGCAATATGGCCTTAGTTGCTAATGCTCCTAAAAACCAAATAACAACAAACAATCCCAACAATATCCACTTTGATGTCTTGACCAGCACTTCAAATTCATCAAATTTATTTACTATACTCCTAGCATTGGTGTACATGCAAGTATACACACCTATTGTTACTCTTAGTTACCCTAACACAACCCATGTATTTACTTGTTCCATGATGACTCCCAGCAGCCCATGAAATCCCCAGTATCTCACTTTGTAGGCTGCTGTCCATTCCAATAATCACTTTCACCTCTGCCTGCAGCTACCGTTAATCTATTAGTGTGTGAATCCCCCCCCCGCAAGCTAGCAGTTTTCTGACCCAACTAATACTACCTCAATAGAATCAGCAAATATTCTTGCACCCTTTCTATTTACATGTATCTCATCCCTGTAGAAATGATCTCTCCCATTAACAAGCACAGACCACACTGGGAAAAATTATACTACATGAGCCTTACACAATCTCTCCAGGACTGAAATTATTGACAAGGTTCTCATCATATACTCCCTCCTATCATGTCTGGACAGAATTGCAGACCCTTTCAAATTTAACCCTAACTTGAGACTTTTTTTCCTGTACTCGTTAAGTAAGTCTGCAGATCTCCTATTCTTAATGTCATTAGTCCCAATGCGTACAACAGTATCATCCTTTGTTCCCTTAAAAGATGATATCTGCTCTACAACAACATCAACTTTTGCCCCTGGCAGACATACCCTGGTCCTATCCCATCTATCCTTTTGGCACAATATATTTCCCGTCTCCCTGACAATAGAGTCACCGACAATAACTAGTTCCTGTAGGACCAGCGCATTCTGCCCTGAAGGTTGCCAATGTGTTGCATGATGATCAAGTGCAAGCTCCGGCATTGATGTGGGCAACTGAGAGCTTGATGGGTCCCCCAATTTAAGCCCTTTGAGAGCATCTACCCTGTTCTTCAATCTCTCATAAAGCTGAGTTGGCACCTAACTTCTTCACTGCTTAAGCTGAGCACACAGAAAGGCATCCCCTTGGCAACATCATGTCCCATCCTAGAAAGGTCTGCAAACATTTCACAAGTTGCACATTTCTTTAGGCTGTGATACATTGGAGAATGGCCCCCTTCGGTTCTTCCCTGAGCCACAGCACTCCTACTACTTTGTCCACGTTGCTGCGCTGCTCTAGTCTGGGGCATGATTTCTATTTAAATACAATTTAATTAAGAATGAAAATTAACAAAGTCAATAAATTTAAATGATTAATTTACTATACTATACAACACTATACTAAGCTAAATGCAGTAATACTTATATTCCGCTATATAGTTTTACATTATACTTTAGATATCAAATTTTATTATTTAAATTATAAAATCTTTTAAAATTTACGTTTATTTCACATGCTAATTCTCTGGTGGCAAGTGAGCTCTGGTTGCATTTTTTTTCTTTGAAAGCTGGCAGTTGATTTTAGATGACCTTGTTCAAGCTTGTTTAATATATCTTCCCTTTCTTACCCATTTACATACATTTAGCTTGAAACAAAGGAAACTGCATGCCATTGTACAATCAACTTAAAAACAAAGGTGGGAGGGCTGATTATTTTTGGTGCACAGTGACATCGGCAAAGTTTAGAGAGTATCAGTTTAACTATTCATAACATTAGGTAGGTTGTGGTTGTTCAAATGTTATAGGGTATTAGGTACATAAGTGACTTATATCATATTGTATCATATACAGTGTATATATATATATATATATATCGAAACTGCATGGTCAATTTGCGTGTTTGCTGGACAAAAACTTGAGTTTCCAGCAGGAAAAAATGATGTAATTCTTGTTTGAGACCAACTAACTGAGCCACATGAAAAAAAAAACCCATAAAACAAAATTCCTTGCATCACTGATGAGATTTCAACACAGGCCTTTTCCACCCAGTGTGGTGAAGATGGTGCATGTATGCACCGTATTACTCGCAAGGGCCTGTTGGGTAGGCAGATGTACGGATTAATAAAATTTTTACACGTGGCATACATACAGCAAGGCTAGTTTCTTAATATAGCATAGCTTCAGCAGTGACCACGGCACCGATACACAATCTGGACTCCTTCCAGAAGAGAATAAAGGAAGCATAATGAGTGAAACTACCGTACAATGAAATCTGCTACTAAAGGTGGGGGAAGTTAGTGATAGATGGTTTGGTACAAAAATTAAAGATTACTTGGGGCCATTTGGCAGGCTGGGGGGGGGGGGAGACAGAATTTTTAGTTTCGTCTCTCAGCATGATTATACAACAGCCGAACATCGGACTAAGCCTATTGGAGTGTTACCAATAGGCTTAGTCCGAGCTAGTTTAAAATTGTTTTAAAGCTGTACCCTTAAACAAAAATTCACTGCATTTCAGTAGAGATGTGGGGCCATGCTCTGGAGGCCAAACGTGGTCTTTACTACTTCTGTTATCTCCATTATAGTTATGGATTGCACAAGGTGATGAGCCATTTTCCACTTAGTACTGCCATGTCACCAAAGGCCAGCCATTCCTGTATGGTGCAGATGCTATACCTTTGACCCCTGCTTATGGCAGGTTGTCACTGTCTTACCACGAGAATAACTCAAAATTCACCACCAGGCAATCTATTTTAGGAATTAAGGTATTCTTGATATAGTTCCTTATTAATCTGAATAGGACCTGTTGTGTTTAGTGATTTTCAGTTATTTGAAGTTGGTATTAAATAATAACACTATAACAGCATGAGGATACATGATATAAAATGTCCCGATATGGCCAACTAATCACACCTAAACACACATAAGAGAGAACACAATACACAATCATTGTGCCTGCTTTTGTTTTTTTTTCATAAAATAAAGCCAGTTTACATTCATTTCAGAAGTACAGTCCATTCATAAAATTTTTAAACCAAACAGAGGATGGGGAACAGGGGCCACCATGTGTGTGTGTGTGTGTGTTGCATAAAAGTACCTAATTAAGGGGCATTTGGAGTTTAACAGCTTAAAAATTAAAAAAAATTAAAATAAAGGAAAATAAAAAAACAAGAATGATTATTCTCATTTCTGTCTGTAATTTACTATGCACATTACTAAAATGTTGCCAGTCCAGTACTTTATATGAAAATTGTTTTCAGCCATAAATTATAAGAAACAGGATGAAAAATATTCTTATAAAACTTTTTCTTGTAGATTGTTATAACATAGTTGTAGGTTTTTTAAATTCCAAAATGTATTTTATGTGTTTATTGATCATTGCAAAATATATTAAAATAACTGTCTATAATACAATCAGTCCTCGTATAGCATGATAGTTGTGTTCCTAGAAACCCTCGTGCAATACGAACAACAGGCCCTATGGGAGAAATAGGGTTAGGTGCCGACCACCCAAGATTGAACACACATTTGTAACCAAAACATTACCAAACACAATAAATAGTCGTAATAAAATACGTAAGTATTTTATTATGACTATTATGTAATAAAATATTGCTAATGCTTTTGCTTCTATCATAAGCAAACTTGTTTTTTGTTTGATTTTCTATCGAAACAGATGACAGCCGTTCCATCTCTTCCAATTCTTTGTGTCTTAATCTAATGGATTTTAATTACATTTTGGGTTGTTCCTGCTACGAAAGTTGTTTTTATTTTCTCTGCATTCTTCATAATTCTCGGCCTTGCCTCATTTAGGTCTGTAGCACGTGCAATATCACAGGTTTTTTCATTTCGCTCAAAGCATTTCCCAATTTCATATTTTTTCTCTATCGACAGAGGCGGACTGGCCATAAACCTTCCCGGGGAAACCCTGGTGGGCCGAAGGCCGGTGTGATTTTGGCCATAAACCATAGTATGAGGCCACTATAAATTTTCCCGGGTAAGAATTTTTGAGCCAGTCCGCCTCTGTTTATCGATATTGCTTTTCTTTTTCTCTCTGAATCTGCAGTGTCTTCACCAGGATGCTTCCTTTTCACACCTTTTAAGTATTTTACTCATTTTTAGGGAATAAAGCAAAATTACAAAACGAGGAGGCACGCTTGATACACATAAACAAAGCTGCGCATGTGTAGCAACTGAATAAACAATGCCATAAAGGCAGAGATACACTATTAACACCTCACACTTTACTAAAGCACAGTTCTAGGGGTTACTACCATAAAACAATAAAAACAATTTCCAGTTGCGTTTCTGCTAGTGGAATCTGTTATAAACTGGTAGTAAACTCGATCTAATTGCATTTGCGATTATACCAATAGCTGGAATTGTATGGGTTTTTACGTTATTATGGTGAAATGTGTTTCCCCTTCACTGATATAAGAAACATAAATACATTTTCAGAATCTTCTCTTCATTCCTATCTTGTTGCGTTCGGTTGGGGGTGATTCTGCGTTCGACTGCCATTTCTTGTAAACACAAAGGCGAATCGTGCATAAGCGAATTCGGTTCGTGTTATATAAGATATCGTTCCCCTATTTATAAATCGTGTATGATCGAATTCGTGTAGTGTAAACACGTGTTATACGAGGACTGACTGTATTATTATTATTATTAGTTTTTTTTTGGGGGGGGGGAATGGACCAATAACACTGCACAAAGGCACCTCCCTCATAAAGATGTGGAATTTCTGATGGGGAACAACTTTCTCTTTGAGAAAAATGCAGTTGATTACACAAAATTTAAAGTTAGAAATAGTAAAATCTGAATGCTAATCCAATTTAACACCACAGTCAAAAATTTCAGCATGAATATGATAAAAAAGATCAACACAACAAATAGCCTAAACTGAAAAAATATGCAAGATGGAGCCCAGTTCCTTTTACTCGAAACACCTTGTATATTTGCATGTTTTATCCAATAGAAATAGTTCTAAAATGCAAGCATTGTCAATAGGGAATACTATGAAATTGAAAGAACATGGATAAAATAAAATTTAATTTATTTTCATAAATTAAGCAAAGGGCTTCATTTATGTCTTCATTGACATATATTCTGTTATACTGTACTGTTTCTATCTTTATGTGCACATACCAGTTGTATATTCTGATTAGAAAACTGTTTCTTCTCTTAAAATTTTTTGTGTCATTTATTTTAATAAATTTGTTTCAACCATCAATGCACAAAAACCTAATTTATAATAAAATAATATGACTATGTACAAATAAAAGCGTACTGAAATAAAATCATAATAATAAATAATAATTAAAAGAAATTAAAACTGTAATGGATGCCATCACACAACAAAGGGCACGTGTCATATCCATTATACGTTGATGCCTCGCATTTTAAGTTTCTGGTCGACAATGAGTACAGCCAGTACAAAGTTCTAGTGGCAGTTTTTTTTTTTTTTTTTTTTTTTTCTTCCCCCAATATGATTTTACTTCTATACTGGTTTGTTTATACATGTAAGGCATAGCTTCATTCCAAATGTAGCAATAGAGAAAATTAGGTTTCTTACTTAGCGCAGCATTTCCCAAATTGGGGTCCGTAGCCAGTTCCAGGGGTTCCGCGAAACAGTGGTCGACCACCATATACAGTAATACCTTGCTTAGCATGGCTTCAAACAGCACGGGTTTCACTATAATACGGTTTTCAATTAAGTTTAAGTCGAAAATTTACTGTACATATTAAAACTCATTCAATAGCCTAGGTATCTTTATTGCCCTTCAAGGTCATAAAGCCAGGGATTTACAGCCTCCCGATACTTCCGGGATACTCGAACAATTATTTACAAAATGTAAAAAGGTAATTATACAAATGAAAACTTATTTCAGTACAATGGAAAGAACTCCTCACAAGAATTAGGTCTGACTGAGCTGGATTAACATTGAGATAAGAGCTCAATCAGACAGAAGCAGATGCAAGGTACAGATCAGTCATTGCTGATTAATCCTGTTTGTCACAATTTTTTCCCGGTATGGCCAGTCAATGGTGAATTTGTTCAGGTTAGTGTCAAGTGCCTGGGTTTTCTTGAGCATCTGCTGAGGGAGGAACCTGTCTGAGAGATGGAGTCGTGCCAAACGTGGGTAGAGCTAGGGAATTGGCCCTAAGGGTAGCAGGGGCAATCCTCCAGCAACAGGTATCCCAGAATAAAGATGTTGCAATTATGCCATGCACATGAGCAGTCACATGTGACTGCTCCACTTGGGCAGTCAGTGGCAACGTGCAACAGTGTTCAGTATTCTTAATTCCATCCATACTGACAAGATGACATAGCTTTTCAACTTTTCATTTCATAATTTATTTTTTACCCCTTTAAATACGATCAAAACTGTATTTGCATCTTGGCTAGAAATCGCTGTCAACAACATGCATTCTGTTTGGCATGTTTTGCCCCATTTGGCAAATGATTTCACTGGTTTTGAATCTCAAGTTCAGACAACTGCAGAAGACATTGTGAAGATCAGAAGAAACAAGATTTGAAACTTTGGACACTGTCAACGTACGTGACTGCATTAACTCACATGCAAATGACTTAGTTGATGCAACTCTCCTTGAAATTGATGAGCAAACTGCATATGAAGAAGAGGAAAACAATTCTGAAGTGGATAACACTGAAGTGGCACCAAAAGAATTTTCAACAGAAGAATTGAAGAAAAATTTTTTTGGGGGGGGATTGACATGGTCTGTGAGGTGATTATGAATGGAGATCTGGATGTTGCATGTAGCATCACGATATGGCAAATTTTATTATTTTAATAGGTAAAAAAAAAACAATGAAGCTTTTTTCGCATCTCTGATGATGTTACCTTTTCATTAATAAAATTTTTGCAATATTTTTTATTTCAAATCCTTTTAATTGGCTATCAAGTGCAAATTGTTTATAGATTTATTATAATTTGTTTATAGACTGTTTTTCTGGTACACATTCAATTAAAACCCGTTATAATTATACCTCAATCAGCACAGTTTCATATAACACGGAACAGTTTCGGTACCAATTATCAGTGCTATGCAGGGCATTGCTGTATATATACTGTTAACAATTATGGTAACTGGCCCTTTTGCGTCTATTACCTTGCATTGATGTATGTATCCATTATCTGGGAATGTGAACTGATAATTTATATGGTCTGCGAATCTTGAGGCTCCACCATTATGTATACCTTTATGTCTACCTTTTGTGATCATAGTCTAGCTTGCTTATAAGTTGTCTACACGAATTAGTTACATGTTCTTGCTTAGTTACTATGTATATTCTATGTTTTTTTTATGTATATTCTATATATATATATATGCCTGTGTTATATGTCAAGGTCCGTAAACTTTTTTTGATATTTTTGTAAGGGTCCATACATCTTAGTAGTTTGGGAACCACTGACAGTGCATCAATCACATATTGTGGAGGCACTTTGCTACAAGTTGCTTGTTACTGCCCTATTCTATATAAAAAGCACTGCCCTGCAGATGTGTACTGCTATTTATTTAAAGTGTATGCTGTTACCAAGGTTGCTGGTTTCAACACCACTTGGGGTCTTGTCAATGGGTGAGTACTGTGAAGACCCGAATATTAGCATTAGTAGGAGGCACATGATGCAAGAAAGCAAGCTTATATGTAGCATCAGTCAAAAAAAAAATAGAACCCCTTCCCATTTCATCCATCCATTAACTCCAAATGTTTGTCTAGTTCTGCCTTTAACTTATTTAAGTTGCTGATCTCCACTACAACAGATGGGAGTTTGTTCCAACTATCAACCCATCTGCTGGCTAAAGGCAAATTTCCACACATCCCTCAGGTGAGAAATCTGAGCAAGAGGAAGAATCTCATTAGCACTGAGCTTGCTCAATTCATTCGAGGCCTTATACACCTCAATTAGATCACCTTGCAGGTGACCAGTCTCCAGAAGCTGCAATTTGCAGAACTTAAGCCTTTCTTGGTAACACCAACCCTTTGTTCCACTCACTAACCTTGTTGCCCTTCTATGTACTCATTCCAGCAGCTCTACATCTTTCCTAAAATGAGGCTTCCAGACCAGACCTGTATACAGTACTCAAGGCGTGGCTATTGCCTTATACAAGGGGACAATCACCCCCTTATCCCTACTAGCAAAATTCCTGTATACCATTGACAAGACACCAAAGAGCTACTCTTGCAGCCTTTTTGCATTGCTCAGAAAACTTCATATCTGAGTGCACAATTTCCCACAGGTCCTTTTCATTCTCCACTACCCTGAGTGTAGTACCACCCAGTTGATACGTTACTCTGGGGTTATTGCTACCTGTATGCAATACCTTACATCTGTCAATATTAAACTTCAGTTGCCACCTCTCAGCCATCTGCTCAACCATCTGCTCAACTTTTCCAGATCCTGTTGCAGTAGTGTACTATCATTACTGTCATTAACAACCCTGCCAACCTTCGTATTGTCTGCAAACTTAGACATTAACCCTAATATACCTTCATTTGTACAGAATGGAGCTGTGCTCTAAATTGACTGCTTTATTTGTACATTGCCAATGGTTGCAGAAATTCATTATGACCTATTGTAGCCTCTTTAGTAAAGTAAACGATTTTATTCACAGTTTACCATTCATGTCCAGTTCTAAAATAACAGAATGGTTGGTCCTTCCCATAAGATCTGTAATTTATCGTAAATGAAGAAAAATCAAAGGTCACGTTCTATTTTTCGCCCCAATAACTGGAATGAAACTTTTAATGAAAATGAGTCAAAATTAAGACAGTTAAATAAATTTATTTTACATTTCAAAAATTCATCTGATTTCTTAAATAATAATAATAATAAAAAAAAAAAGTGCATTACAAAAGGAGATCATAACACTATTCTGGAAGACAAAAGGATGAAATAAGTTTGTAATGAAAATAATTATAGGCAGACTTTAAAATATCATGCATCATTTAAGTTTTATGCCTCATTGTCTCTACAGATAGGATCTACATGACACAAGATATTTCATCATACTATTTTAAAATATCCATTATCAATATGTATACTGATCAATCAATCAATCTGTGAAGGTAACTATTTTTCTAGCAATATTATAATGAATTATGCCAAACAGTTCACACATTGTCCAATATTACAGAAAAGAATATTTCATGAATTGTTTATATAATATATTGAGAATTGCAACAACTATAGTTGTATAAACTCTTTTGCTTCAAGTATTTATTTCATACAAATTTTATGAGTGTCATTTTTATTATTTTCAGAAAGATGCTCTTTGAACTAGCTAAAACACAAAGAAAGTTTTTTAACTTAAGTACAATGTTAGTAGAAAACCCAAAAAATCACATTAAGCCTTCTAAGACTTTCCTCCACAAAAAGTCAGGTACCAGTTTTTTTGGAACTTCATCCACAAATAAATCTTTGTTGAAATGCATATAGTATCTTTTGAAATAATTAAAGAAATAATTGAAATAATTAATTGAAGTCTAAATTAATAACTTAGAAAATAATTCACTGCAGGCTCATTTTTAGAAGTATTACTTTAGACTTCCAATCTGAACAATAACATTTCAAGAGAACATCTAGAGAATGTTTTTACTCAAAACATTTTAGGGTAAATTTGTATTATCCCAAACAAAAATACACTAGGAATAACAAAACAATTTCTTATTTTTGCTAAATGCAAACTGTTATAAGTTAAAGGGGATTTATATAACATATTATAATTCACTGAAAATATTTTCATTCTTGAATCTTTTCTAGAAACAGAAAATCTCATTATGTACTTTTATATAAAACTATAAAGAGCATTAAAACTGAAAACTTCAAATTTTAATTCAAAATTTGGAGTGCAACATAAAATATCTACTGTTATTTCTGTTTTGTTCTTACTGAAAATTCTCATACACAGTTACCTGTAGAGTGGTTTCCTGAGTAGAATGAAATATGAAGCAGTTTTCAATTAGGGGCTCTAACTCTTTTGAAAATTCAAATTAATATTTGCTTATCTAAAGGAATATAAAATTCCTTAAAAAAATTAAAGCATGAAATTTTATTAATTAATAGGTGTACAGCAGAATCTAATTTCAATATGCTTTATCAGTAGTGATAATTCATTTAATATCTTGAATGTTATTAATATATTACAATATGTTAATTATCGCTGGGTATAAAACAAAGTTACGATGCTCAATACGTTCTATGTTGTATTTCAATATTTGTAGAAGAATCAGAGAAATTTACTTCAATATGCATAGAACACTTTTTTATATTAATTTATTATGTAATGAGAAGTGTTCTACATATCATATTGAGGTAAATTTCTCCGATTCCTCTACAAATGTTAATTATTGCTGAAATTGAAAATTTCTAAACTTCCAAACTTAAATTTGCATGCTTTAGCTTTTTAAGGAATTTAATAGCAAATATCATTAGTTATTCATAAATAATTACAAGTCATATTACATAAAAGTAATTATACACTACCTAAATATCTAGTAAGCAAGCTAAAGCAACTTTTTGAATATAAAAATACATCTACATTGTTTAGATCATATATCTTATTGTCCCTGTAAAAAAAACATTTCACTGCAGCCAATGTTTATCTTTAATTGTGTGATTACATGGTTCTGATTTTCCTCTACCCATACCATGCCATTTCTATAATAGACTGACAAGTCACTGAAAACATGTGTTGAGCATGAGGAGAGAGGGCTCTAATATAACACACTTTCAATGAGATGTGATTGTTGTTGATACAAGATGGGAAGGTGTGTCCATCTCTGAAATAGCACATCTAGTGGGTCATTCCTAACCTACTATTGTGTGAGCTTACCAGGAGTGACAAATATGGAAGAAAATAACTAGTTTGAACAAAACCTCTAATTCAAAAATGATTGTGGATGAGCAGGGTGGGCAACAACTGCTGTTACAGTTGCACTCACCCTACAGTTTAGAATAATAGGATGGTCATGATGGTACAAACAACTAGGGTACAAGATATCCTGATACTTTGTAGCATTGATGCCAAGTTGTCCATTAGAGCAGATGGTCAATTCTACATTGTTTTCTGACTGCATGCCAAAGACAACTGTGACTTATTTGAACAGCAGATAACTGGAAGGTGTGATAGTTGGATGAATCGTGTTTCTTTTTGTATTATGCTAACAGAAAAGTACATGTACGGTGAAGGCAACAAGAGGAGATGGAAAGTACAGGCTGGTGACAGTTCTGGTCTAGGGAATGATTTTCTAGGATATTCTATGTCTTCTGATATGTGTGCAAGAATGATGACAGACACCTAATGCACCATCACTGCTGATCACATATATCAATGTTTTTGCCACCTTCCATTAGAGCAGATGGTCAATTAGAATAATACACCATTATTCTATTGGAAGATGCACCAATAACTGTCACTGGGCCAGGTGTGTGTGATATTCATAAAACCTTTCCTGCATGTGTGTGTGCAGGAAAGGTTTTTTGAATATAAACACCCTCAATTTCTGACCTTGAACACCAAACCATAGGATAAGGTCAAGTGGCTTGTCAGATGTAGATCCATCACTCTCCAATGTGGGACAATTATGAGAAGTTATACAGATAAGACGAGCCATATTTCTTTCCAGCTGTGTTCAAAGGTCTTGTAATGTTTGTACCACGATGTGTGGCAGTCATTCTGAGTCCATGGAGGTATATCAGATAGATGGTTCTATTTCAATGCCATTTCAGTGTATTTTTAATTTAAGTTAACTTTGGAGCACTTACATTTAGCATATTTCAAATGCAAATGGAACAATTCAAATGCCTGTTTATAGTAATTTTAGTCAAGAATTTTGGTCATTACAATCTGCTACAACAAAAAACAAAACTTATGAAACAAGCCTATATGACAGACTGATTTGAAAAATCACTGGATATTAGGCCAATATATATTACAATCATATATGTAACAATTTAATAATAATGCAAAAATAACAAATACTTTCATTAAAATATAATAATAAAAAATGTAACTTCATAGTTCATGTTCCTCTGCTGTGAAAAATGTCACAACAAAGAACAGTATTAAAAACAAGTCTGCATTATTAATCTGCATACTATACTTAAACATGAAATTCCATTTTTAATTACTTTAAAACTTCTTCATTAAAAGTTCAAACACAAATTTACAACTAAACTAAAAAGTTATCGATTCATGTTAAATGGGTACAACCTCCAATTATAATCTAAGTCATAAATTATACAGCTGAGTTGTACTTAATTATGACAAAGGGTAGGGAATTAGTCTCTCATTATTTAAAAAGCAAAATGAAACAATGCAGAAAACAAAAAACTGCATTCCCTAAGACTTTCATGGCTACATGCAGAATATATTTATTTTACATGTGTGTAGTTAATACTACAATATCCAACATGAATTTTAAATTCAAAATTTTGTGTAATAATTTGATATCTTATGTCACTAATCAAAAAGAGAAACAATGGGGTATAATTAATATGCTATGAATAAGGAGAAGGAAGGATGGAATGAAGGGATAAAATGCACAAATACTATGACATTTCTAAGATATTTGTATTCTTTTTGTATTCTTGGGTACAGATGAAAAAGCCTTAGTCAGTTTCTCTTTTTTTTTTTTTCTCTTAGATGTTTTACATACATAATGACATTTTAGAAATCCATATACAAATTCTTCCTATATACAATAAAAAATGGTGCTTAGCTAATGTAATTAACTACTCCTTTTCCTGAAAAACTGTGACCAAGTAAATGATGGTAGTTAATTACACTCGATCACTTTTATAGAAAAATATGAATGACTCCATAAAAAAAATTACTTCACCACTACTGAAGAAATAATGAAATGGCTACAGTTATTGAAAATATAAACAACTGGAACTTCTGTACAATATATACATTTATAATTCAAAAGCTTTCTTAAACAGGGTATAGCCTTTTACAGCCATATAGTTTATTTTAGAATGAATGAAATTTAATATACCCTTTTACTGAATGATGATCGCATCACATTCCAGACCTTAACTTCTTTGGAAAAGTAAAAAGCACTTCACTAAAAAAATGCTAATTCACAGTAGAGAAAAAAAGATGCACATATGGTTTAAAATCTTGATGCTTACTTATTTTTCTTACTGTTTTTTTTTTGCACTGGGAATAATGTCCTCATAGAAGTGCTCGCATGTATGACAGAAATGTTACCTGGTTTTAACCAGTGGTTTAGCAAGATATGCTGTCATGAGCAATTCAAAGTTCATCTTGTTATACACATAACTGTGAAATATTATTCTGAGAAGAGGGCAAAACATGCTCAGTCCTCACATTTGATTTGAGTATCTTGGAGGTCAAGAGCATGGAGGGAAAAATCTTGCTTCCCTCCAAAAAATAATTTACTATGATTTATTGAGATAGGCAAGGACGTGATCGTTTTTCATTCATAATTATAACAAACGCTTATTTAAAATTTCATATATCATGCGTCTCCGGAAGTATGCCATATGCCCCTGGAAGAAAAATAAATTAATTTTTAATCAGTTTTCCAATATAAAATTAACTAATGAATTAGGAAAATAAAACTATATAAGTGCTATTCTCTTATACAGTTTTATTGCACTTACATAACTTTCATACTGTGCTTATATAAATACAACATGAAACAAATAAAGAAATAAAAACACAACAGCTCTAGACACATATTATTTCATCATAATTTTTACAGCTGAACTGATTTTAAGTAGCCAAACATTTATGTAGTGAAGAAATAATATCAATGCATAATTATCCATATTTAACATAGGATATCACACAAGTTAGTATTAGTATTATCTCATAAAAATAAAGGCAAAATATTTATTTCACATTTTAATCAATAGTACAGAATTTCAATGAGCATATTTGTTTAAATATTGTATGAAATGTTTCTGCTGAGAAATATTATATAACTGTAAATGAAAAATGGCCTTTACTAAGCATGCATTATTTTAGAAATTGGAATTTACCTTCTAGTGCAGTGCTTTATAAAAAAAAATTTGGCCATGGATTCCTTCTGCAAACCCAAATATATAAAAAATAGCAATATATACTTGTACAAATTAAATACAAATCAATAATAAAGTGAAGAACCACCAATAATCCTTTGGGGAAACCGGATCTCATGGAATATAGTTTGAAAGCCTCTGTTATAGTGGGTGTCAAAAATAGATAATAAAATAAATCATGACAGCAGGTGCATTGGTGTATACTGTATACCAACAGAACCTGCTGGCCTTAAACTGGAAAGAACAAATAACATATTTAGTAACGGTAGTCTTGTTATCTAAAAAAAAATTATAAACTAACTTATTTACAATGCACAGTGATACAAAGTGAGAAACTGAAGCTAAAACCAAAACTCTACAGCAGATAAACACAATTATACATATGCTGTATTTTGTATACAAATGGAGCCAAAAAGAATTTTTTACAGTTATACTTTTCCAATTAAAAAAATAATCCTGTGAATTGAAACTGAAGACAATGCTGGAGGAATACTAAAATTAACACTGACATATTTCTAGCAGATACTTTAATTTACAATTTTTTAAAATTTTTGTTTGTTATAATATAAACACACTCCAAGCACATTAATAGTTTGATGTGCTCGGAGTGGTGGAGACAAGATGGAGTGAAGTGGGCAAATCTGTAAGTGGTGACTATAAAATTGTGCACTCTGGAAGTAGTGACAGACGGGGGGAGGGTGGCAATACTTATGACAAGGTGATTCATGAGAGCACTAGTAGATGTGGAATCATTGGGACATAGACTTATCATGGTCAGATTTGCAGCAAATCCAGTTGACATGGTAATTATACAAGTTTATATGCCAACCTCAAACAGTGCTAACGAATTAGTTGAGAAGACATATGAACAGCTGGAGGAATTAACACAGAAAACGAGATCAAGAGACAACGTGAAAATTATGGGGGATTGGAATGTGGTGGCTGGAAAGAGAAGGGAAGAAAAGACTGTGGGGAACTTTGGTCTAGGCGTGAGAAACACAAGAGGTCAATGCTTAGTGAAGTTTTGTACAGAAGAGAGCCTAATGGTAGCAAATACGTGGTTTAAGGCACCATTCTGCAAAAGATATATATATGGAAGAATCCTCGTGACTCCTGAAGGTACCAAATTGATTACATCTTAGTTACACAGAGATACCATAACCAAGTGAAGAAAGCAATGTCCTATCCAGGAGTGGATGGCGATTCAGACCACTCACTCATGAAGATGAATGTGGAACTAAAATTGAAACACCTGAATAAAAGGAAATCATTCATGAGATGGAACATTGAGAAATTTAGAGAGGAGACTGCAAAAATGCAAAAATCTCTCTTTCTTTTTTTTTTTTTTTTTTTTTTTATGTAAACCCAAACACGAGAGGTATTAAAACCTATAGTACTCATTACCGTGTTTGGGTTGGAGGATGAGAAGACGATAGAAGATATTTGTTGACATTGGACTTGAACTTCTGTAGACTGTAATTTTCAGGAAATATGTATGAAGGAAGGTTGTTCCAGAAAACGGCAGCTGAATGAATAAACGAGGAAGATGAAAAGTTGGTTCTGTCAGTTTGAAGTTGGAGAGTAAATGGATGTTGGTGGCATGTGTTCGGACTGTTTTGAAAGAGAGAGCGGGAAGTATAGAAGCCAATTTAGAAGAACAGTGCCCATGGAAGTATCTGTAGAAGAGGCATGCAGCAGAAACAGTACGTCTATGAGACAGAGAGTGGAGAGACACTGTTACAGATGAATAGAATAGAATAGAATCTTTAATTGCAGCCCTCTTCTGAATGGAATCAAGAAGCCTGAGAGAGGTTTTGGGGGCACCACCCCAGATGTGGGAACAATATTCCATGGCAGGGCGGATTTGCAATTTATACAGAGTGAGCAGCTGTTTGGAAGAAAAGTAATGCAGAGAGCAAAAGAGAAAACCAAGTTTTTTAGATGCAGAGGAAGCAATATTTGTAATGTGCTTGTGCCAAGAGAGATTAGAAGTCAGGGTAATCTCCAAAACACATATATCATTTTGCCTAGAGATCGGAGTGTCACTAAAGATAAGCATAGGGGCAGAAGAATCCTTTTTGCGAGATATAAGACAAGACTGAGTTTTAGAAGAGTTGAAATCAACTAAGTTGTCTTTGCCCCACTGGAGAATTACCTGAAGATCGGCATTTAAGGAATTGGTAGCAGATTTTCGAGAAGTTGAAGCTGATTGAGCAGGGCAAGGTTTCTCAAAATGGAAAATAGAATGCTATGTGCTATCATCGGCAAAACCATGGATAGGATTTCCAGTCAAATGGAAGAAGGTCATTAACATACAAGAGGAAAAGGGTGGGGGAAAGAACTGAACCTTAGGGGACACTGGCATTAGTGGAGAAGTTAGAAGACAGAGAGCCATCTACCATCACCCTCAGTGAGCGATCAGAGAGAAATCTGGATAACAAATTACTAAAAACAGTTGGTAAACCATAAGATGGAAGCTTGTTTAGAAGACCTTTATGTCAAACACGATTGAAAGTCTTTGAGATGTCAAGAGCAATTGCTAATGCTTCACCGAACCTTTCCATTGAATTAGTCCATAAATGGGTAACATAAGCCAGAATTTCACAAGTGGATCGACACTGACGGAATCCATACTGGCAATCGTTGATCAGACAGAAGGTTTCTAGGTAGTTTAAGAGTTGGCGGTTAATTGATTTCTCCATTACTTTAGAAAGAGTACAAGTAATTGCAATGGGACGATAATTGGATGGGAGGGATTTGTGACCCTTTTTAGGAACTGGCTGGATATGAGAAAATTTCCAAGCAGAAGGAAAAACACCTTTGGAATAAGAAAGTGAAAAAAATGCGGCAAAGAATAGGAATAGGTTCAGGAACACTGGTTTTGAGAACAAGTGGGGAAATACCATCGGGACCTGGAGCTTTCTTAGCATCAAGATTCGTCAAAATCCTTCTAACTAGGGCTTGCAAACCGGTTTTATAAACCGGTTAAACCCGGTTTTCATATTGAGTTGTTAAAACCGAAACCGAGCTTCTAAAACCGGATTCGAATATTTTTTTAGTTAGCCCTCGCGAATATAGTATTTTGTTACGCACATTTTCTTTTGTTTGTTCGTTTGTCTGGATCGTTCAACTGCTTTATGTTTTAAACACGTTTTTTATTTTATTTTATTTTTAGGTACGAATCTCATGGGCAAGTGGCCCAAATCTAGGAGGGGTACCTTTTTATCTTCCCACCTGTATCATGGCACGATGCAGGTGTACTCATTTACGACTGAGTGAGTCAGAGCGATAGCGTAAAAGAAAATGCTCAACATTTCTCCTTTCCATCTATCTTGTTCGCCAGGCAAATTATGGAACGCGCCTTATTAATGGTTACCCACTAGAAACAGATTCGCTGAATATTGCATCAAATTTCGATTGTAGAAAGTTTTTTTGCTTCTTTATTCCAATTAAATTTGCGATCAAATGTTCTCCAAAAAGCAGCTTCACTAAGAAAGTGAAGTTATAAAACTAAGAAAGAACTCATTCAGCATTTCAAAAATTCATTGGTTTTGGGTGCACGGTATTCATTGACTCTAGATGAATATACGTCTATACAAAATAAAAAGGTATATGAATATAAATATGCATTCAAAAGACAATCATTGGTCGTTAGGTCTTATTGAGATTAATGGTTCACTTGATAGCAGAAGAACTGAGCAAATTGTGAATGGACACTTGAAGGAATTTGGTTAGAACTTGGATGAGGATATTGTTGCCTGCACCACCGATGGAGCAGCAATGATGATTAAGTTTGGCAAGTAAATTGCACCTAATCAACAATGTATAGCCCATTGTATACATCTGTCAGTTATAGATGTACTTTACGAAAAAGCAATCAATTATGGTGCCACAGTCTCTGAGTCTTCCAAAGACAATGAAGAAAATGAAAATAATGAAGAAAGTAGTGATGACGAAGAAGTTGAAGAAAGAGAGTAAGGCATGCTTTATCAAACCGACTTTACCGATGAGCTCATTTATTTCTTCAATCCAATGGCCAATATTGCACAAACTATTAACAAATTCAGAAAAATTTGCAAGCTTTTTCGAAAATTGCCTACAAAAATGACATATTACAAAATTTTATAGGAAAGAATATAAACTTATAGATTGCAAGACTAGATGGGATAGCACATTCTATATGATTGAGAGATTTTTGAAATTGAAAAATTGCATTCCAAATGCTCTATGTGCAGTACTGTCAACTGAAGCCGTGTCTGACGATGACTGGAAAACACTTGAATTGCTACGTGAAACTTTGCAACCAGTTGAAATGATTCTGAAGGCTATAACCTCAGAAGATACAGACTTACTTAAAGCAGAGTCTTCAATAGAATTTTTGCTTGCTAAGCTTGATACAGCAGAAAACCCATTTGCTTTAAAGTTTCACCAATGCCTTTTGCAGCGTTACAATTCAAGATGAAATTGCCCAACTGTGGCTTTGCTGAGCTATCTACACGACCCCAAAAAGTTTAGGAAAGAAGATTCAGGTTCAAGAACTTTTGATTTTCCAAGTAAGCAAGTTTGGAAAAAGCACCCTGAAGAGATTTATCAGAGATTATTTTCAAAACATTCCGAAGGAGTCTTAGCATTGAATGAAGAAACTGAAAATAAACGAACTGTTCTTTTAGAAGAAAACAAAGACTCGTCTAGTTCCGATGTTGGAGATACACTCATGCATAAATGAGTGTATCTCTAAGTAAAAGTAATAAAGAGATTAACTGAAGAGCCTTCAAAATATCCAAGTGAATTGGAAATCAGCAAAGAATTTAAAATTTTGGAGGCAACTAGCAGTAGAAGTGAAAAGCTGGAGAAAGTTTATAGAGCACTGCTGACCATTAACCCAACAAGTGTCCAATCTGAGAGAGTGTTTTCGATCACTGGTCTCTTTAACACAAAAATAAGGTCAAGTCTATCAGGAAAAATGCTTAATTTACTGTGTTTTTTTTTTTAAGGATCATTTTCAGAAGAAAGCTGAGCAATAAATAGTAAAGTATTTATTTTTAAATACTTTACTATTTGTAAAGTATTTTACAAATACTTTAAGCTGTTTTTTTTCACATTATTTTTATTTATTAATTATTATTATTATTATTATAGGGCTTATTATTTTTTTGTTAACTATACAAGAAGATAGTTTTTATTCAAAGGATTTGACTACAATTTGTAATTTTGTATAATCTCAAGCCGGTTACTTTTTTGGAGCATTTTAATTTTTTTATTTTTTTTACTATAAGAGGTGATAGATTTTGTTTAAAAGATTTGATTACGATTTGTACAATCTACCCAAGATAAAATAAATACCTGTGTTATAAGCTTTTACTTATTTTCCCTAAGTCTGAGAAAATCGGTTTTAAAACCGGTTTTAAGAGTAAACTTCGGTTAAACTCGGTATTGAAATTTCTCGGTTTTATGCAAGCCCTACTTCTAACATTCTTTTGACGGAAGACCACAGGAGGCATTGAATGGAGCGTGTTGGGAATGGTGAGAGGTGTTTTACCAAGATCATTAATATATGAGTTGGAAGAAAAATGGGATGCTAGCAGGTCAGCTTTATCCTTGGCTGAAGTGACATCTGGTTTGACATCTGGCTGAAGTGACATCTGGTTTTGCCCATCTCTGCTTCCACAGGGGTGGAAGCAAAGATGGGAAAAAGTTGCAGCCAATAGCTTTGGCAAGAGACCAGAATGGTCGGCTACCATTAGGGCAAGAAACAAGTTTTCTACTCTTAGCCTGTTCAAACTCTAGTTTGGAGTGATTAATAACTGCCTTTCAATTGTTAAAAGCTTTGGTGTAGGCAGAAAATGAAACTGAAGAATTAGAAACAAGCCAATTACAATATGCAACATTCTTCTCTTGAACAGCCTTAGCACATTTATTGGAAAACCAAAGTTTAGATAAAGGACGAGATTTTAAAGTGGCTTGTGGGATAAAGGATTCCATTCCTGCAAGAATAATTTCACTGACACGATCTGAGCAAACGTTGACATCAGAAGTTTTGAAACAGTAATCCGACCAAGGAAAAATGAAAAGAAATCTAGCAGGTCATCCCATTTTGCATTCTTGTAATGCCAAACAACACAAGGTTGGGAATGGCCATGAGATAATGGCTCCATTATCTCATGGCCATTGAGACAATCACCATGGCCAAGAGACAATCACCAAGTTGTGATCTGAAGTGCCTAAAGGACCTCTCACTTTGACCGTGTACTTAGAAGGGTTGTTTGTGAGAAAAAAATCAAGTGTGTTGGCTGTATGATTAGGATTGTCTGGTATTCTTGTAAGTAAATGAACAATCTGTGCAAGGTCACTAGTAATTGCAAAAGCCTCAGCATCTCAACCAGCCGGGTCGGTGTGACTAGAAAACGGAAGCCAGCTGGAGTTGTGAACATTAAAATCACCAAGGAAAATTACCTCACTGTTAGGAAAGTTGGACTGGAGAAAGTCAAGTTGCAAAGAGAGGAAGTCAAAGAGCTCCAAGTGATTAGTGGAGTTGGGAGAACGGTAGAGACAACAGATGAATTTGACACAATGAGGTAGAGAGATTTTAAGCCAGAGAAGATCAAAGAGGAGAGTAATGAAATTTTTGGATATGGCATATGCATGGTAAGAATATACCCAGATCCTTGACATAACATGGCCTCAACAATGCTCCCCGTATACACACTACTCGGACTCCCTCCAGTCACTATCTGGCAGAGTAGAGGTAGCAAGATTATACACTAGCTGATCCGGAAGCCTCCTAGATAGTTACCAATAGGTTCGGTACGGTGTACTAACTAGCAGCCAGCCTGCGAACACCGTTTTAGAGCTGTACCCTCGAAATGTAAGGAATATTGGATCTTGCCACAATGTTCATCATAACCTCAAAAGTCATGAATCATACTGCATGATGGAAGACATACGGAAGGGTTGACTGGAACTTAGCTCTACAGACTAAACACAGGTTCCACCACTTCAAGCCTCCAATAAGCAAAGTGGTGGTATTGCACCGGTTGATGAGAGTCATCTACCATCTAGTATAAATATATCACAAAGGCATTCAAAATTGATCCTTATAATGGAAAATATGATAACGATGAAAGTGTAGTGCGATTTCCATCATAAAAATTGATCGTTTAGAGAGATAAATAGCTTAGTTATATAGTGGAAATTTCAACTTCCGATATCTTGGAAAGAATTACCAAAAAAAAAAAAAAAAAGTGTTATTGGGTTTACGATATTTTCATGATACCTCCATTTATTTCTACGGGATGTAAAATACGTTTCCACGTGTTTTTTTTTTTTTTTTTTTTAAGTTTGTGCCAGCCGGCAAAAACTTATGTAAAGTCGAATTTCCGTAAGTCGACTATTATTGTAAGCCAGGGAGTGCCTGTACAGGCTATTAAGTTTGCATATGATCAGGCCAAACTAACAGGTTGCCCTACTATACTGCAAAAAACAATCAGAATGGAATGAACATAAAAGTGATGAAAACAAAGGCAATGATGATTGGTAAAACATCAATTCCCTTCTGGATAGAACAGATAGATAGCGTTAGGTATCTGGGGCAGTTATTTGCGCAGGACATTTCATGGCAAACTGAGATTCAAACCAGAATTGCAATTGCAAAACAATCTTTCAAGAATAAACTATCATTGATTACACAGAAGGTGATGTCACAGGAAATTAGGAAGGAGATAATAATGACATATCTAGTCAGTGGCTCTATATGCAGCAGAGACATGTATTGTTACAAAGACAGATAAAAAGAGACTTGCGGCCTTTGAGATGTGGTGCTGGCACAGGATGGAAAAAATTAAATGGACTGAAAAAGTGCCAAATGTGGAAGTATTAAGACATGTCCAAAAACAAAGGAAAATTCTAGGTAGAATAAGATCAACTAGACTCAAACGGGTGGCCCACACGATTCAGCATGGTGGTTTGTTTCTGGATGACATGGAGGGGACTGTGGAGGTAAAATGCCCTAGAGAAAGACCAAAAAAATACCTTCATCAGGATGTGGCAGGATGAAGCAGGACTTTGAAATTTTGAGGAACTAAAACAAACGGCACAGGAGATACAAAGGTGGGTGAGAGCTCATCAGAGGAACTGACCAGTCACAAGACTGAATTATTGATGATGATAATACATCATACCAGCTACACAGTTACATATGGTTAACTATGGTTACAAAACCATTTCAGGAGAAGGACATAAAATGAACTAATAGTGTAAATATTATCTAAATGTAGCCATATCAGAATACACAACTGTTAATATTAAAAGTCAATTCTGATTTAAGAATAAAAACAATTCACAGATCATTAAAAAAAAAAAAAAAAAAATGTAAACTACAGCCATTATCAACCTACTGCAGGATGCAAGCCTCCTCAACAATTCATGTTGAGGGAACTGGACCATAGTCTGCCATGCTGGTCCAGTGCGGGTAGGCAGATCGACCATATTTAGTAGTCAGGGGCTTGAAGCCTGGTCTACTCAAAGAGTGTGAGCTACAGCACTCCCTCTCCTGACCACTCAGCTATGGAGGCTGCATTCACAGATCATAGGTATAGTTAAAAAAAAAAATTGCAAAATTCAGCAATTCTCCAACATTTAAAGGGGATGAAGCATACTGATTACACACCAAGTTACTAAGAGTATTAGTATCAAAGTAAAAAAGTATTAGCTTTTGCCATATCAAGGGGGGGGGGGAGAGAGAGAGAGAGAGAGAGAGAGAGAGAGAGAGAGAGAGAGAGAGAGAGAGAGAGAGAGAGAGAGACCTACAAAATTACCTATCCAGTAGGTCTTTAAATTTTCCCAAATGATCAGCCTCAATTGTCCATGGAGACAATTATTTCAATAAATAACAATTTAATGACTAAAGAAAAAACTTCCAATGTGCCACCTTATTCTATCACATAATACCTCAAAAATTTAGCCTTCATTCATTTTACTATCACCTCTCATAGCCTCAATCAGATATCCTCCTCTACAGTACATTTTTGAGAAGCTTGATGTCTATTTTCAAGTGTGGTTTCCATACCTGGACACTACTCCTCCCAAGTGTAAAGCAGTTTTGTAACTGCTTTACACATGGGGAATTATAACCTCCCTATCTCTACAAGCAATCATTCAAGGAATCCCATGGGCTTTCCTTTACAGAAAATTTCATAATGAATAAATATCTTTATACTCATTTACTATAATGTTCCAAATCCCTTTCTTCCTCTACTGTCTTTAATAGAGCCCCCTCCCAAGTGTATAAGTAATTTTGGATTTGTTATTCTCCAAGACTGAATTATTGATGATGATAATACATCATAATGCATTTTACACTTATCTGACCCTGCACAAAGCTTATCCAAGTTGTTTTGGATAGGCCTCATTTGATGGTGGTTGTTAACCACTCTCCCAATACTCATATCTGTAAATTTTGATATAAAGCCATGTATTCCTCTAATGGTGTCATTTAAGAAAATCATAAACAGGAGCAGTTCAAGCATTGATCCCCGATGAATTCCACTACTTATAACCTACTCTGAAGAATAACCATTAATTACAACCCTTTGTTTCCTATTGTATAGTTATCTCATCAGTGGTGGATCCAGAAAAAATGACAGGAGGGGCACCATTTGTGATGGAGGAACACCATTTTGTGCTAGAATGGCAATCACATTAGCATCAGTGTTGCCAACTGCAGTCAGTTGAAAATAGCTGAGCCACAATGGAAAAATAGATAAAATCCTATGTTAACAATGGGAAAAAAAAAACTTTTTTTGTAGCTAAAGGGAATTTAAATGATTGGTGTATATTTTCTGAAAAATGACAGGGGGGGCATGTGCCTCGGTGCCCCTACCCTGAATCCGCCACTGCATCTCATTACTCACCTAAGACTTACCTGTGATTGTAATATGTTGCAACTTATGTAGCAATTCCTGTGTAAAAATTCCAGTCCACATAAATGCTATCAAAATTATTTCCTGCATCCAACTCATGAGTGACACTGCCATAATAACTTATCAGCTTAGTTAAATAAGATTTACCCTTTACAATTCCATAGTGTGTTCTCTTAAGAAATGTAGTTCTATCTACAAGACCCTGAATTGCATTCTTAATTCCTCTGTAGTTACTCACCTCATCCTTTGAACCATTTAAGGACTGGCAATACAGTGGCACATCTTCAACCAAACTCAAGTTAATGAAACCTTGATGAATAACTTTGATGGTCTGATGAATTCCTTTGGTGCTTCTTTTTAAAATAACTGGATATATACAGCCTACTCCAACACCTATACTAGCCTTGCGGCTCAAGCATTTCTTCTCAGTAATTTCTATATTGCTGATTTTGCAGTGTTCCAGTTCACTAGCATAGTTTCTCTTTGCCATCAAGGAGAAATTATGTTACCCATTCAATTTATCAGCTGCTCATTACCATATATTAACTAATGGATGTAATGACTAGCTGATGTTCATTAACTTGACATCCATTAGTTAATGGATGCCAAATGTTCCAATCTGATTTGCTCTTTCCTTTTTTTTGAATTTACACACATAAAATTCCTTATCTCATTTCTTTGCTATTTCTTATACTAAGCCTTTGAAAGACTATTTATGTCATACTATTACAGAACAACTTATAATTATTACATACTTTAGAGCTTTTCATTGCTCTATAACTATCTCATAGTATCTTTTTATACTCTACTAAACTAACACCAGTTGCTTATTCATTTACTTTGACATCCTGTTTTCTTAATGGTATATATATGCATTCATGGCTTCTGTTATGGTGGCTATAAAGTTATTCTACAATTCACCTGTATTCTCCTTTCTCATAGTGTCTTCTCAGTTGGAAAAGGTCATGTAACATTCTAGTCATAATCCATAGTCTCCTTCCTGAAATCAAAACCCCTGTACTTACCTTTTAACAACCTAGACCCTGGCTGTCATCATTCCCCAAGGCACCCCATAATCACTACTCATTAATATATCCTATAATACAATAGTTTCTGTTCTGTACTGTTAACTCATATGATACTATCAGGATCAAGGATGATGATCAGGTCCAGAATATTCTTGCATCCAGTACTTTCTCTAACATACTGATATGGATAACACTCCTCATATTTCAGCACTCACCTCATAGTAATCCGCTTAGTTGGTTGAAAGTTTTACCACGTACATAGTGGTTATGAGATTCTAATAACTTACAGGGATTATAAATTTAAAAACTAAGTTACAGGCTTTAAAAATTTTTCTAAGAAAGGAAAGTGCACCTTCCATTCTATGGTTGTCTAATTAAATAAATTAAATGAAGTGAGATAACTTATATTTTTAAAGCCCATAACTTAGTTTTTAAATTTATAATCCCCGTAAGTTATTAGAATCTCATAACCACTATGTATGTAGTAAAACTTTCAACCAACTAAGTGGATTACTATGAGATGAGTGCTGAAAAATTAAGCTAAGCTATATCTACGATCTAGTCATTACATCACAGCACATAAGGACTCCTTAAAATATCATCAGTCAATTTAACACTCCTCGTTTAATTTAAAAATGTCCCCACAGTGAACTTTCCTACAAATTACTCCAATCAGTAAACAGCAGATTGAAATCTTCTCTAACAAGGTACTTCCACTTACTCATTAATTTCATCTACATAGAGGCTCTCATCATGCTCTTCTGGTCTGTACCATACTATGTTCTCATATTTCCTTTTCTTCCTACTACTTCACACTGCACAGACTCAATATTGATGTGTTTAGTTCTGAATTGGGGGGTGGACAATTTGCCCTTGTCACATGCACACAAACTACTTTTGGTAAGTAACATGACAACCTCCTCCCACTCATGTCTGTCGTTCTGAAATATACTGTGTCATAGTGAAAATCACTGTTCCCTATTTCTCGTGATGCTTGTTTGTTTGTTTGTTTGGCTGGTTTTTAGGCGCATTAGCAACTAAGGCCATATTACTCCGGGATATGCAGTGGTCATTCCTTGACCTTTCTGCATCCTCCGTATTTGGTGGTGACGGGCTCAAACCCCGGTCTAATCAAGAAGCGTGTGCTGCGCACTGCTGTTCCTTCCCACCTGGCTACGGAGGCGCTGTATTTCTCGTGATGCCAAATTCCTTTTAGCCTTATTATGTCAACATCAGTTGTCCAAACCAGAAGTTCAAACTCACTCATTTTATTGATAACAGTCCCCACATTGCTGTAGACACAGACTAAGTGATCTTGTTTGTTTACAATCCTGACACATCCCTTAAAGTTATTTACCTTGTTGCACTAGCATACCTTCTGGTTCATTTGAAATGCTGCTATCACTGGAATATCCTTCCAATATCAGAAGATTGTCTTTTGTGGCTTCATAACACAAACATCTAACCCTTTAGATGTTTGTCAGTGTTACACTGACCTATATCAGGTGCAAGTGTTACTTTGACTCACATATCTTCACACTAGCTGTTTCCTTAAACATTTAAGGCCTTCTCAATGACATCATTAGCAAACACCCTTACACCACCTTTGGTTCAAATGTATTCCAACTCTACATATTAGATTCCTTCCACCTGTATAGCTGGCAGGCCATAATGATAAAAAATTTCCACTAAAATTCTTGCAGAATTCCTCAAGTCTTGATCAATCAATGCCTAGACAGAATTGTAGTCACCTATACATTATGCCCTAAACTCATATTTTTTCAGCATAACACTGTACTTATCCATCAGGATGTCAGTTAATGTGCAAGTCAGAAGATTAAATTTAGTAAGAGAAACTTAACTATTTTGCTCGTTGGACACTGTAGTATTTGGTCATAGATGCATGACTTTTTATCTCTGAAAATATTCCTTGTCTTTACATCTGTGAAGTGCTGCAAAGATTCATATGAAAAAAAAAAAAAATTGATATACGCATGCATAACCAACAGATGGCAAGTGAATTATAAATGCAATAGATATAGGATATTTTTTTTATGAAAATCCCAAACAGAAAAGCCATTAGAACCTATAAGCACCATGTGCACATGAAAGAAGATATTTGTTGAAATTAGACTTGAATTTCTGTAATTTTCAAGAAAAATGAACAAATGGACAGCAAATGATATTGACTGGTTGTGGCATGTATATGGACTGGTCAGGAAGGGAGAGGGAAAATTATAGAAGCCAATTCAGAATAACACTGGCCATGGAAGTACCTATAGAAAAGACATGCAGCAGAAACAGAATGTCTATGAAACAGAGTGGAGAGACTCTGAAGGGATGGGTCATTAATTAACCTAACTGTTCTCTTTTGAATGGAGATTAGAAGCTTGAGAGAGGTTATGGGGTACTGACCCAGATGTGGGAACATTATTCCATGGTATGGCAGATTTGAGATTTGTACAGAGTGAGTAGTTGTTTAGAAGAAAAGTAATACAAAGAGCAAAGGAGAAAACCCAGTTTTATAGGTGCGGAGGAAGAAATATTTGTGATATGCTTATGTCAAGAGAGAGAAATTAGAAATCAGGGTAATTCCTAATAGAGATATGCAATCTTGCCTAAAAATCTGAGTGTCATCGATGATAAGCATAGGAGCAGAAGAATCCTTTTTTTTTTTTTTTTTTTTTTTTTGTGAGATATAAGACAGGACTGAGATTCAGAAGGATTCAAATTAACTAAGTTATTTTTGTCTCATTAGAGAATTATCTGTAGATCAGTATTTAAGGAATTGACAGAGGATATATGAGAAGTTTGTGGAATAGACTTCCATCACTTGTTGAAGTTGATAGCCTAAACAAATTTAAGGCTCAACTGGACAGGTATTTCGAACGAACGGAGGGGTGAAATGGGAGTAGTGGTTGTGCTTTTTTTTTTTTTTTTTTTTGGCTGATGCTGAATAAGCTTGCTTTCTTGCATCATATGCCTCTACTAATACTAATGCTAAGTTGAAATGCAATGTGCTATCATCAGCAATGATGGTAAGGATTTCCTAAGGATGGTAATGGATAAGGATTTCCAGTCAATAAAAGGTCATTAATATACAAGAGGAAAAGAGTGGGAGAAAGAACTGAACCTTGGGGAACACCAGCATTGGTGAAGAAGTTAGAAGACAGAGAGTCATCTACCATCACCTGCAGTGAGGTGAGAGCAAAAACTGGATATACCCAATTACAAAAAAACAGTCAGCAATCAATAAGATGGAAGCTTATTTAGATTTTTATTCCAAACACAATCAAAAGCTTTAGAAGTATCAAGAGCAACTGTTTGAGTTTTACCAAACTTTTCCATTGAATTTGTCCACAGATGGGCAATATGAGGGGGAAGGGGTATCAAAAAGTTCGTACCCGCACCTAGAAATAATTAGCCATAGAAGGGTGAAACTTCAGGAACTTTAACCCTTTTCTATGTATTCTTCACATATAGTAACACATTTCTCCCATCTATGGATCAGTTGTTTAATGCCTTGATCATAGATCAAGGCATTAAACAACTGATCCATTACACACATTTTTCCTGAAACTACGATTCAACTTCATTGATGACTTCCTGAGATGAATCAAAGTGGCATTCATGCAATGGTTTCTTCGTTTCTCAAAACAAGAAGTCTGACGGTGCTAGGTCAGGAGAATAGGGTGGGTGCTGCAGTAGTTTGAAGCCGCACACAAATTCAACAGTTGGCAAGAACATTGCATTTGACATTGCTTCTGCAAGGGCATCAGCAATCTTGGAACCCATCGTGCGGAGACCTTAGACATATGCAGATGGTTATGTAAAATGCTGTCAGCAGACTCATAACTAATTCCCACTGCATCTGCGATGAAATTAATTGTCACATGTCTGTCGCTCAGCACCAGCTGCTCAACCTTTGCAACCATCTTACTGTCTGTGGATGTTGATGGTCGTTCTTCTCTTGGCTCATCAAAGATATTTGTATGACTGCACTGGAACTCCCATTTCCACTTTTTTATAGTGTCATAGGACGGACAATTTTGCCCATACGCAGCTTTCATTTCTTCATTAATTTCCTGAGCTTTCTTGCCCTGCAAATATAGAAACTTGATCACTGCTCGATACTCCACTTTGTCAACCATAGAATCCTTCCTCAGATTCCAGGCTCCATCTCTGGAGTACGATCACCTACAGGAATGAAATTTCACATGTTAATTATCGAATGTGTAGACAACTTATATTAAAAACGGCATCTTCTTACTGATGTTTTATCCAGGTCAGGGTACGAACTTTTTGATACCCCATCATATAAGACAATATCTCAGTGGATCGACACTAAAAAAAATCATACTGGCAATCATTGATCAGGTGGAAAGTTTCAAGACATTTTAGGAGTTGGTGGTTAATGGATTTCTCCATTACTTTAGAAAGAGCAGGGGTAAGTGCAATAGGACGATAACTGGATGGGAGGGATTTGTCATCCTTTTCATGAACTGGCCAGATATGAGCAAATTTCCTAGCAGAAAATAAAAACACCAATGGAATAAAAAAAAGTGTTAAAAGGTGACAGAGAACAGGAGTAAGTTCAGAACACGTTTTGAGAACAAATGGAAAAATATCACCAGGAACTGCAGCTATCTTGGCATCAAGGTTGTTCAAAATTCTTCTGATATCATTTTGATGGAAGACCACAGGAGGCACTGAGCAGAGTGTACTAGGAATGGTAGTAAGTGGTTTAAAAAGATCATCAATAGAAAAGTTAGAAGAAAAGTAGAATGCTAGAATGTTGGCTTTATCTTCAGCTGATGTAGCAATAGAACCACTGGATTTTAACAGAGGTGGGAGTACATATAGACAAATGTTGTGGTCAACAGCTTTTGAAATAGACCAGAATGCTTGACTATCATCTGGAGAGGAAGCAAATTTTCTACTCTTAGCCTGTTCAAAATCTAGTTTGAATTGAAAATATCTGCTTTACAATTGTGAGCTGTGATGTAAACAGAAAATGAACCTGGAGATTTGGATGCAAACAATTTAGACATGCAACATTCTCATCTTGAACAGCCTTGGCACATTTTTTAGAAAGCCAAGGTTTAGGAGAGTATAATATAATAGGAGTATAATAGAAGGAGAATAATTTCACATTCTGAGCAAACGTTCACATCAGAAGATCTAAAACAGTAATCCAACCAGGTTAAAAAAGAATAGAAATCTCGCAGGTCATCCCATTTTACATTATTGTAATGCCAAACAACAAGAGGATGAGAATGGCCATAAGGGAAAGCTCCATTGAAGTGACCATCACCAAGTTGTGATCTGAGGTGCCCAGAGGACCACTCACCTTGATTTTACAGGTACTTGACTTTACAAAGTGTACCTGGAAAGTTTTTTTCCAGAAAAAAAGATTAAGAGTGTTGGCTGTGTGCTTACAACTGTCTGGTATTCTGTTAGGTAAATGAACAATCTGTATGAGGTCATTAGAAATTTCAAAACCTCAGCAACACAATCATCTAGGTCTGTGTGACTAAAAACCAAAAGCCAGCTGGTAATGTGAACATTAAAATTGCCAAGGAAAATTACCTAGTTAGGAAAGTTGAATTTCAAAGAAAGTAAGTCAGAGTTCCAAGTGAATAGTGGAATCAGAGATCAATAGAAGCAATAGCTGAATTTGAAGTAACGGAGGTAGAGAGATTATCAGCCAGAGAAAATTGAAAAGAGGAGATTCCAAATTACTGAGTTTTCGATAGGGAATATCAGAGCAAACATATGCACAAGTACCACCTTTGAAGCAGAAGGAATTGTAGAGTGAATAGTAGGATAGCTAAAATGAGCAGTGGTTGAAGAAAGTGATAATTGGGATTCTATTAGAAAAATTAAGTGGAGCTAAGCAGATAGTAAGTAGAAAAGGATATCACTAAGACAATGCATATTTGTGAAATGAATGAGGAAAGTTTTGAGAGGTGTCAAGGCAGGAATGCTTATTCTACAAACTTTGTTTCAGTGAAACAAAATCCTGTTCAGCAGATAAAAATCTTGCTTCTCAGCCAAAAGTGCAAAAATTCTATAATATATTTGCATGATTGCTTTTATTGTAATTAATATTTATTAGACTGAAATATAATTATCTATTTTTATTTGTTGAATGTGTGTGTGTGTGTGCTATGCTCATCTTTCCTTTATCTAAGAGACAAACTTTGCTACGAAACAAACATTTAAAATAGAGTAACCCCCCGCTATTCGCAGTATCTGTATTCGCGGTCGCTGATTTAATATAAAATGAAACCCAAAAAAAATGTGAATTTTAAAGCGCCGTGAAAATTTTCCGCCATAAAAAAACATGGCCGTGGCTAAAATTATCTTTCCCGGTCAAAACAGCGCTCAGTGGGTGGGGGGAGAGGGGTGACAAAATCGCGAGCATGGATGTTTCTCGCTAATCCTTGTTCAGTATATGTTATGCACTTGCCATGGAAGTTTTCGTGGTTTGTTTTTAATTTATATGCTTATAAATTGAATAAATTTATCAATTTATAAATTGATATGCTTACAAAAGTGATAAATCTACCATTTTGCAGTGTAAAACAGACTTTTTTGAGTGTGTTAACGGAAGAAAGTGACTTTATTGTGGACAAATTCTTTTTAACCCATACAAAAATATGGCTACGAATAACAAGGGAAATTTGAAAATATCAAAGAAAGTGATGACATTAGAAATAAAATTGAGTTATTAGACAAAATTTCTAATGGTGAAAGTGTCTCCTCAGTGGCAAAACATTATAAAATCAATGAGTCAACGGTACGATCAATCAAGAAACCGGAAGAAAAAATCCACCGTAGCGCCCGTGAAAACGCACTAATTGCTTCAAAAATTTGCTCTGTAACTCGTGATGTTAAATTAGAAAAAATGGAAAAAGCTTTAAATCTGTGGATAGAAGACCGAATTCAAAATAAAATTCCGTTAAGTTCACTCATGAAAAGGCAAAACTCCTTTATCAACACTTTAGCGAAACTGGTGATAGCACTGGCAGAATACGTTTTTTAGCCAGCAAAGGCACTAGTTTGATGAAATTTCTAATAAATATTACATTTAATATTAAATTGTTTCTTATTTTCATTTCGATGCCATATGCTTGCATTTCACTATGTACATAGTCATATTACGAAGGTACATATAATACATACATAGACAAAATTTTAGACTAGTTTTTCTTATATATTTCATACTTTGGAACGGAACCCCTTTATTACTATGGGAGCCATAACTCAGTATTCGCGTTTTCGGTATTCGTGGTATTCGTGGCATTTCTCAGGAACGTAACCCCCGCGAATAGCGGGGGTTTACTGTACTTAATTTTGAAAAAAGGAATGCAGTTATCTAATATATCAACCAAGACGAAAATTTTATATCAAAGGATAAATGGCACAGGAAATCTTAGTTAACACATTAATAATACCAGTGAGGACAAATCTACTGATCATATTGCTGCAATGATCAGATACGGAATCTTGTTGCCATTATTCACATAAGGGTATAACGCAAGGCTAGTTCCCTTTAATATTACCTACGAAAGCTGAGGAAGGCTGATCCTTATCCTAAGCTAAAAATGGACCAGTGGTAGTCGTCAATGAAAAACAATGCCCAATGATGACCACTATATACTCCTACAGCCCTAGATGGACTGACACCAGACAGCAGGATCCATTGCAAACCAGCAGCACAGGACGCAGGATATCACGGTTTACTGTGGCCAGGCAACTCCACAAAGATGGACTGTTTGCCCGACGGCCAGTACACCATGCCCCTTTAACACCTGCCCATAGGAAACACTGTTTACAGTGGTGCATCGAACACAAAGGCTGGAAAGCAGCGCAATGGGATAAGGTACTCATTACTGATAAGAGTAGATTCAGTCTCAGCAGCGATTCTGGACGTCAGCTAATCTAGCGAGAGGTTGGCACACGGTATCACCCTGCAAACATTACTGAAAGGGATTGATATGTCAGTCGAGGTGTTCTTGTCTGGGGAGGCATTACCTTGGATTGACGTACTCAACTCTAGATACCGGAAGGCGGTACTGTAACTGGTGCATGCTACTGTACTGAGGTAATCCTTCCCCATGTGCATCTGTTCTGAGGTGCCACTGGCCCAGAGTTTGTGTTTATGGATGATAATGCCACACCCCATCGCAATGCAGCTGTTGATATGCTTTTGGAAAGTGAGGACATTGTTTGTATGGATTTTCTTGCACGTTTCCCCCGATCTAAATCCCATCGAACACATATGGGAAGCTCTGGGGAGATGCCTAGCGGCACGTCTACACCCACTAGAAAATGTTCATCAGCTGAAGATGACACTGACAGAGGAATGGATGATGTTACCGCAAGAACTTATCAACAACATTGTTCTAAGTATGGACAGGCAGTGCAAAGCCTGCATCAACATTAGGGGTGACTATATCGCTTACTGAGGACCACCTCTTACCTTTGTTCCATCTTTGGCAGTGATGCATCTGTATCATGGCAGCCAGTGCTATGTTGCCATCTTTGAATAAAGTCCCTCTGTAATGTTTTGTTTCCATTGTTGTGTCAGTGTTGTTTCCTTCATCATTTCTGTACCTCACGAAGTTCCTTTGGTATGCTTTTCCCATATCCAGGCCACTCCTATGAGAAGCTACAGGTGAAAACCTTACTAGTTCTTAAGTTTTGCACACCGGTATATATATACATACATTTGTGTAGGGGTACATAAACGTTTTTTGATTTTTGAAGGCATTGACAGATCTCAGTGGTTTGGGAACCACTGCCTTATATATAATTAAAGGAAGTTGTTAAATCTTGGAATTTCCAAAGTTTTTTTTTTTAAAACTCTTCAAATGGACAAAGAGGCAGCATCTCACTTTGCAAACAGATTAATACTCATGAAATAGGATGTTAACATATCTGACATATTGGACAAAGTGCATCCCTAAAAGATAAACTTATCACATGTTTGGGTTAGGCAGTACTTTTTTTTTTTTTTTTTTTTATGAAAATCCCAAACACGAAAGGTATCAAAACCTATAGTACTTAGTACCGTGCATGGGTTGAAGGAGAAGTATGGGGAGAGGGGGGTGCCGGAAACTTTGCTCTAGAGACTAAACATGGGTTTCACCACTTCAGGCCTCCAATAAGCAAAGTGGTGGTATTTCACCGGTTGATGAAAGTCATCTACCACCTACAATGACTAGGTTCTGACTGGTAAAGTTATATCAATGTGAGGAATACATCAATTTATATAAATTACTTGATATAATGGCATCCCAGGCCAAATTTTTCCATTCAGCCACATAACAAGACAATGAAAAATTGCAGGGGTTCAACAAATAGTTTTGTGTGCATTATCAATATCGCTAAAATCTTTGGTCTGGAATTCACTAGAAATGTAAGAATTCCCATTGGTTTTAATAAGATTGTCACTGTTCCGGAAGAATTCAAACCATTGTACTTCAAACTGTGAATGTTAATTCTTTGTGTAAAATCCATATATACAAGGATAAACTAGGACTACAGTATATGAAATCTACAACTGCTTCTGCTTGTTAGTATAAAATTCAAAATTTTTCTTCGCTGAACAACAGGGAAATTATGGACCACACACAAAGTGATCACTGAATTATGATCATCTACCTAATACAGTTTTTGCATGGCTGCTGTTCACTTAGGCATGGACTCCACTAGGTGTCTGAAGGCATCAACCGTCATGGTGCCTGGGCTATCCACAGTGTTGGAATAGATGAAAGTTGTGTGCCCATATGGCTCACTTCCCATTCCCAAACATCCCACATATATTGAATTGGACTGAGGTCATACAAATTTAGAGGCCATTCAAGATGGATGATATCTTCAGTGTTCCTCGTACCACTCGTGGTGCAAATGCATGCTCAATGACATGGCACATTGTCTTGGAAGATTTAGTTTTGCTCCAGGAAAAAAATGCAACCTTGCAGAGCACATGGTCTCCTAAGATCTGGTGATAACCTCACCAGTGAAACACTGGCCCATACAGACTAGGGGTACTAGTTCTTGCCAGCAAGACATGCCATACATTCAGAAACCATCATGAACTGCTTGGAAAGTGAGTACCACATATGATGGGTCCATAGACTCATGTTGCACCAGGTATTTCGACTCCTCTGATCAGCACACACTTCAGTCCTCCAGTGTCAAACTAGCACGTTGCAGATGACATGGCATTCATCATTGAAGATGATGGGCGGTGAGGAGAGGGTGTCTCTTGAGCTGTCTGCAAGTGGAACCCTATACGCCTTAGTGTGGGACACATTGTAATTTTATATGTTGCTCTTCCATTCTCAAAACTGTATTGCAACAGTGACCTGCCATTCAGCCTGTACAACATGTTGCACCCTTCCTCACCACGAACATCCACTACAGGAGGTGGTTTCATCCATTCTTTGTACACATTGACTACTGTGGGTCGTGAGCAACTGACAAGTCATGCCATTTCCACTATGGAAGAATAGAACAAACAAGCTCCCACAATCATGCCCTTTTTTGAAACTCTAGAATATCTTCACTATGTTTATCAGAGTTTGAACAGTAGGGTAGATGCCCCCGAAGGAATAAAAACAAGGGACAATCAAGCTCTCAGCTGCCCAATGCAATGCCAGAGCTCACACTTTTGCATCAGGCAACATCAGGGAGAATGTGCAAGCCTCATGGAGTAGAATTTTCCCCATGGTCTATGACTGTTAACAGGAGAGACTGTTTTTAAAGGGACAGGATACACTTTAATAGAAGGGTGCAAGAATATTTGCCGATGTTATGGAGGCAGTGATACGTAGGTCAGAAAACTCCTAGTTTGGGGAGGATACACAAACAAATAGATTAACGAGAGCCACAGGCAGAGGTGAGTGTGATTCTTTCACTGCTTCTATTAGAAAATGAAGCAGACAGGAAAGCAAGGTGTCGGGGATTTCACACTCTGCTTTGGGTCATCATGGAACTGGTGAGTAAAAGGATAACGAAGAGTAAGAATGTGCACATGTATACCTGCATGTAGACCAATGCTAGGAGTATTATAAATAATACTTGAAAAATTTGAAGTGCTAATTAAGTCATCAAATGCAGACAATGTAGGGTTTGTTTGTTTGTTTGTGTTTTGGTTTTTAGGAGCATTAGCAACTAAGGCCATATTGCTCCAGTGGGGTGGGGATATGCGGTGGTCATTCCCTGACCTTTCTGCATCCTCCATATTTGGTGGTCATGGAATTGAACCCCAGTCTAATCAAGAAGCGTGTGCTATGCACTGCTGCTCCTGCCCACCAGGCTACGGAGGCGCCAGACAGACAGACAATGTAGGGATATTGGAAATATGGTGTGACTAAGACAAGTGATGCTGAATTTGAATATGGGGAGTACAATGTATACAGGAAGGACAGGAGTGGTTATGCTCTTAGTTAAGAAGCATTTTAATTCTAAGGCAGTGCATCCAGTTGACATGGTTCAGTCAGTATGGTGTGATATAAGCACTGGGAAAACAAAACTGAAAGTAGTAGTGTTATAGGCCTAATGACGTTAATGAGTAAATCAAACAGATATACAAAGAAACAGTGGGACAGTAAATCAGAATGTCTTACAATTGGAGAATTTTAACTTTCCAGAAGTCGATGTTTGAAGTTGAAGAAGACTTTTGTAGATTTCTTGGATGACTGTTTTCTACAGCAAGCTCTCAGAGAGGCAACAAGAGGAAACAATTCCCTTGATCTGATTATTGCAATGATTCTATATGCATTAAGAATGAACAAGTAAAAGACATACTGGTTGGTAGCAAGCACAGTATACTAGTTTGTTTGTTTGTTATTTGGTTTTTAGGAGCATTAGCAACTAAGGCCATATTGCTCCAGGGATATGCGGTGGTCACTCCGTGACCTTTCCACATCCTCCGTATTTGGTGGTCACAGGCTCGAACCCCGGTCTAATCAAGAAGCATGTGCTGCGCACTGCTGCTCCTGCCCACCTGGCTACGGAGGCGCCAGTATACTAGTGTGGAATTTAATTAGACTTAACTACTATCAAAGGTAAAGGCTTTTGCTTTCGAAAGGGTGACTACAGTGATCTCAGACAGTTTTTAAATTCTATGCAGTGGGACCAACTGACGATATTACCAACAGCAAATTCTAAATGGGAAGCATTCAAGGAAGTAATCGCAAAAACTACTGGGCTTTTCATACCAACGAAGAAATACTGTTCAAGTCTTACATCTAAATAGCTGTCAGATAAATTATTGAGAAAAGTGTCAGAGAAGAAAAGTATATGAGCTGCATAAAAATTATCAGATGATTCAGAAACATATAGTAAATATAAATTAGTCTACAGGAGGTTAGGCAAGTTAAGGCAGATTAATATAAGCATAGACTTCTATGCTTATATTAATAGTAGAAGGAAGGGATTGAATCATATTGGGCAATTTGATGTCAATAGTTAATTGTTGATGACCCTGCTCTGATCACTGACAAATTGAATAGGTATTTTGCATCTACATTCATACATGAGGAATTCTTTAGGAGAGGGGATGCCAGAAGTCAATCAAACTTTGCCTTTTTAAACTTCCAAGTGGATCGTTCATTAGGAGTTACACCTGTTTGTAAGGAGCAAATAAGCGGAAATGATCACTGTTAAAAGGATCGGTTAATACAGACCATGTC
This sequence comes from Mastigoproctus giganteus, assembly GCF_048544385.1. Lineage (NCBI taxonomy): Eukaryota > Metazoa > Arthropoda > Arachnida > Uropygi > Thelyphonidae > Mastigoproctus > Mastigoproctus giganteus. The sequence continues at coordinate 155,189,213 of NC_143584.1, read as the reverse complement.
ATGAATGGAAAGATGGATGGTGAGCAAATTGACAAGTCAATTTCAGAAGTAGATCCTGTAGAAAGGTGGATGTAGAGTTTAATGAATTCAGATCATTATTATTCATAAATTCCTCAATCAACTTGCCTCTTCTGTCCATTGTAGCTGATCCCCACAATGGGTGGTGTCCATTAAAGTCAATGAAAAGACAAACTTGAGTTGGTAGAGTTGGTGGAATATAAATGGAAACAATGGTAACTGAAATACCAACTGCAATTCGAGCTGTCAGCCTCTAGGATGGTTCTTAACTGAATCAGTCTGGATGATATGTTAGAATTTACAAGAATGGCTACTCCTCCATGGGCAGGAGACTGGATTCCTATCTCGTCTATACATCATATACTTTAAGAATTTCAGAAAAACTTGGGGTGGCAACAATGTTTTCTGTAAGCATCATGGGACTCAATTGAGAGATTAAATCCCCCTAAAGTCATCAGAATGGCTGCTTAGTCCTCTGCAGTTCCACTGTACGATGTTAGGCATTATTTTGATTTGGCTGAGGATGATTTATCTGACATTTTTTTTGGGAATAAGGGGCGTCTAGTTTCCTTAATGTCATTGGCATGGAGTTCAAGGATAGGTTCTTCATAACCTGGGTGTATATCCACTTCCATAGTGTTGATAGGTGGTTCAGTTTTCTTACAGTTTAGTAGGTTTCAATTCTTCTGTGTCATTCGAGACCGTCAGGGTATCAGAGTAGATACTAATTGGGGTGTTGGTGGTTTTTAGTTTTAGGATTATCTTTTCCAGTGGCTGATAAAGTTGCTTTAACCCAATCAGCTAGTGAGATGTTCAGCACTATTGACACTTCTGTTTGAACAGCAGTTATATGAAAACTTCAGGTGCAAAAGGCATAAGATGGACTAGGCATGGTCAACATTATTTGTCTGCATGCCTCAGGATGTGGCTTTATGCTCTACTTTGTATTTTTGGATTTTCCTACCTGTTTTCCACATTCCATATAATTTAGAAAAGGCAGGGTGACTGCCTTCGCAGCTGGGGCAAATGGGAACTGCAGCTAGACAATCTGCTTGTGTATGATCTTTTGATCCACAAATAGGAAAGATGGTGTCACCTTTGCATGCCTGCTGTGAATGGCCATATTTCTGGCATTAAAAACAGCGAACAGGATTCGAAATGTATGGGCAAATTCGGCAGTTTAGATATCCAGCTTTTACTGAGGATGGAAAATCAGGAGTACTAAAAGTTAAAATGATGGAACGAGTGGGAATGAGATTTCCATTTTTTTTTTTTTTTTTTTGTCATTCTTTTAGCACTAATTAGCTTTTGATTGCTAAGTTCTTGAACTAATTCCTCCTCAAACACAGTAATTGAGTTCCATTCTGTGATGATGCCTTTTGATGAATTTAAGGTATTGTGGGGAGTAACAGATACTGGCAACCCACCAAATATCGTTGTCTTTATGTTTGGAGGTTGCTGTTTCAATCAGGAGATCTCCAGATTGTAGTCACGTCACTTCATTTTTGGTGAGACTAAAATAGATTCCAGATGTCTTTGAATCATAAATGGCGATAACTGGTCCACAGGCTGGGTGGACAAAGAGTATCACCAGAAAATTAGGAAATGCCTGGACACTGTGCTTCTGTTCAAAGCCTTTTAGGTTGACTATTGTTATCATGACAGGATTCTTGTCTTGAAGGGTATGAGGTGGTTTATTAGAATCCATGATAGCTCCTTTTGGCCCTGGGGGTTTATCTTTACCACCCCCGGCCACAGGGAAGCAAGAGCAGTGCCATGAGCTGACCAAGAGGCTGAGTTAGTAAATTAGTACTTATAGAAAAAAAATAAACAAAAAGGTGGTTTCCCTTTCTGGGCATCTGCCTATTTCTTGTAGAGCGAAAGTGCTACTCTGATATACAAATCAATTCAAGAAAACGGTTTTTGAAACAAAAAACAGAATATGTTCACTCAAATGCTCTTTGTAGAAAACGCTTGGCACCCAGGGTCAAAGAGTAATTACAGAACTGTTAGCTTAACATCTTTTCCAAAGAAAATAATGAAGTCACTTGTTAAAGAAGTAATGCAGGGCCACGTAGATAGGAATGCAATTATACTGCAATCACAGCATGGATTTAAGGGGAAGTCTTGTCTGATCAATCTGATTGAATACCATGTTGTGGTCACAAAGGGAACTGGATGCAAAAAATAATTCTGATATCATATACTTGGATTTCAAAAGCTTTTGATACTGTTGCACATGAAAGACTGCTATACAAACTGGAGCAGTATGGCATTAAGGGCAAGTTGCTGCTATGGACAGAAGGATGGTTGAGTGGTTATCAACAGGCACTACTCTTCATGGACTAATGTTATCAGTGGAGCCCCTCAGGGTTTAGTGCTGGGCCAATGTTTTCAATATTTATTAATGATATTGATGAAGGTATATCAGGCTTAATGCCAAAGTTTGCAGATGATACAGAGGTTGGCAGGGTGGTTAATGACAGTAATCAGGGTGAGCTAATGCAACAAGATCTAGGAACATTGGGTCAATGGGCTGAGAAATGGCTGTTCAAGTTTAACATTGACAAATTCAAGGTACTGCTTATGGGTAGCAGTAATCCCAGAGTAACTTATCAACTGTATGGTACTACACTTAGGGTAATGGAAAATAAAAAAAGACCTAGGTAATTGTGCAGTCAGATATAAAATGCTCAGAGCAGAGACATGCTGCCAGAACAGCTCACTGGGTTTTGTCAATGATATACAGAAACTTTGCTAGCAGGGATAAGGCAGTGATTATCCCTTTGTACAAGGCCATGGTTAGGTCACATCCTGAGTATTGTATAAAGGTCTAGAGGCCTCACTTTAGGAAGGATGTAGAGCTGCTGTAACAAGTACAGAGAAGAGCAATGAGATTGCCGAGGTGGAAAAAAGAGTTGCTCTTACCAAGAAAGGCTTAAGTTCTGCAAACTGCAGCATCTGGAGACTTAGGCACCTGCAAGGTGATCTGATTGAGGTGTATAAGGCTTTGAATGGATTGGGTAAGTTGAATGTGAATGGCATTCTTCCTCAGACTACGCACGTAAGAAGGGATAAATTTGTGTTGGGCAAGGATGATTGAGGATATATGTGCGGAAGTTTGCTTTTAGTCAGCAGGTAGTTGATAAATTCTAGGATGAACTAAACAAATTCTTGGAGGGTATGGATGGGTGAAGTGCATAGTTTTTATTTTTTTTTGTGAAGATGCTATATAACCTTGCTTTCTTGCATCATTTGTCACTACTACTACTACTATTTCTTCCCATAACTGCTATTTTATCAGTTTTACTTGTTCACACATATGCAAATTTGCACCCTTCTAGCATACAAAGCTGTTCTGCTTTTTATATAGCAAGCTATGTGGCACAGTACATTACGAATGGGGTGGTCACAATTTAGTGATCACTGAGTGTGTGTAGAAAGAGATGAACACAGGAAGGCAAACAAACAATAAAAATTAGTTTAAAGGAATATAGTGTTGAAAATATCCAAAGATCATAAAATTGCGCCATAAGAAACAACTTGCAGTTTTACATACCCAGGCCCCTTGCTTCAGAATTATAAACTATATTTTAAAGTAGACAGAAAACTTTGAAATTATGCCAAAGAACATAAAATTGTACTATAAAAAACAATGCAATTTTACCCACCTAGGCCCAAAATTTGCTTCAAAATTAAAAATACATGGAATTGTCCCATGAATAAAAATCACCCTGTATATGTGGTGAGAGAGAATAGCACCAATAATATAGTTATACACAGTGGTATAATAATGCTTATTTTAACACCCCCCCCTCCCCCCAACCAAGATATATTTCCATTTTTTTTTTAAAGAAAGCTTTTCTTTTATTTCCCCAGAACTTCATAAAGCAGTGAAGCGGCTTCAGGAACTGAAATGAACACACTAAATTAATATGTAATTTAATTTAATAATACTATTTAAAACTAATTCATATTAGAATATAAGTTATATATATATGTACACACTCAATACATATTTTCATTCCAGCTACAGATTCTAATTACATGAGAACTTATTTCAATTTCTGAAATATAATATTCAGTTATTGCTCCTTTCTATAAGACTAAATTTTCTAATCCTCTCTCTATTTTTTTTTTTTTTTTTTTTTTTTATAATCTAAATTACCTTTTAAAGCCAGATAACTAAATCTTTCTCTCACTCTCTCCACTTTTTTTCTAACTTTTTTATGTGTAAATGCCATAAGCTAAACGGGAAATCAAAGAGTCACGAAGCCATCACATAATTACCCACCACTGTGTTCCCGGTAGACTGCGCAACACCCTATCCCTGTTTGTAGCCTACCTTCCTCTCCTACTATAACACGTACCGCTTTTTTAACAAAAGACACAAACCCATAGTCCTTCGACTTCAGAGTCTGTGGATCTCGTACTACCCAGCAATCTGATATTTCTCCAAATGGTGCAAAGGCCTCTTTAAGTTGTTGTGTTTCTATTTCCGGACTAAGGTACTGGTAAGATTAAAAGTAATTATTGTGAAGAATAAAAAGAACTGAAATTTGCTCTTATCAGAGCCAAAGAAATAAAGTTTGAGGGCATTATGCAAATCCCAGAAGGAACAATATAAGAAGGCTTCTAGCTTGCCATCCGTCAGCTTGGAACGGTTCAAAGAAGCTCAAACACTGGAATGATAAAATATTCTTTTAGGTGAAAACCTTGCAGAACATGCAAAAAAAATCCCTTTGTTATCGATTCTGCAGCAGCAACAACATAAACTAAATCATCTATGATTATATAATAATCAGGGATGAATGATTATTATATAATTCTATAATGGTTCATCTATGAATCAACCTAAATAGAGAATAACTATTACCTGTTTCAAGTGTACTAACCAGGGAATATTTCTAGAAACTGTTTTCAACTTGGTAATAAAGCCACTAAAATACTGTTAAAAAGTAGCTCAGGTTCACAGAAACACTGTGAACATGAGTTCCAACACTACTACAGAAAGACTGCAACACTATGTACTACTATCTCCACATAACATACTACAATTGGTAACATGAAACAAGCCCAAAATTACACTTCTGAGATTTTTTTACGTTAGCAATTTTAAATGCCTCAAGGATTAGAAATGTTCATAAAATGTGAATGCTGGTTTTTGACCCAGCTACACATTGAGACATCTGTAATTTCTAATAACAACAGCCAGTGTCAGGAAAATATCACCACCTAACCTTGAGTTTGTGTTAAATCACGTTTTCTGAAAACTGAAAGTATACAATGATTGAGTTATGATTTGCAAGGTTAGAAACCTAGAGCAATCATGGAAGAGGCCTCAAGACAATAAACTCAGACCAATAACACAAGACTAATCAAAAATGATCAGTGCAGTGAATAATCATAGTCCAAATATAACAAATTTCTTGCAAAAAAAAAAAAAAACACCTGTCAAAAATCAGAGATGATTCAGTAGTCTTAATAAGGTTGATGAAAGTAAACCAGCTATGATTTCTCCGGCTGCCATGATATTTGAAGTTCAGATTTTAACAAATCATTCAGCTCATTATATAAACCAATCTCTATATGTTCTGAAAAGTTGCAAATGTCTAATCATTTTATATGCAGCTTGGCTACTTTCACAATTAAAAAAAAAACAGAACATGGGAAAAGAAACAATACAATGCATTAATAATAATATTATTATTAAATTAGAATCATCCATCAGACATTCTTGTTACAAGAATGGCTGTACTGATTAACTGATAAACAGATTTTTTTTTTTTTTTTTTTTAATATATATCAAGAATTTTAAATCTCTTATTTTACCTGAGTAAAGTTAATCCTGGCATCCCTTGTAATATATTCTGCATACTTTAGTGCAAACATTCCACAGTCACTTCCATTCATCTGCTGTGGTATATTCTAGTTCAAAAAAAGTTTAACATCAAAATATAACAGCAATAGCCATCACTGATTATAGCACAAATTTATGTACATTAAGGCATGGCCAACCAGTCATGGAGTAAAAAAAAAAAAATTCTGTGTTCACCATTCAAAGAGTTATCACAAGTGTAAAAAAAAAAACAAGGAGCTGGCATGTGTTTAAAGTAACAAACATGATGCTTTTTTTTTTTTTAGTTTTTTATCACATTTCCAGAATAGAAGGATTGGTTCCATGCTTTAGAACAGATATCAACCTGCCATCTAGAGAAAGAGATGGGTCAATTGTCTTTAGCTGAGCATCAGCTTTAATCAGAAACTAATAGATTCTAAACAATTAAATGTTAACAGTGAAATGGTCTTAAAAAAAAAAAAAAAATCAATGGAGACTTTTTTGGTTAAAGATCATGGAAGCTTTTAGTAAAACTATCTTAAACTAGGTTCCAGCACTACAGAAAGCACAGCATATTTTATTTTACTCTCCTGCAAGGCTTCAGCAGGGGATTTTGTGTTGTAGGCCTCCTGCCATTATGGTGTCAACTAATCAACAGCAAAGTTGATTAGTTATGAAAGTTATAAAATAAAAATGCAAAGAAAAGAAAGGAAATCTTGATAATTGAAAATAATAATCTTATAAGAAACGTTAACAAAAAAGATAATCCCTTATTTTTTAAAATTAATTTTAATCTGCACCACAAGAAACAGTTTCTCCATGAAAGAACTGCCAGATGCTATTGTTGACTTTTTGGCATATCAGCAATATTACGCTATATTATTACAATATTACACTATCATAATATGAAGTTTCTACAAGTGTGCATTCACAGGCTGATTTGAATATTTGGGCAGAACTCATTTTCCGTTGGCAGACTAGCTGATCAACTGGTGACAAAGGTCTTATTACCAGGAAGTTCCTTCCCTTAGTTTCTTCTGTTGATGAGAAGTACCTTCAATGGTTTACACCAAATCTAGAGATCTCATGTCTGCTAACCAGGCCTTTCTGAAGATGATCTATGTTCCTGCAGGGAAACTGAAAACTGGGACCACTTAATTTCTTCTTGCTGTTGTTGTTATTTGGTTTTTAGGAGCATTAGCAACTAAGGCCATATTGCTCCGGGGATATGCGGTGGTGTCATTTCCTGACCTTTCCGCATCCTCCGTATTTGGTGGTCACGGGCTCAAACCCCGGTCTAATCAAGAAGCGTGTGCTGCACTGCTGCTCCTGCCCACCTGGCTACGGAGGCGCCAATTTCTTCTTGCACCATCTATATTGACTTCTGGCACAAACGACTCAAAGATCTTAACCAAACTGTTATGCAGCTAGTTAGTGCACTAATCAATTCCAAACATGCTTTTGCTACTTCTTTCTTAAAGTGACAACACCACATCTTGTCATCAATTCCTCCACAATCATCCCAAAATGAGCCCCCACTTAACCCTACTTCTCACCCCTTCTACAGGGAACAAGTCATTATGCAGTGCATGACCATTCCAGTGTCACCTCTTCAACACTGGATTCTCTCTTCTCTATGCTATATGAATTGGCACCTCCGTAGCCAGGTGGGAAGGAGCAGCAGTGAGTAGCACACGCTTCTTGATTAGACCGGGGTTCGAGCCCGTCACCACCAAATACGAAAAGGTCAGGGAATGACCATCACATATCCCGGAGCAATATGGCCTTAGTTGCTAGTGCTCCTAAAAACCAAATAACAACAACAGCTATATGAACTGTCAGCTCCTGCTAACTTAGTGGCTACTTGTTTGCCTTCTGGATAGGGTTGTGTTGACAATGGCTCCTTCATCATCATAGGATTTCTGCTCTTCAGGATGGAACTTTCTCTTTGCTGCTGCACTTCTCCACTGTGCCTTGAAAACATCTCTATTTCCTACTGATCTGGATAGACCTGTCTCACCCAGGTGGGATTTAAGTGTAAACTCTTGCACAATTCAAACTTAGATCATTTCTACTGAGTAGGATCTGCTTGACAACAAATTCTCTATTGCAGGATTTTTTTGCTACCATCAAGCCTTGATACTGATGACTCCAGAAACATCTCTTGTGTGAGATTCTTGTTAACTTCCTTTAGGTAGGGATTTCTTCTTACAGCCTCCTGCTGGGCTAGGCTGTCAACCAACTCAACTGAGATCTTCCTTGCTTATGATGGCTCTACTTCTCTGCCAACACTTATGTACTCTTTATCTTTGCATAGAATGTGGAGGTCTCTGGCCTCCTTATGTTCTTCCAAAGCTTTGCAAAACTTGATAGAAGCCTTACTTCCTGACCCCTTGGAATACCAGGAGTGGGAATATTATTATGGTGGCACCAAGTACGCCACCTTGGTGTGGGATCTTTTCCTCAATGACTCTTCTGTAGATTGATATTTTACCACAAGCTTTCGCAATTTCTATTTTATCCCCACTTAATATTACACTAACTAGAGGCTTCTATGCTATACTTTCTCTGGGGGATGGATGAAACAAAGGAAGAAACAAAGTGTGGGTTGGTATTTGCACATTGCTGAAGATCCTGACATGCAAGAACCTGCTGCTCACTGTGATCATCAGTGAATGCCATCACATTTCCAAATCTTGTGTTAAAACTGATCAATATGTCCCATAAGAAATACTAATTTCACTAGCAACTTTGTGGAGATAGTTAAACTATGATCATGTCTGAACTGATCACAAACAAAAGCTATTGAGTCAGTGGTTTTTAAAAGTGAAGGGTAATGAGGGCAATGATCAGCTTTGATGGACAAGTGGCTCTCTTTAAACCGTGTTAAAGCACTAAAAACGTTTCTAACAACACATAGCACCTTCCCCAAAAGATGCTTTAAACATTTTGTGGATTTCTGTTACACTTTTCCCTAATATGAAACAAAATTTGATGCAGATTTGTTGCTCAGTAAAATCACTCATTTGAAGTGAATTTCACATCACAAAGTTTCTTGCTGAATAATTCACTTTCTTCCTCCTCATAATTTTTTGAAATCAGCTTAATATGGACAAGTACAGACTATTCATATGAATAGAATAAAAATTACAAGTACATTCTAAATGCAACATATACTAAAAACTGACCTTTACGGTTTCTAATGACCACCCACTCATGTCATATTCTTGTTTTCTCTTGTCTAGACTTTCCTCTTGTAAATAGCATCTGTAAAAGTTAGAGAATTTACATTTAGAAATATAAGCAACTGGAACAGTCATAAGTTATTTTCCAAATTTAGAATTAAACACCTGGTATATATGCGTGTGCGTGTATGATATTTCATTTATACACAATTATAATTTTTCTTTAATGAATTATATAGTTAATACTTATTGATCATATCAGAATAAATCTTATCTATCAATTCTTGCAAATACTGACCAATTCAAATGAAACGTTATTATAAAATAAAAATTTACAAAGTAACTACAGTTAAAACTCATAAAAGTTAAAGAATAGATGAATAAAATTGGGGGGGGGGAGGGATTTGGAGAAAGGATCTACGAAGTAGAAGTTAAGGGAAGAGGGGTAGATGGCATCTGCCAACATCGTGAAATGCTAGAGGTGCAAAAATGGTTCATGCACATACCACATGCATCCTGATTACAACCTCACACACCATTTGACTCCAAGACACAGACTCACCTTACCAGTTTTGTTTGCATTCCTTTCTATTCAACATTATCCCTGGGTATTGTCAGCATTTTGTGGAGCTGTAATATCCACACTGTAGAAGCATCTGGCAGGAAATGACAAACAATACTCGCCCTCCTTCCATTTAAAACATTCATACCACCTATGCAAAGGTATGGGATCATTTATCACATAACCTACAGGGATCATAATGTATCTACACTGGCAAGGCTATCTGTCATTTGGAAGATCAACTTAGAAAGATAGCCACAATGCTATTATAGGGAGGCTGATTTTGTGCAGTCAGCAGTTTCTATACATCACTGGCAGACAGGTCATAACCTCTTGCCAAGTGATGCCACATAATAGGTTATGTGCATGATTTTAAGATTCACTGCTGGTTAGAATCTCCATACATCAGTACCACTGGCCCACAATTAGGCTACAATTAACAGGGACAGCATGCATGTTGGTAGGCATCACTGCCATCTATCCCTCTTCCCTTACCTTCCTCTACAACCTAGACTTTCTTCTCCCCCCTTATTCATCTATTCCTCTTGATACTTATATTATTCTCTTCTCTCATCTTCCATGACCCATGTCTGCACACACATTATGAAATACATCACCCTCTCACATGTACATAAGACACTGCTAGCCATATTCTAGCTTAGTTGATAAAGGCTTCATGCAGTAGCCAAAAGTTTCTATGCATTTGTGTTTTGGTTTTATTATAATATGCTTTTAACACTTTCACTTTTTATATTTTAACTGATTTTATGAGTTTTAACTATAGTTTGTATATTTTTATCCTATATAAAAAAAGTTTCTCTTGAATTGGTTGGTATTTTGAAGAAATCACATGTATCCAATTCCCAAACTTAAAGGGTTTTTTTTTTTTTTTTTTTAGTTAGTTGTTGGCGCATCAGCTACTGTGGCCATAATGCACCTCCCAAAGTTTTTGCATTTTACTCTGATCCAAGCCTGAGGTGGTATTCGAAACCATGACCTTTGGGTTGCCAGGCAGGCACTTTACCCACCTGGCTAGCCCGGTCGGCGGTTCTTCAATTAGAATAAAACATGTTTGCCTTTATAACACATTTTGCAAAGGATGTACATACACTAAACTAAGACTTGTCCTTTACTATGTGTGAGAGAGAGAGAGAGAGAGAGAGAGAGAGAGAGAGAGAGAGAGAGAGAGAGAGAGAGAGAGAGAGAGAGAGAGAGAGAGAGAGAGAGAGAGAGAGAAGCTACAGCAATTAAAGTAACATATATAAACACCATGCATTTATTTGTTCTATGTAACTGTGATCAATGATTATACAAGAGTCTACGTATGGAGTGTTTGTACCCATCCTGAATATGTTACTAGTATGATTTGTGAAATCCTTAGTATTAGACAAATTGAAACTCATAATGCAGTCAAAAATAATAATCTTAGAGTAGTAGCCTATACAAAGAAACAACGAGTAGAGTTAAGCGTATTGGGCGATAACTGGAATGGGAAGGATCTGTCATTCTTTTTTGAGAAATGGCAATATAAGAAAGTTTCTAGGCAGAAGTAAAAACACCAGTAGGACATATGTGCAGTATTAGCTTTGAAGCAAAAGAAATCACAAGGCAAATAATTAGGACAACTGAGATGAGTATTTGTGGAAGCAACCCATAATTGGGATTCAGTCAGAAAAAAGTAAGTGGGGGCACAGCTGATTGTAGTTTATTTAATAAATGATATATTATGCTTCATAAAACAGAAACAGAATTATGAATAAGTTAATACAAACAATACATTGTTCATACAAGCTATGAAATGGATGTATATCAAGAACGAATGAGTTATTCATGCAACGTGTGAGCGGACTAATCCAATCACATACGGATTTTAGATAACTGACTCTCATTTTATAAAGCAAACAAGCTGTGTGATTTTCAATATACAAATAGCATTTACCTATAAACTCTTTCCTGTTTTAGTATCCTTAAGAGCCACCCATATTAATGATAAAGAAAAAACATTCTTTACCAATTAATTCCTTATTCAGTAATGTATCATATGCAACCCCTATGCTTAATTTTTTTTTTTTTTTTTTGGTTATAAGTTACTTTAAAAACTTACAAAAGGATACCTTCAGAATAAGATTACATTGTAACTTAGAAAGAATGTCATATCATTTCTGTATTTTATGTTATTGTGAACAATTTGTTGGAGATCTCTCCCTAAAGTGAAAGTTCCTAATTTTTTTTTTTTTTTTTGACAACTGGAATTTTAGAATAATATAAAGTCTCTATCGTATATATCTTTCACGATCCCCTTTTAGGATAAGCAATTTATGATAAACATTCCGCAATTCATGTATTCCAGCAAACTGAATAGTCAACAAAAGTTTCATGGTAGTAAGTGTTTCACAAATGCTTCACACATGAGAACACATTCAGCTAAGATAGCTTTTCACTAAGTATATATTATTTTTATTTTATTTATTAATTTTTTGTAGGTTGGCTGCCTTTAAACATAACATAAAATTAAATTGATGTGACGTTTATCACAGGACTTCAAAATTTTCTAAAACAAATATTGGAAACTAAATTTCTTTTGCTATAATGAAACTAATTACACTACTCCAATGCTATCATTACTACTCTTTCTCACTGGAACTTCACTTCCTTTCTCCATTTTCATTCAAGATCCAGTGCCATCCTTAGCAGACACTGATTGAACATTCTGGAATGAAATTACTAGAAAGAGTGTAAATGATACAATTCTGATGTGATGATAACTTTATCAAGTACTCATTTTTGAAAATTACATAAGAGCTGTGAACAAACTATAACAGTATCTCACTGTAAGATACTGTTATAGTATATATACATACAATGATAACCCAGTTTAATATAATATAATAAAATATATAATAAGTAGCAGTAGCTTTCAAGGCTAACGAGTCTCTCTTTCAACTGATTTAAATCCATTGTATTTAAATCAATTGAAAAAGAGACTTGTTAGTCTTGAAAGCTAATGCTACTTATTATATATTTTATTATATTATATTAAACTGGGTTATCATTGTATGTATATATTTTTTCTTAACCATGGACCCCAGTACACCAGGCCCATTCATTACAACTGTTATAGTCTCTCACAGACTGTGCTATCAAGTGATAAATAAAGAGAACTGTCAGTAAAGTATACCAAGCTTAACAGATGATACATACAGAACAATTTACTTTACTTAAAATAAACATAATTTTCAGTTTTATACAAAGTGTTCAAGAGCAGTTAATAAATTATACACAACTGCTTTAAATGAGTACAAATGTATGGGCTCGCTCCATTACACAATTGTGCAATATGGAATAGAGATAAATAAATAATTTACTTAAATATAGCTATCAGTTCTGTGAAAAGTATTCAATGTCAGGAAATTATAAGTGAATGTTTTAAATCATTAAAAATATATGTGCTTGTTCTATTACACAATAATCTAATATGGAAATGATAGTATTAATAAATATGATCTTATGATCTATTCCTGAACTACTTTTATAATTTTTATATAAAAAAATAGACATTAAAAAAGTTTTATTTTACCTAAGGGAATTTAGACATTCATTGTTTTGACCACCCATAGAATCATAATACTGTATCTTCTTATGCCTGAAGTCTATCACCTATAAAGATAAAAATGAAAGAAAAATAAAATCTCTCTCTCTTGTTTTATATATTCTCTACTTATTCCCACTTAAATTTACAAAATTTCAAGTTTCAATAAATAATAATTTTTCTCTCCAATTTGGCAGGTGTTTTTTAAGGGAAGATGTGTCCTTGGGTTGGATTTATGCTGTTCTAAGTATACTTTAAGGCAGTGCCCACCCACACTTTAGTCTTCTACATAAAATTGTTACTTACTTTATCTAAATTAAATGGGGCTTCAGTGTATCATTCTTGTTTACTGTACTGTGCAATTAATAACAGTGAGTTTTATCTGTTTAAGGCAAAGGAAATCAGCATATAGTAGTATTAGTATTAAAATGACTAAAGATACAAGGAGGCAGACTCCACTGCAAAAAAAAAAAAAAAAAAAAAAAAAAAAAGAATAATTCTGCTTTGAACTTTACTTCACACTCTCCACCCTGGCAGATAATTTATCCAGTGATCTACAACATGCTGCCTGAAGATAGTAAACTTCATCGGAACCAGCCTTTCTGTTATTCCCTTATTTATCCTACTGTTATTAAGATTTAAATGCCCCCATTACAGTCTCTTTCCCGTAAGAATATATTTTCCTCATTCATTTTACTGATCCCTTTCAGGATAACCTTACATAACTGAATTAGGTCTCTCCCCATAAGACATAACAATTCATTGCCAATCTCTGCAGCAGTCTGCACCTTCTAAGATGTTCTTCATATGGACCAGATTAGTGTTCCTCACTAATCTGCTCAGCGTTTTTTGAACCTTTTCTGGAAGTTGTCTTTTTTCAGGTGGTTTATCCAAACCCGAACAACATTCCAAATGAGGTCTAACTGTCTTCTCACACAGAGGAACAATATACTCTCTACTTTCTTAGTTGCATCTTTACACTGCGTGGTAAGTTTCATATCTTACTGCATCATAACCTCCCCCCCAGTTTGTCTTGAAGCACTTTCAACTCATTTTCCTCAGTTGATGTGATAGCATACATCTGTAAAGTGCCTGTTGTTTTTACCAATCCATCTGTACAAATGTAATAGCTTGACTCCCAGTAGAAAAATTTTCATGAAATTTTATATTCAACTCTTTCAGAATGATTTGATGAGCCTTCCCAAATTTCATTAAAATCAGAACAACAGAAATCCAGAAAATGTATTATTTTTTTCCTCCATACATTTCACATATTGTAGTTGAAGAACTGGATATTATGTTTGTTGCTGTGCACCAATTGGAGGAATAAATTGGCAACGTGGCGAATGTGCAAAAAAAAAAGTTCTTGGTTTGCACATCAGTGTCATTAATTGTCATGGATCTGGTTTAGCCACCATTCCATTCCTTAAAATCATCAGCTTTGGCAACCTTCCCTGCACTTCCTTTTCAAAACCATTAAGGAAGATAAGAAACAGGAGGAGAGCCCCAAAATTGATTCCTGAGGGACTGCTAGTCTACCCTGAAGAATGTCCATTTGTCTCTCCTGCCTTTCAGCCCATCCTTTATCCATGAAGAATCTTACTTCTTACCATAATTTTCTCCAATATATTTAATAGACTTTAATGCAAGACAATATCAAAGCTGTCACTTGTATCTAACTGTTTTGCAATTTAAGCATAACAGTTAATAAAACTGGTCAGGCAAGACATCTCCCAAAATCCATGCTGTGTTCCTTTACAGATACCATTCTATCAAGATGGTCTTTTTCATATCTTTAACTACAGACTCCATTATCTTACTCACTACTGAAGTCAAACTCACCGGTGTGACTTCAGTAGTGGGTATAATAATATGCACAAAACAACTCTGAATCATCCCAAAATCTAATGACAACTTATTATCTGATACATCCACAGTCTTTTTTAGTATTACAGAATGTACTACAATCTGCCTCTAGCTTCTCTCAAGCTTTAGCAACTTTTCTAATAGACTCTTTTCCAAGATCCTTATATATCATTTATATTACAGCCATCTCACTCCTTGTTACAGTTCTCCTATAGTTTTAACTGTCTTTTCATTGTAAATAGCATTCCCAAATACCAATTCAACTCCTCTACAACTTCTGTTGGCTTTCTAAGTTCCTTTACTTTTAGTAAGGGGGTCTATTTGAGCTGCTCAATTCATTTTTTTTTTTTTTTTTTTTTTTGTATTTATGTTGGAACATAAGTCCTTGTCCCAATTCTTAGTTCTCTTTTATACACACAACTCTAATTTAGTGAATTCCCATTTAACAAATCCTCACTATAATGAATTAAATGCTAATGACATCAATAAGAATAAAGAATTACAATTCAAATATCATGGAAATGAAAGCTATTTATTTATCTGGTGCAGCTATTTATCTGGTGTCAACAATCAGGTTCTGAAACGTATTCCTTTGGGCCTGGTAGTGACAAAGTTCAAAGCTTTAAGCCATCATGTGTTAAAGAATGTGACAGAAAAACATGAACAGGAATTTAAAGCAAGCAATAAGTGATCCGACTTTCAGAAAACATTATATCAGCTCCACAATATCAGAATGCAAAGGGTGGCTGAAGCATCCCCCAAAACAGCTGGAGATCACTGAAGAGGGAGGGTAACTTTTCAAAGCAAGTTTTCAATATTGATAAGACAGGGATATTCTGGAAAATGATGCCCACCAGAATATACATCTATGTCTGGATTACAAAGTTATTAAGTACAGATTGACTCTCTTGCTAGGGTACAATGTGTAGGCAGATTTCAAACTTAAACCTCTGCTCATCTACCATGCTGAGGCCATTAGCATTAAAAGGCTGTAGGAAAAGGTATGCTTCTAGTTATTTGGAAATCAAATGCAAGGGCCTTGGTGTCCACTTCACTTTTAATTCACTGATTCACCTAAAACTCTGGGCCTGCTGTTAAAGATTACTGCAAGGCAAATAAGATAGAATTTATGGAATTGCAACTTCTCGATAACACTCCTGAACATCCATCTTGCAACTTGTGGACCAAAGAGATATTGCCACCTTCAAACCTGAAGAGGACAATTTATGAAGGCAAATGCAGAAATTGATGAAGAAAATATACCATCCTTCAGAGAATTCTGGAGTAAATTCAGTGTCCTGGATGCAATGAAGATTATTGTACAGATATCATCCGAAAACAAAGAAAGTAATATGAATGGGTTACAGAAAAAATTGTGTCCAACTTTCATAAATGAATTCTGAAATGTCAAACCTCACAGGGTAGCAGTGGATGCTGAGGCTTTGGTGACTGCTACACAACTGAACTTAGAAGTGGAACTCCAAGAAATGGAGAATGATGAGCTTATGGAAGTGCAAAAGAAGACAGCTACTGAAGAGTCTTTATTAGTGGTGAGTCCTGCAATGAGTGCTCTTTTGGGCTTTTGGAACAAAGAGATTTGTTTTTGAGGTGGGGAATTCTGACTGAGAGGAGCATTGGATTTTGCAATGGTGCTGATCAGCAAATAGCATGCTACAAACACACATTATGTGAGAGGAAATGAAAGGTCAGACAAACAACCCTGAACTGCTATTTTAAGCTGTTGATGTTACAGGGTTTAGGTGCATCAGCAAATTAGGCCACATTGCACCACACATATCCTGCCTATAAACTGCATGTGTTCTGCGGTTGTCGATTTTCCCATTTGTTGGATGAAAGGTGTCTGAGTTTCTGGAAGGAAAACCACGATACTGTGCTAGCCATGAACAACTCCTACTTTAAGGGACTACCTCTACTAAATCTGCTAATGATTAATTTGATACTACAAAAAATATGAATTTTCTCTTCTAATTCTTTTAGATTCACAACAGATATTCATTTATTAATTATATTTTAAATATTAATATATATGTTCTTATTCAACTTTTTTCTTTTTGCTATCATTTAGTATTTCAGGAATGAATAAACAATTTTCCTTATGTTCAGTGAATGGTATTTTGGAAAACCAACTGATTTCTTACAGTGGGAAATTCCTTGTATTCCAGCATGATCTATAGATCAGAAGAATTCCCAACTAATCATTTTGACAGCAAATATAATTATTATTAACTGATCTATAGATCAGAAGAATTCCCAACTAATCATTTTGACAGCAAATATAATTATTATTAACTGTATTTCATGTGGTCATGTGAACCTGAAACCAAGGCCAACTGCAGTCCTGTCCTGCATTTACTACTTGGCTATTATAAGTATTTACCTATCATACTCCATCTGCAGTTTTGTTATATATATGCTTATAATATGGATAAAAGGCATCTCGTGATTGTAACTGTCCCATGCTTAATTCTTTTGCTCTCTTCATCCATTTTTGCATATTTCATTTGTGGAAATTCTGCACTGGAACAAATACATTTGCAGCTTCTAGGATACATCTTTTGAATACTTCTCAAAATAGCATTTGTGAGCTGTACGTATTTATGGCCAGACTCACAAATTCTGTTGGCAATCTTAAGGCTCATGGACCAGAATTTCTGATAGGTAGAAATTTCAAGTGCCAAATGGTCATAAAGTAATAAGAAAAGTGCCAAATAATGGTCATAATAAGAAAATAATAATAAAAAGCAGAATAATCTCCACGTCTATAGTACTTACCCCTCTCATGGATTTTACCTCTCCAGAGATAACATTTCTATGATATATTCCTAAGTTTTAGGTCATGAGGAACAACAAAGTAATTACCCAGTTGTAAAATTCTGAATTTTAAGGTCAGTGTCAGAAAATGACTAGGAATGGTAAACAGTCCTCAATGCAGTGAGTCACATATGATAAACTCACAGTTTTGCTCTAATTCACATGACTCTTGAGTGTTTTTCCTTAATACTTATTATAGGTTACAAAATAACAAAATAACAAAAAAAAAAAAAAAAAGTCAGTCTAATTTTGAACATTCATGGAGCTGTGAATGGTACTCATGAAAATAATAAAAAGTATAAAAGAATAAGCAGCTATGTACTTATTACAATATTTATTCATACTAGGTATGCTTATTCTTAAGCTTTTTTTTTATTACTTTTCACCATTCAAAAAATAAAATGCCATACTTCATAGCAATTTTTTTTTTAAATTCAAACAGCTATAGCTCTCTAAATATTCAGAATCAGACCTATGTTTATAAAACTTTTTTCTTCTTATTTTGGATCCTAAAATACTTCCCAGACTCTTCTTTCTTTCTTTCCCACACACTTTTGAAATATCCTGTATGTGTGTATATATATCAAATACACCTAATTCTGTTTTTGCACGAACTTTTTTTACACGAATTTGATTTAACACGAATTCAAATTAAATATTTCAATCTCTTTTTACGCGAGTCATTTTGATTTAACACGATTTCTATGAATTTTTTTTGCCTAAATTCTAAGAATTTTTTTTTTATTTGTGGCATATTAGTATCATTTCTATATTACACGCACCAATAGATTAGTGTGATTATCAGCTATTTATTAGTGTGATAGATTAGCTAGTGTGTGCGTTTTGAAATGCGTGCTTTTGTTTACCAATGTGTACGTCTAGGTATCTATGAATCATCAACATTTTTATTGAATTTGGTGCACATCTACGGTATTCGTGCATTGTATCTTCGAAAGACATTTAGTAGTAAGCTCTATTTCAAAGTGAAAGAATCTTTAGTGAAGTTTGTGCACATATAAATTTATTAATTTTGCCTATAGTCAATAAATTGTAAGTTTACAAATTTTTCATACTTTTTTTATTAACTATAACTGAGATATTTTTCGGTAGCCCTTATATAATGTCGAATAATTCGCCTATTACCAAAATGAAAAGGAAAGCGAGTTCTTTGGAACTTAAAATTCAAATTTTAGATCGTCTTGCAACTGGACAAGGGGCTACGTCTGTAGGAAAGCATTTTGGTGTACATGAAGCTACCGTAAGAACTATTAAGAAAAATGAAGCTGCAATTAGGAAGTCGGTATGTTCTGGAACAAAAGTAAGTGTTAATTCATCATCATATACAAGAGATATTGTCAAGCTAAAAATGGAAAAGGCTCTGGTAATATGGATAGAAGATCAGTCACAAAAAAGAGTACCAGTAGATGGAAATGCCATCAAGCAAACAGCACTAAGAATTTACAGACAGAGTAAAGAAAAGAAGCCAAGCACTTCATCTCAAACAAAAAACAGAAAGTTAAACAGAAAGTATGAATTTTTTGCGAGTACAGGTTGGATGATAGGGTTTCTTAAAAGGAATGCTCTTCCTAATATAAAAATTAAAGGTGAAACTGCATCTGCAGATGAACCGGCCACTAAAGTATTCCCGCAGGAACTTGCAAAAATTATTGAAGACGGAGGATATACTCCTGATCAAGTGTGGAATGCAGATGAAACTGGTTTCTTCTGGAAACGAATGCCGAACAGAACGTATGTAGCCAAATCGCAGAAAACTGCTGGTGGTTTTAAGGTAGCTAAGGATCGTGTGACCTTGTTATTTTCCTCCAATGTTTCAGGAGATCGTATGTTGAAACCACTGCTGTTAAATCGAGCCCTAAACCCACGTTCAATGAAAGGTGTAGATATCAATAAACTGCCTGTTCACTGGATGTCAAACAAGAAGGCCTGGGTGACAACTGCTATCTTTACAGAATGGTTCAACAAATGTTTCGCCCCAGAAGTCAGATGTTATATGAATTTGAAAGGTCTCGAATTTAAAGTTCTTCTGATTTCTTGACAATGCACCCGGCCATCCTGTCTTGGAACACCCAAACATACAAATTTTATTTCTGCCACTTAAAACTACATCTTTGATACAACCGCTAGACTAAGGTATAATTGCGACAATTAAAACATACTACGTAAAACGAACATTCCAACACGTTTTGGACAAACTGAATGATGAAACACTAACAGTCATTAATGTGTGGAAGAAATTCTCAATTATGGATTGTATCAATCAAGTTGGATTAGCGTTAACTGAATTAAAACCAGCAACTTTAAATGCGTGTTGGAAAGCGGTTTGGCCACAATGTGTAAAAAGCAAAGATCCCATCATTCCTAATACGACCGAATTTCCCAACATAATTACAATGGCACACAAAATTGGTGGAGAAGGATTCGATGATCTATCGTTTGAAGATACTGATGAATTGTTAACCGACAAAGCCCTAAGCGAAGATGAAATATTAGAGGTTGTCCTTGGGACTCCTTATCCCACAGAACGTAGTGATAATGAAGAAAATGATTCTGTTCTAAATGCAGATTTAATAAAAGAAGGTCTGGAACTGGCCAGAAAATTAGGTAATCATTTTGTCAAACATGACCCTAATGAAGAACGCGCTGGGAAGTTTCAACGTGAACTGAAGTTGTTGACAGCCTCTTACAGAGAATTATATAACGGTCTAACCAAAACACGAACACAACGATTAATAACTGAATTCGTTCGTAAAAACCGGTGAAACATCAGCTACCAGAGGAGACTCGTGCTGATTTTTCTCAAGAGATCACAGATAGAATTTCATAATAGAGGAAGAAGACCATGTCCACAACATTTCTAGTGATATACCAGTCGTACGCAAATGTATGCGCCGTTTATTATCAGAAAGTGAAAATGAATAAAATCTTGTTATATGTAAAACAGATTTTTTTTGTTCATGAAGAATTTTTTTCATTTCATATGCATACAAATTTACTTTAATACATTTTCATTACATATTATTCATGTGTATTTTGTTGAAATAAAATAATAAGCTTAAAACGAATATTTTTATGTGTTTTTTTTTAATTATTTTTACTGATTTTTTAGATCCGGAACAAATCGTCTTTCCTTCCATAAATACAATGTCTTTTTTTACACGAATTTTTTTTACACGAATTTTTTAGGAACGTATCTGTCGTGTAAAAACAGAATTAGGTGTATATCAATCAATAAATTCCACAAACAGTTTTCTATATTTTTTTTAAGGCAGTTATTAAAAAAAACCTTTATAGTAGTATAAATGGCAGTATTGTGTCTGTGCACATGTGCACTTTCTGTATTAGTTGTCAATATCCATTTATTCAGGTGTTTATTATAAGGTTATCAACCAAATTTATCTATCATATAATGGTATAGATTTTTTTTTTTTTTTTTTTTAAACTTTCTGAGATGATCAATGCTCCTATCCCCATGTACTAGACCACAAAAGTTTACTATTCATGATAGGCGGAATGAATGGTTTTAAATATTCAACATATATAGTAGAAAAGCATGATTTTCACACAAATGTTTGAACCCATTTAACGGTACAAGCATTTGTGTGAAGATTGCATATATGAAAAAATGGTATAATTAAAAAAAATTCAAATTTCTCCCAAGAAATGTTTTTTTTTTTTGTCTGGGAAATTAGAGTGGAAGAAACTCTTATGCTTGAATTTGCATGGCTATATTATATATGTATGCAGCAGATTAGTGATTATCGGGGTGACTGGATAATAAAGTTCCCCATATAATCTGCAAAATTAAAGAAAATCTTATAAATGTGAAAAAATTAGGAAAATAATGAAGTTTGCCTTTTCCCCTTGGCCTTCTGATGAATGGTATACTAAGTAAATTTCAAAGCATCATCTTGTCAGTGAGAGCAGCGTGTCCTTGTTTTTCGTATTCTAGTAGAGTCCATACAAGACAAAGCAGGATTAATTTGGGCCAGAGAAATCATGGTTATCAACAATTTGGTTAATATTTCCATAGTAATCAGGGGTGTACAGCACGATAGCTTTATATTAGAAAGGCCTACCTAGTACTCTCTTGCATCATCTTTAGCACACAGAACAGCCTGGATACATGATGGCATGGACTGCAAGAGGTACTCAACACAATCTACAGGCATGGTAACCAATGCTAGTCAGCTCAATCCCGCCGTTTCTGGGTAATCAATCATGGGCATTGTATCCAAGGGCCAAATGACCAATTCCACAATGTCCTGTATGAGAGTTTTTGTAGTTATTACAATTTTTTAACAAACCTAGCTTTACCTATTTTTTATAAAAAATTAGGAAAAAATACCATATTTAATAAGAATATTATTTAATATTAATATAAAAACAAATTTTATAAAAACTACAGTAACACTGACATTAATTTTTGGTGGATATTTCAACTGTTCTTGTGTGGGTATATTTTAATTTCTATTCACTGCAATCAACCAAAATGTGCTTACAACTGATCGTGTGCAGACTCCTGCCTTATATTCTACTACCCTCACTGCTTGTATATCCCCCTTTTATATAGTGAAGAAGGAGAGCCCTATGTTAATACATTAATACATCATGTATACCCCTCCCCATTTTATATAGTGAAGGAGAGCCCTATGTTAATACATTAATACATCATGTATACCCCCCCTTTATATAGTAAAGAAGGAGAGCCCTATGTTAATACATCATAGCTGGTATACCATTTGCAGTCATCCACCATCCAAGAACTGAAACTGATCCTGTGGCCACTGTAGGTAAACTGGCTTGTGATGGGCCTTCAGCAGCAATAGTCCACAACTACTGCATCCCCCCCTCTCCTTTCTACTACCTACTACCTTACTCCACTGTGGCATGTCTGTCCCACTGGTCAGCATACTGGACCATTCTGTCATCCCCTTTGGTCAATGATATGGCTGCTTTGCATGGGACCTCTGGCCAGCTGTTCTTCTACAGTTTACCCACTCTTAATGCACTCAAAGATACTTTCTCCATTAATCTGGCACTGATGATTACCATCTGTTCAAACTCTGTTAGGTCACGCCTCTGTTCTTTGCCTGGAACACTGGTCTATTAAATACTAGTGTCAGAACACCATGCGTGAAGTCACAGTTAGGGGTGTTCCCAGTGCAAAGCTATTTCAAATGCATATGAAAATGTAGAAAGTCTTGTAAAATAAAAGTTGATTCAGGTTTTGAAAGAATCTGAAGAACCTGAGTCAGTTTTTATTTTACAAGGCTTTAAGCCACCTTTAGAGATGCTTCAACAATGTGGAATCAAATGACCAAAAAAAAAAAAAAAAAAGTGGAAATAGTGGTTCTATACTAGAATTTTACAGTAGTGTCCAGAGAAGGACGGCTGTGCTGTCCTATATGACAGTAACAGAGTTTTTCAGCTTTAGGGTTATCTCATAAGCCTGAAGATGGTCAGCAGAATCAGTGAAAGAGTGATCAAAAATCATTGGGACCTGAACCAATCACTTACACAAGCAGCTAGAGTTAATGCAAAAGTTTTATGAGCCAGTGGTCTGTAATAACATTAGCTAGGAAGATATTTTCCAATGAATATTTGGTGAAGTGCTAATTTCACTAATGAGCCATTTTAGTCAGAATCTGTAACAACATTAATTTCACTATTCCTAGTCATAGGCAACTTTTGGAACACCATACACTGACTGGTTTTATAGTTACTGAATAGCCTTATCAAGTTTACTGGAGATCCTTATAAAGCAAAGTGGGGGGGGGGGACACTGCTAACCAGCTGTTATAAATGAAAGTCACCTTATCTTTTAAAACGAGAAAACTTAAAAATTTAGAAAATTCTTAAAAAGAGAATATGTTCAATACACCTTTTAATGATAAACTTTCTACTTACAGCCAAGCACCAGTGCATACCCATATGTACAGGTACTAAAATCATGTCATATGAAAATATGTCCACTTTTCTGGTCCATCGTTTAAGAGCACCATGGCCACCACTTATAAGTTTTGGATAAAAGAATGTATTAAAGGCATAAACAGCAGGAAAATTATCTAGTTTGCTCCTTTCCATCAGTAGATTCATATAAAAGTTAATGATCTGAAAAATTACATCCAACACTGATTATCATAGTTACTTTTAAATATTTATCTTACATGAAATATTAAATAGTTATCATAAATAAATATCTATTATCTCTATCTTCAATATACTCAAAAATGGTTTGCAATAATTATTGACTCTATAAGTAAAATATGTAAAATGCACATATATTTCTGTTGTCCAGAATTTAGTATAACTTAATATTAAGCAAATATTAAGTTATTCATCACCTCCACCATCATTAAGTGAACAATTTGTTACAGATTCATATTAATTAATTAAACAAAGGATTAGAACTGGAACCCATTTCACATTTGATTAAATAGACTTTAGGCAAGTTAACTGTTAGTCAGTCAACATTGGTTCTAAGGCCTGATGAGAGGATTTAAAACAGAACCCAGAAATGTTGCCAATTAAGTAGATATGTTGTGGTGAGTTAGTGCACTTTGTAATTCACTTATCACAATAAATATCATAATCTATTTTATAACTATCCAAGTGGTACATTATGTTTGTTTTGTACATATTTTATGTTATTTTTATAAACCTCTGCATTATTAAGTTACTGCGTCAACAGTAAATGTAAAACAGCAAAAAAAAAAAAAAAAAAAAAAATCCCTTTCTTTGTGGTAAAGCTAATATATATTCATCAAAAATTCTTATAATCACACACAGAGTACAAACAGTATTCAAGCTAACATAATAATTAATCTTAGAGTTTGATCCTTAGAGTAAAAAAATATTTCCATTGATTTATTTCTGTACATTTTAGAACTTAAGAATCTCGTAAAATATTTAAAATCAGTTCTATTATAATTTTCAATTTCCAATGTCACGCACTTCAGTTCAGAGATTGTTTGTACAATTTGCAGTTGCAAATTTGCACAAATGGTCTCAGGTGTTCAGGGAGGGGTGTGTGTGTGTGTGTGTGTATATGTGTGTGTGTGTGTGTGTGTGTGAGAGAGAGAGAGAGAGAGAGAGAGAGAGAGAGAGAAAAATGAGAAGACCAGAAACAATAACAATAAGTATAAGAAATGGAGTGTGTATGCACGTGTGTGGAGCAGGAATTACAAATATATAAATTAATGAAAATTATCACAATTTAGAAGTTTTTGGTTCTAGAAGTATATTAAAAAAATCTGCAACACAGAGATTTCTCTCAAATAATTCTACTTAAGTATACGGCACATAATTTATGAGCATAAATAAAATAAATAAATATATACTGTAATATACACAAATAATTTAGTTAAAAAATACTAATAATAAAGAAAATAACCAAAAAAAAAGTAAAACAACTGATCCAATTCGTGAGCGTGCTAGAATTAATGTGTACTATATATTATAGAGTATTGGAGTCTATCCTGTTTGTCATGTGAAAGGCAGCAAAGTAAGAGTAAAGTAAGTGTCATATATGACACTCAGTTTTTCTAAAAAACTTTGCCATGGGATTACACGAAACAGTAAATGCCTATCAATTTTACTTAATGAAGGTGATAGGTAAAGAATTTAGGAGAGAAACAGATAGTTCCTACTCTTGGTTAGCCCAACAGCCAAGAATGTTGAAATACAATAGACTACAAAAGTAGTAGAGTATGTGAGACCTCTATTTTTTAATCTGATTATGTAATGCAGTTCTAGCATCACTCCTACCTGTCTATTAGAACATGTTAGACTGAAAACCATTTTTACATGAAATTTTAATAATTGCTATGCTTATTTGATAATGACATTTCTTTTTATTTACAGTAAATATTTTTTATTTTTATTTATTTATTATTATTTTTTGGCTGGTGCAGCATAAGCCTTAGGCCTCCTTCCACCATATGGCCATTACTAACACTAATACTAACTACATTTGAGATTTTGGTAACTGATGAAAGGAACTGAATTTTATCTGCTGCCCAGTTCAGCTCAGCTCATTCTCCCACCACATCTATATCTATTTTCTCAATAACTTATGAAAGGGTACTGCTACAGATTATGGCAAAGGTTCCTGCTGTGTTTCACAGCAAATTTTTACAACCCACTGGCATAAGTGCAAGTGTGAACCTTCTGTTCTTCTATGCAGCATATCATCCCCTTGGGCTGTCATTAAAATATTTCCAAGTTGGTACAACTTTTTAATTAATTTCAATCAGAGCTGTTTTATGTACAAAAAGTTAGGTGCAATTTTAGGTACAAAAAGTTAGGTGCAAAAGTTATGTACAAAAAGTTAGGTGCAATGATATCTTGCTGAAATAATGCATTTCATAATGAAATACTGCATTAATGAGATACCGCATTGTTACGATGATGATTTTGAATGGCCCAAGAGGATACCCAACTATTAAAAAAAAATAAACAAAATCAAAGGGAGAGAGTGAAGAAACAAACAAAAAATAATAGTATTATTGGATAATCTACATATTTTTATTCCTTGATGAATGGTTAAAAATTATTTTTATCACCATTGGCGTAAACAGGGGGGGGGGACCCTCAATCCTTTACTGATTTCAAGCAGAGCTGTGTCTTGTTTTAAAAATATAGTACTTCAGAAAATGTCAGAGACAAATTTTATAACAAATGACATCCCTTCTAGATACAGTGCAATCTTGATATATCCTCACTTTGTTATGCCACAATTTCAGATTTAATGAGTGTAATCCTGTCCTTGAAGAGAATAAAAGAAAAAATGAAGTTTACAGCAAACAGAAATTTCAAAAATGGAGACTGAGAAAAATAAACTCCGTACCTTGCAGTGAGAGAACCAGCTAATCCAAATGCAGGCCATTGAACTATTATATTCCGTTTTGCAGTAAATTTTAATGAACAACAAAGCTTATCCTAGAGTAATTTCAATAAATGTTCAGTTTTTTGCCTACTGCACCACAATTACAGATACAATTTAAAAAAAAAAAAAAGAATCACTGAAATAGTAATTGCATAATAGGGAACTTAAAAAGGTAAACATTATTTTTCCTCTGAGAGGGAAAATGAGAATAAGCTACAAGTTGCAATATATTCACTTATAAATTTTTGTAAGCAACAGCATGTGACATCCTTTACAAAAATAAGAAATCATATATAGAGTGGCAAAAACTGCTTAAACCGATACATGACTATAGGCATAATGCAAAGTGTGCTCAGGAATACATTAATAGTGCAACAAAGGGGTATTTGTTAGATATAAACAAAGTTTTTTTTTTTTTGTATTGTAATGTCATGGGAACATGTACTTTTATCTTTAAAACTTTGTTGCAATTGTAGGTCTGAAATCCCTTTCAGAATTCAATTCCTAAGTTTTGTAAGAGATTTCAGAAGGCACCACTACCCAACTCTGCTTAGCATTAAAATGTCATACAATCTGTTTATTGAAAGAGGTTTACATCAATTGCATCTTTCTGAAAAGAACTGCAATACAATACAGGTAATCTTCATATAACATGGTTATTAGGTCCCTGTAAAATGTCATGTTGTGTGAAACCATGTTATACAGGGCTAAGAAAAAGTACAAAAAGAGGTGGGGGGTTAAGTTACAAAAGCTGACAAAAATACTCTATTTCGTTAACAAAACTAACAAAAATACACCATTCTAGATTTCGTGTATCTTCTGCTCTCTTTGAAAAATTAGGAATCTGGGTTTGTTTGCTTTTGTTTAATAAATCTTTGTGAATTTCATCGAATGGAACTAAGCATTTTTGAAGATCCCTTTTGAACTTTGGGCTCCTTTCATTCAAGAATCTGCATTCAAAAAATAATACTCTAATTGCTCGGCTAACTTTATGCTTTCCCCTATGTTTTTTAGTGTAAAATTTGGAAGTTTAGAATTTTCATCTGTGATATCATCATCTGAATTGATTTGATTTTACCTCCGATGCCATTTGCACCAAATCTGCTATTCTTGAATGTCTTCAGTAATCATATCTTTTTTTATTTTTTTTAGGAGCATCAGCGACTAAGGCTATGTTTCTCTGTATATTGTCTATAAATCATGTGTGTCCTGAGGTCGATCTTCTGTTTTGCTGGATGAAAATCCCAAGTTTCGGGAGAAAAGACCATGCTATCCTTGCCGGAGCCTGACTAACTCAGCCATGTTGTGAAAAAGACCCATAAAAATTCCTTCTTTCATCGACGGGATTCGAACTCAAGTCTTTTCCAGCTGGTGTGGGGAGGAGGGCGATTCTATCAACCACAAGGGCTTCAGTAGTCATATCATAAAAACCTTTCCCTCCTACCAAGTTAGTTCTACTATCGCACCGATTCCGTTTTCTGCCCGTTCGATCATATTTCCTGAATGAAGTGACTCTGACCATACATTTTTCCATAAACATTTAATGTTGACGGTTTTACCTCTTTCAGCGATAAAGCTACGATTCTGATACAGTCCACAATTGAGAAATGTTTCCATGCCTCCTTTACTTCAATAGATTCTGAATCAATTTTTTCCAAAATCCATTGTAACGATTTTCTGATGGAATGAGTTTTATAGGTGGATATAATGCTTTGATCTAATGGCTGAATGAAAGAAGTTGTATTAGCTGAGTACAACTGTGGTGGTAGGAACATAACTTCAATGTTTGGATGGCCCGGTGTGCTATCCAATAGTAATAAAACTTTGAAATCTAGATTTTTCCACAAGTTCAATAGCACAGAATGTAACACAAGAATTTCCCAACAAAATAAAATACAGGGATTTCTCTAATTATTTTTTGACTAGCGATCAACAGTGGGGATTCAAAAAGAGTGGAAACGTTGAAAAATTACATCCAATATAATAGCAGGGTTTTCTCCGCACAAAAGCACCCTGTTACAGCGAAACCATGTTATATAAGTATTGTGTTGTGCGATGATTGCCACAATTTATCAATCATTACAGGCATTACATTCAGTACAGGCAACTCCCATGTTATATGGGGGTTGCCTGTACTGAATTGCAGTTCTTCCTTGAATTATTCAAGCTATCAACTTTCACAACAAAAGGTGGAAGTTTGTTCCAGCAACAATCAACCACCCACTGGATAAAGGCAAACTTCCGCACACCTATTCTGCTTGAGCAAGAGGAAGAAACTCATAAGTATTGAGCTTGTTCAATCCATTGAAATCCTTAAACACCTCACAGGCACCTAGTTGCCAGATGCTACATTTTTGCAGGACTGAAGCCTCTCTTGGTAAGAGCATCCCTCCATTCCCTTCACAATCTGTTGAATTTTTCTGTACTTGTTCCAGCAGTTCTATATCCTTATTAAAATGCAGCCTCCAGACTTGACACAGTACTCAAGATGTAGATTGACCACTGGCTTATACAATGGGATAATTATTTCCTTATCCCTGTTAGCAAAATTGCTGTATATCATTTACAAAACCCCATTAGCTGTCCTGGTAGCCTGTCTGTTGCATTGCTCAGACAACTTCATATTCGAGTGCACAATTAACTCCAGGTCTTTTTCATTTTCCATTACACCGAGTGTAGCACTACACAGGTGGTACCTTACATTTGTCAATGTTAAACTTCAGTTGCCATTTCTTAGTCCATCTGCCTAACTTTTCAAGATCCTATTGAAGTACGCACCATCATTCCTGTCATTAACCACCCTGCCAACCTTTGTATCATCTGCAAACTTGGACATTACACCAGATATACCTTAATCAATATCATCGATAAATATAGAAAACAACAATGAGCACAACACTGAACCCTGGGGACTCCACTAATAACATTAATCCACGAAGAGCAGCATTCATTGATCACCATTCTCTGTCTTCTCCCACACAACCATCACTTTATCCATAGCAGCAACTTGCCCTTAATGCTGCACTGCTCCAATTTGTACAGCAGTCTTTTATGCGCAACCGCATCAAAAGCTTTCCTGAAATCCAAGTATATATCAAAATTATTTATTTTTTTTTTACCCAGTTCCTTGTGACCACATCGTAGTATCCAATCAAATTGGCCAGACTAGATTTCCCCTTAACAAACCCATGCTCTGTCTGAAGTATAATTGCAGCCTTGTCTAGATGATCTTTCATTACCTCTTTTAGCAGTGACTCATTATTTTACCCAGAATAGAAGTTAAACTAACAGGTCTGAAATTACTCATGTCACTCGCTGATCCCCTTTTGTAAATTAGGGATACATTCACACATCTCCAGTTCGCGGGGACCTCCCCTGAATCCAAGGATGCGCTCATAATTATGGCTAAGGGTTTGTTTACTTCCTTTGCATCCTCCCTTAATATAACTGGATAGATCCCATCCTCCCAGATGCCTTTATGTTTATCTTCACAATTTCTCTTCCACTTTCCCCTCAATTATTACAAAATCATTTAGCTGTCTGTTAAGAGTTTGATAAACTTCTGGCCTTTGTTACTTTCTGGTATCAAAGGAGATAAGATTTGTTTATGTTCAGAAAATACCTCACTACAGTATAGCTAAGTAAGAACATCACCCTTCATAAAAGAGTCTGGTAAACAAAGAAAATATCAGATTGTAAATATCAGGTATTCTCTAATTAAATTTTTGTAACATTTTATAAGCATATCAGTTTTTTTACAGTTATTTTCCATAAATTTCGGTTTGAAAGGAAAAAATTACGTCAGTTTTGCTCTTTGAATCTCTATGAAATAATTAATTTTTTAATATACTTTTTAACTGTTTGGATGTGAAATATATATTTTCTCTAAAAAAAATAAAAAATAAAAAAAAAAATAAATAAATAAATAAAAGCTTTGCAATCAAATTTAAATTATATTTGTAGACTTTTCATTCCAATTTCTGTCTTGCTGCAATGGATAAATTCGTGGTAGTCATCCTCCTGCTTATTTGAAAAATCAAATTCCTCATAATCCTGTCCCGCAGGCAACACATGGAGCACTTCCACTTTCCTTTCAGCCTTCTTTATCTTCGCCTTCTTCCCACGTTTATATGGGGTCAGCATTTCCGTACTTAATTCTTTTCCTCCATTCCTCCCTATCCTGGGCTTCCTCTCTCTTTTAAATCCTCTGCCACCTTGTCCTTCCATCTCAACTTAGGTCTCCCCCTCTTCCTCTTCCCTATCACCTCCAACTTTTCAGACTTCTTCCCCACACTCCTCACTTCTTCATTCCACATGTCCAAGCCACCTCAACCTAGATTCTTGCATTTTTTTTACTCAGAGGCCCCACCTTAACCGTACCTCTGATGTAGTCGTTTCTTATCATGTCCTTCCTCGTCACACCACACATCCATCTTAACATCCTCATCTCCGCCACTTCCATCTTTTTCTCCTGGGCCCTTGCAATCGCCCATGTCTCAGCACTGTACATCAATGTGAGTCTAACCACAGTTTTATAGTCTTCCCTTCATTTTACAATTTACTTTCTTATTACACAGCACCCCACTCATCTTTCTCCAGTTCAACCATCCACATTGCACTCTATGCTGTATTTCTGCACTCAGTCCTCCATCCCTCTCAACGTTCGATCCCAGATACTTAAATTTTGAAACTGATGGTAGCTTTTCCTCCTGCAGTTTTATAGAACTCTCATCTTCTCCATTTAGTACCATATATTCTGTCTTTGTTCTACTTATCCTCATGCCTCTCTATTCCAATGCTTTCCTCCATTCCTCCAATTTCTTCTCTATCTTTCCTTCGGATGGTTCGCACAGTATGATATCATCCGCGAACAGCATACTCCATGGTGCTCTACTCTTCACTTCTCTCACCAACACATCCATTACCAGATCAAACAGATATGGGCTGAGAGCTGATCCCTGGTGCAGTCCAACTTCTACAGAGAACCCCACAGTCATATCTACACTACTCTTAACCTGAGTCATCTCTTCCTCGTACATTTCCTTCATGCTTATGTACTTTTCTAATGCACCCTTCTCTCTCATGCATCTCCATACCTCTTGTCTGGGCACTCTTATCATATGCTTTTTCCAGGTCTATGAACACCATGTGCAACTCTACTTGCATCTCCCTGTATCTTTCCATCACTTGCCTTAAAGCAAAGACTGCATCTGTTGTTCCTCTTCCCGGCATGAAACCAAACTGTTCCTCTCCTATTTCTGTCTCCTGCCTTATCCTTCCTTCCACAATTCTTTCCCCCAGATCTTAATCGAATGAGACATTAACTTTATTCCCCTGTAGGTCCCACATTCCTGCACATCTCCCTTTCCTTTATAGATTGGCACAAGTATACTTTCTCTCCACTCATTGGGTATTCTCTCCTGCTGCCACAGTTTTTCCATAAAGTCCCATAGGATATCGATCCCTTCTTCTCCCAGACTTCTCCATACCTCTACTGGTATCTGATCAACACCTACTGCTTTCCCCCTCTTCATTTTTCGGAGTGCGCTTTCTACTTCTTTCCTGCTTGTGCCGTCCACTACTCTTTCATTCATCTCTCCATCCTCACATAATGCTCTTGGGTTTTCCTCATTTAATAACTTCTTAAAATAGTCTCTCCACCTTTCCTTAACCTTCTCCTGTATAACCACTCCCCTCTCATCTTTTATCTGTTTTATTGATGAGAAGTCCTTTGATGCCTTGTCTCTCGCTTTGGCTATTCTCATCAATTGCCTATCTCCATCTTTTCTTTCCAGTTCCTCATAGGCCTCATCCACTGGCCTTGCCTTTACTATTGCCACAGCCCCTTTTGCCTCCTTATTTGCTAATTTATATGCTTCTTTATCTTCCCGGCTACCTGTTAAATCCCATCTTTTCTTCTTCTCCTTCTTTTGTTTTATCACCGATTGCACTTCCTCATTCCACCACCAAGCCTCCTTTTCCTCCGGCACTCCCTTTCCTGATGTTTCCCCCAACAACTTTTCTCCAACTTTCCTTATGATACAACTATTTAACTTCCACTACTCTTGCACGTCTTCCGGTAACTTTATTCCTTTTAGCACCTTTTCCCTAAACTCCTTCCTCAAACCCTCCTCTTTCAATCTCCACCATTTTATCCTTTTCTCTCCCTGTCTTGAATATTTCCTACTTTTGTCCACTGCAACTTCCCAATCGACCACGAGCAATCTACGTTGTGCAGACACATTTTCTCCGTTTATTCCACTTTCCTTTCAGTGGTGAAAGCAAAAGATAAATTTAATTTTTCCCAATGTAGACAGTTCACACAGGCTTGCCGACAACAAAATAAGTAGTACCGTCACCACTCTCAATTAGCATTACTACAAGTGAGCATCCTTAAAGGGAAACTACATGTGTGAACTCATTCAGAAGTGTAGAAATTCTATAGAAACAAGGGTGAGCTCTCTTTCAAAGAACAGCAATCAAAGTCAACACTAATATATTATAGAACAAATGATTTTCCAATTCCTCTGTAACATACGCTAAGTTGCTTATGATAGAAACATCTTTTTGTTAATGATATTCTCTTTCATCCAATGAACACAACAGTGAGTTGGGGAAAAAGTAATCCTAACAGAATAATTGCTGTTGGCAGCTATTGTGTTGTACAACAATTACTTCCCTCCCCTACCCTCATGGAGGTTGTTGTTGTTTTTTGGTTTTTAGGAGCATTAGCAACTAAGGCCATATTGCTCCGGGATATGCACCTGTTGCCACGTAACAACTATGTCAACAGATGCAAAAAGATATTTCATTTCAAACAGCTAAAAATGAAATTTGAAGACAAATGAAACAGGCTACTATGTGATATTAGTAGTTAACAGGCTACTGTGTGATATTAGTCCTCTTCATGGACTAATGTTATCAGTGAAGTTCCCCAGGGTTCAGTGCTGGGCCCCATTGTTATTTTCAATATGTATCAATGATATTGATGAAGGTATATCAGGCTTAATGTTGAATTTTGCAGATGATACAAAGGTTGACAGGGTGGTTAACGACAGTCATCAGGGTTAGCTACTGCAACAAGATCTAGGAAAATTGGGTTGATGGGCTGAGAAATGGTAGTTGAAGTTTAATCTTGACAAATGCAAGGTATTGCATATGGGTAGCAGTAACCCTATAGTAGCGTTTCCTAAACTGTGTTCCGCAGAACGATAGTGTTCCGTGAGATATGAACAAGTGTTCCTTGAAAAATCATAATTAATAATTCAAAAAATAAAAATAAAATAAAATAAATAAATTTTGCTTATTTGTAGCATACACCTTTTTTGTTTTGTACCATTATAACTTTTAACATAATTTTTTTTTCTTTCTCAGTTATTAATATAGTGGCATAGACTAATAATAAAATAGACAAAGGAACACTTTATTTTGGCAGGCTTTGCATAGAGAAGTATGCGTAGAGGTAATGACATCCACGAAAAAGTAGCAATGTAGTGATCTAATATGTCATCCGTATGCGATTTAGTCTGGAGTACACAGGTTGAGGCAGACCTTCGCAGCAAGGAGTGCAGTGGCACACGCTCTTTGAGTAGACTAGGGTTCAAGCCCCTGACTGCTAAATATGGTCAATCTGCCAACCCGCACTGGACCAGCGTGGCATATTATGGTCCATCTCCCTCAACATGAATTGTCGAGGAGACTACCATTCTGCAGTGGGTTGATAATGGCTGCAGTTTACCTTTTTTACCTTTTACATTGGTTGAGGAAGAGGGAGAAGCGAACTGATATCATTCATCGTTCAGGTGGATGAAACAAAGTAGCCTTCCGCTGACACATTCTTGCGTGTTTACACAGTGCTGGTGGTGCGGTGTGGACTGTCTTCACAATTACGAGATTAGTTCTGCAGTAGTGTGGAAAACTAGTAAGCATAACTAAACTCGCTTCCTTGTATAAATATTTTTTTGATAATTATCAGTATTTCGAAATATCATTGAAATAAATGACCATGGATTTGTGGTTTAAAAAAGGAACTTTAAAATGAGAAGCAAGTACTTCTAGTATTGAAATTGCAGTCGATGAAAACGAACACACTTCAAAGTGAGGATGAACAATCGCAGCTTTTTGTTTCCCAAAAATCCGAAGTGAAAAAAAAAACAGGAACCAACTAATAAAAGACCAAAATGAAAGTATGATGACAGTTATTTGAATTTCGGCTTTACATGTGTTGGAAACAAAGATGCTCCTGATGCACAGTGCGTTGTATGTAATAAAATACTAGCATACAGTTCTTTGGCTCCCACTAAACTCGTTTCTTCAAATATATTGTGAGATAAAAAGTGTTCTATGACTAAAAAAAGTTTGGGAAATGCTGCGCTAGAGTAACCTGTCAACTGTGTGGTACTACACTCAGGGTAGCAGAGAATGAAAAGACCTGAGGGTAATTGTGCAGAAACTTTGCTAGCAGGAATAAGGAGGTGATTATCCCTTTGTATAAAGCCATGGTCAGTATATGGGTCTGGGGGGGGCCTCACTTTATGAAGGATGTAAATCTGCAGGAATAAGTGCAGAGAAAGGCAATTAGACTGGTGAAGGGAACAAAAGAGTGCTCTTACTTAGAAAGGCTTCAGTTCTGCAAATTGCAATGTTTCAAGGCTAGGTGCCTGTGGGTAGATCTGAATGAGGTGTTTAAAGTCTTGAATAGATTGAATCAGTTGAATGTTAATTGTTAATGGGATTCTTCCACTTGCTGAGACTACACACAAGGGGAAATAAATTCAAGTTGAGGAACGATGGTTGCAGGACAGATGTGCAGAAGTTTGCCTTCAGTCAGCAGGTGGGTTGATTGTTGGAACAGGCTTCCATCTGTTGTTGTGGAAGTGAATGGGTTGAATAAATTCAAGGAAGAATTAGACAAATTCTTGGAGGGTACAGATGGGTGAACTGCATAGGATTTTTTTTTTTTTTTTTGGCTGATGCTATATAAGCTTGCTTTCTTGCATCATTTGCCATTACTACTACGAGGGGTTTCTGAAAAGTAAGGTAACACATTTTTTTCTCTCGATGATGTTTAATAATACAAAGTTGAAATTACACACCAACAAATAAGTGAACATGCACTATTCCAGTTTTACTGATGCACTTGTCCCAACAATGGATCAGTTTATCAATACCAGTACTGTAGAAGTCTGTGCCCGGACACAGTAACCGACATCGCGCCGCCTGATGAACTTCCTCATCTGTGGTGAAATGCTTTAAAGGTGTTTTTTCAGAGGACCGAACAAATGGAAGTCTGAAGGCGATAAGTCTGAGCTGTAGGGGGGGGGGGGATGTGACAGAGTTTCCAAACGATTACAGCGCAACCACTCACGAGTGGTGTAGGCAGTATGTGGAGTTGCTTTGTCAGGCAACAAAATCACTCCGCTTGTCAGGAGTCCTGGTCATTTGCATCGAATGTAGGTTTTCAGTTTTTCCAACATTGCACAATAAAGCCATGCATTGACTGTTCCTCCCCTTGGCAAGAAATCCACCAACAGAACACCTTGGCGATCCCAGAACACTGTGGCCATGACCTTTCAG
Source organism: Mastigoproctus giganteus (assembly GCF_048544385.1). Classification (NCBI taxonomy): domain Eukaryota; kingdom Metazoa; phylum Arthropoda; class Arachnida; order Uropygi; family Thelyphonidae; genus Mastigoproctus; species Mastigoproctus giganteus. Next base: position 155,152,838 of record NC_143584.1, on the reverse strand, counting down.
ACACCGGGAACAGTTTTGAATTTTTTTGCATTTCCAGGTCGTGGAGTCTTTTTTGCTCTCGGGGTAAATTGATGAACCCACGTTTCGTCTGCTGTGACTACGTGAACAAGAAAATCCTCTCTTTCGTCGCTGTATCGCAACAGATTCTCCAGACACATCCCCATGCATTTTACTTTGTCCTCCTCTGACAATTGTCAGAGCACCCAGTGGCAGCACACCTTTCGAAAGCCAAGGACGTCGTAAACAATTTCGCGAACAGTCGACTTATTCATGTTCACTATTTGTGCAATTTCACGCAGTTTCACTCGCCTTTTTTCAAGAACGATGTCCTTAATGCGCGAAATGTTGTCTTCTGTCTTGCTTGATGAAGGCCTGCCTTCCCCATTTCGATCTTCAATGTCAACACGGCCCGCTTTAAATTCATTTCACCAAAAACACACCTGCTTCTTTGTCATCACCTTATTGCCATACACAGCAACCAGTTCACGGTGAACGTCACTTAGTGAAGACCCTTTTCCCTGAAAAAAGCGAATAACTTCACGAACACCTGTTTTGGACCACACTTACATGGTAGCTGCCATTTTGCAACTGGAATCTGCCGTAAGGCGACAGCACCACAAAACTGCACTGGCGGTCTTTTTAATGTTATTAATGGGTCTATCTGTTCACCACATTATCTCATTCCCTTTCACCGTTATGAAAAAAAATGTGTTACGTTAAACCCCTCGTACTACTAGTACTACATAAGGATGGCAGGCAGAGCAAATGCAAAAGCTGACCCATACCATGAATAAAGATAGTAATAAAATTTATTATTTTTGTTTCATGAAAATAAACAAGAACTTTATTTTGCATTTGGTATTTTGTAAAAAGAGATAATAAAGTGATAAATATGTGTAATTAGTTTACATACATTTGTTGGCAATAAAATGATATGCACTCATTGCTCCTACTTAGCAATCCTATGGGAGAGGAGCAGGAAATGGGGGGGGGGGTAGGAGAAGAACCTTGAAATATGAAAAGTAATCACCAAATACATGCAAAAATGAAATTGCTTACTATAAAAATAGTTATTTAGGCCATTGTATATTCATATTAAAAATTAGGAGAAAAAAACAAAAGAGGTAAATTTTACTTCAGGTTATAATGTGGGTGTTAAAGATATAGACCTCACTATAACACACTTGGGTTATACTGAGGTTACACAGCATGTATTAATACATATCATAATGCTCATTTTTTGTTGTAAAAACACTGATATTTGAGAGGACAAAATTTTGAACACTCTCCCATACTGAGGTTCTAGTAATATTTTATTACATTTGTTAACACTTACCTACACTTAATTTAATTTTAGCAGGTTCAATCAACTTATTTAATATTTAAATTTTTATATTCTGTTCATATATATATATATATATATATATATATGTTTATTCTATTGTTTTTATATTCATTATAGTTATATTAAAATTTGTATTTACTAATACTTTTTTAGATAAAGCAAATCTTAATATAAGATTTTTAATTATTTTATTTTGCAGGTGTTCTAATTTGTTTTGCATAGGGTCCAAAATTCAGAAAGCCTCTAGCCTCATACTTTCTGGATAAGGGGTCCAGTACTGCATATGAATGAATAACAAAGTTTGTACTCAAGCTTTCTAAGAGTGAAGCTTCTGTCTGCACTAGTGATGGTCCGGGAAAAGTAGAATATATATATATATATATACACATAGTAAACTCCCATTATAATAATCTTGCTTACGACGCCCTTTTCTTCTGGACCCATAATCAATCATATGAAGTTCCACGCATTTTTTACCATCTATAGTACATTTAAAATGCTTTCCCATATATATCACCTTTTTAAAGTTCCAGGAAGAAATAAATCTGGATATAATCCTCCTACATATTGGGTTCTGGTTTTGGAAAATGGATGATAAAGTGACTAAAGTCTAGGAAAAGTTTATGATGCAGTTTGTTTATTTCATATTTTACAAAGTGATGGTTACACCATATCTGGATTCAGGTCTGGACACCGCACCTTTAAAAAAAAAAAAAAAAAAACACCTTCTGCAGAGGGTTCAGAGAAGGGTGGCCAGATGAGTAATGAATGTGAAGCGATGCACATATGAAGGATGGCTTATAGGGTGTGGACTACAAAGGTTGACAACCAGACATTTAAGGAAAGATCTAATTCAAGTGTATAAGGCACTGAATGGATTGAATAAAATCAATCAGGAAGTTCTGTTCTCCTTCTTCATGGGTGAGACACAAATATAAAATCTCAGAAAATTGATTAAATTTCACCTAACAGGCAAAGGGTTGTCAAACATTGGAATGGAACTGTATATATGTGCACTGCTCCCAGCATGTGGCAAGTGAATCTGGCTAAGTTTAAAGCAGTACAGCCGCTTCCCAGCTTACGTAATACTCAAATTAAGGAAATTCGACTTTACATAAGATTTTGTCGGCTGGTGCAAACTTAAAAAAATCGTAGAAATATATTTTGCATCCTGTAGGAATAAATAAATATCATGAAAATATTGTAATGTGAACCCAATAACACATTGTTTTTTTTTTTGGTAATTTGTTCCAAGACCTTGGAAGTTGAAATTTTCCCTATATAATTAAGCTATTTAATTCTCTAAAAAAGGTCATTTTTATAACGGAAATTGCACTACACTTTCAGTGATATCATATGTCACGTTATAAGAATCAAGTTTGAATGCCTTTGTGATATTTTTCTAAAACACATTTTCTGGAGGTCACTAGCATAAAACAATAAAAGCAATTTGCACTTTCTGGTTTATTGGGCTTTTCTGTTAGCACAATCTATTGTAAACGGGTAGTAAACTCAATGTTTGTTTGTTTGTTGTTTGATTTTTAAGGAGCATTAGCAACTAAGGCCATATTGCTCCGGGTTATGCGGTGGTCATTCCCTGACCTTTCCGCATCCTCCGTATTTGGTGGTGACGGGCTCGAACCTCGGTTTAATCAAGAAGCGTGTGCTACGCACTGCTGCTCCTTCCCACCTGGCTACGGAGGCGCCCAGTAAACTCAATCTTATAGAATTTGCGATAATACTGATAATTGGAATTCTGTGGGTTTTTACGTTACGGTATTATGGTGAAATGAGTTCCCCTTCGCTGAAATCTTTAATCATATAAATAACAAATCAATCATATAAAAAATAAATATATAAATTATGTAATTTACTTATTCCAATGCTGAAGGGAAAGGGACCAACAGAAAGTGCAAATGCTAGCAGTACTAGAAACGAAACAAAATTGATTAAGAAATGAAGATGATTAATTAAGTATGAAGAAGGACAAAGTTTGTCATCTATTGCACGGAATTAGGTCTTGCTGCTTCAACAGTGAATACTATTTTAAGGGACAGTGCACATATAAAAGAACATGTTAAAGGATCAACGCATTTAAGATCACCAGTGATCACAAAACAGTGTTGAGGTGCTATATCAAAGATGGAAAAGCTATTAATAATATGGATGGAAAATCAGATTCAGAAGCAAGTGCCCCTGAGTCCAATGGCCATTCAACCAAAAGCAAGAAGTATTTATAAAGATATTATGGATGGGTACGCCGAACCCCAAGCCAAGTTCGTGGCAAGCAACGGGTGGCTTAATATGTTTAAGCATCATGCTGGTTTCCAAAACATTAAAGTATGTGGTGAAGTCGCCAGTGCCGATTCTGCAGCTGCAAAGAAATTTTGTGATGCGTTGGAAAAAAATCCCTTCTAAATCTCCACAGCCCTCAACTTCTGCAGTGGCGTGCTTATCAGCTGGAGAGTTAATTCTGGCAATGATGCTCGAAAGGTAAAACTTACTGATGTTATGCCTGTCTCCTCTCTCTTTTTGTAATTTTATAATTCTTAAATTTTTGTACACTTTTTTAATTTTTCCTGTGCATGAGATAAAAAAAAATGAATAAATAAACCTATTTACATGTTTGTTGAACATTTCTTTTTTGCTTCAATCAAATTTGCAAGTGCTGTACAAGCATTTAGGGAAATTCCAACTTGCGTACAGTTCCGCAGAATTCAACCATTATGTGAGTCAGGGAGTGGCTATACCGTGCAATTATCTTGTGGGATATGGGAATAGTATGAATATTCTATTTTATTTACTTTTGGCTGATGCAGAAAAAATTTGCTTCTTGCATCATTTGGCTAATATTAATACATTTAACTCAAAGCTTAGAAGGTAAAAAGGCCACTCTTTATGACTAAAGCATCTACCCATTTATCAGTGCATTTGCATACACTTTTTTTTAAATTCAACATTGTTTACTTTTCTCGCTGATCAGTAATCAGTGTCTTTTGTGTATATTTAACATGGCATCAATAAATTTCATTAATGACAGCACAATTATTATGCTAATATTTCATTTATACAGTAATACTCAAGATAGGTTAAATTTAATAAAATCTTTTTAAAATTTTGATTTTTTTTAAAGCATGCAAAGAAAGGCTGAAGGTGCCAAAAAAAGCAAGTACAGTACACTGTGTGCAGGTTTTCAACATACATATAAACCATCACTTCGTAAACACTGCAAAAAAAAGCTTAAAGAAAACCAATGTTATCTAACAAAACATTGATGAAAAATGAAAAATAATTTCCAAAATATGGTGGGGCCCATCCTGGTTCCTTCAAAACCACGTATGTATGCACGCATGCGTGCATGCATCCAATTGTGATGCTTCACATATTGCTGCTTATGAATTGATATACGAACTTTTTAGACCTGCCTTGATGTTTATATATGTTTACGTAGAGATGTTATGTTAACAACAAATGTGGAAAAATTAATTCAGAAATAAGGTTTTATGTATTACAATTCAGTATTTTGCCAATTATAATAGTTTAGTATCTTCACTTGATCAAAAGAATAATAATTACAAGTTTTGAATTTTATAATTAATATGAATAGCCCCTCTTTTGCCACAAAAACTTAATCTATTTTATAAAGTAAAGATTTAATTGATTATTAAATTTACCTCATCATTAAGCCAATTGAGTCCTGCCAAAGTTTCCATGTCCTTTCTAGTAACTGATAACCTGAATCCTTCAGCAATAACTTCTTCAGGTGGATTAAATCTAAGAGCATCTTCAACCTGAGCATCCATTTCTGGCGTTAATTCTTCAAAAAAAAAAAAAATAATAATAATAATAATAATAAATAATAATAATATTTTAAAATTAAAATACGGTGAATAAAGTGAAGAGAAACTACTTTTAGAAAGTAAGGTGAACAAGATTGGTACATTGATATACAAACAGAATAGTATGCTTGGATACTCAACTATGAAGAACTGCAATGAGACAATCATCAGTTGAAAACTTCTTCCTTGACAAACAAATAAAACCAGAGTGCAAAGCTTGAGGTTCATCCCTATATTGTCTATCACTACTGTTGTATTTGTACTGATGCCATATGCAAATGAATATGTACAAAGAATTTGCCGAGCTCGGTGATTTTCAATCGGGGTGCTGCAACAGCATTCCAGGGGTGCCACATAATTTGGGTTTAAGTTACTTAAACTTTATTCTTTTTTTGAATTTATATATTTATTTCCTTATAAAAAGGTGTACAGTATCTTTTTAATTTTGTGGTGATCTACAACTGATGTTTACTTATTACCTCTATATAAAGAATAAAATTATTATATACTGTATATATATAATTTGTATTATGAAATGTAATTTTTATAATTATATTATTGTAATAACTATCATATAACATATATTTTTAATATTATATACGAGATACACACACACACACACACACACACACACACACACACACACACACACACACACACACACACACACACACACACACACACACACACACACACACACACACACACACACACAGAGAATCGGATCTAACAGGCAGAAAATTACTTAAGGGTGCCGCAAAATAAAATAAATTACTTAAGGGTGCCGGTATTAGAAAAAAGCTTGAAAACCACTGGCTAACTGTTTCTCTTGTTAGTTTTTATATAGTGCATTAGGGTCTAAAGCCATATTGCACTGTGTGAATTATATCTATGCAAATATGTTCATGGGTCAATTTGCATATTATGTGGGCTGAAAAACTCAAAAAACCTAATATTAACTACAGCCTTCAATGAAGAATTAAAAAAATTCCTTCATTCGCTGTGGGATCTAACTATGGACCTCACCAATGGCAAAATCATTAATTGTTATGAGAACTGGCTGTTGCACCTCTAACATGTGAGGAAATATGCTATATGCTGTCTATTGCACATTTGTTTTTGCTATGCCTATTTGAACCCAATTTTTCAGATACCTTTGTACAATAAGCCACATAGTGGATATAAGGTGGATCCATAACTCACTTTGCACATCACCTTTTTTCCTTGTTTCTTCATTTTTCTTAATATAATAACTTTTAAACCACAAATTAAATTACACTTTTTGAGATATTAAAACTAAAGCCCAGATGTTATTTAATCAATAAAATACTTTGTGGGTGCAGCTTTCCATCCTGACTACAATATTTCAAATGCCATCTCACAATGGACTTACAGCTGGAACTGTAACTTAACTGCTTATGTGCATTTTGAACTCTCTATACATGACAGCAGATCACTTCTGGTGCCTTTTGATGCTTATATGCACAAAGGAAGTGAACATGTTAAATCATACATAAGAGTGGCCATCCTGGGAACCTGTTTGCATGGCATAGAGAATTTCACATCTGCCTGTATTAACACCCTTCTTGTCAGTGAAAATCTTTACTCCTCTCCATCTCCTGATCTACATGGGGGGAGGGGGAGAAACAGCAAGTCCCCTATTTTCATATTTTTGGATATAGCTGCCAAACTTAGTGGTTCCACTGTCTGTTGAATGTTTTAATGTTGTTGCATGTTCTGAGACATGGTTAAATGAAGTGTATTATTTAGTGTCTTTGGATCAGACATTTGTTAATGTATTTTTTGCCACTTCCCATATTTTGAAACAAGATAATGGGGGTTGTCTCTTCATCTTAGATAATCAACAGACAGATAATTGTTCTGTTGTAAGAATTAATGTTAAAAACTTTTTGAAGGGCTTGGCAGCCACAGTACAGTAGATCAAAAAACTTCTTAATTAATGATTCTTCAGCCAAAGATGATTTTTATAAAAATAAACCTGGTGAAATATGGTGTGGTATATCCAAATCAGTGATATAGCATTTGCATCCTTTTGAATTTTGGATCTACCTCACTCTGCAAAAGTGATTTCTCTGCATTAGAAATCACAAAAATGAAGTGCAGCAACAAACTAACATTTCTAGATGATCTCTGGTGTGAAATGAAAAAGACAGAAATGTGTTATGAGTGCACTGTAACTCAGAAAACTGATACCCACGATGGAGTGTGCCGTTTTGTTACCTACATTTTATTATGTTTCCTATTAAAATGAAGAATCTATAGTAATGTGCCTTCTTTTGTACTAATGTTATGTTTCCGGAATCATATATAATCCGGATTGTTTCCGGAATTATATAATCTGAAATCATATTAGCATTAACATGGGCACATGATGCAAGAAAGTAAGCTTATATAGCATCAGCCAAAGAAAAAAAAAAAAAAAAACACAAATGCAGATTCTTCTCATTTCACCCATCCACTTGCTCCAAATGTTTGTCTAGTTCTGCCTTTAATCTGTTTAAGCTATCAACTTCTACAACGAACAATGGAAGTTTGTTCCAGCAATCAACCACCCGCTGGCTAAAGGCAAACTTCCGAACATCTATCCTACAACTGTCTTTCCTCAATTTGAATTTATTCCCTTTCAGCCGATTATTCTGAGCAAGAGGAAGAATCCCATCAGAAGAGCAAGAATCCCATTTAGCTACCTTGAATGTTTTGAGCATGCTCAAAACATTCAAGGCTTTATACACCTCAATCAGATCACCTCGCAGGTGCCTAGTCTCCAGACACCGTAATTTGTAAAATTTAAGCCTTTCTTCATAAGAGCAACCCTTTGTTCCATTCACTAATCTTGTTGCCCTTCTCTGTACGCATTACAACAGTTCTACATCCTTCTTAAAATGAGACCTCCAGACCTGTATACAGTACTCAAGGTGTGGCCTGACCATTGCCTTATACAAGGGGATAATCACTTCCTTATCCCTGCTAGAAAAATTCCTGTATATCATTGACAAGACACCATGAGTTACTCTTGCAGACTGTCTGCACTGTTCAGAAAACTTCATATCTGCCTGAACAATTACCCCCCGGTCCATTTCACTCTCTACCACTGCCAGTGTAGTACCGCACAGTTGATACGTTACTCTGGGGTTACTACTTCCCATATGCAGTACTTTATATTTGTCAATGTTAAACTTCAGTTGCCACTTCTCAACTTTTATAGATCGTGTTGCAGCAGCGTACTGTCATTAGTGTCATTAACAACCCTGCCGACCTTTGTATCATCTGCAAACTTTAAGCCTGATATACCATCTTCATCATCAATAATGAACACAGAAACCAACAATGGATCCAACACTAACCCTGGGGGATTCCACTAATAACATTAGTCCGCAAAGGAGATGTTCAAAGTCAACAATTCATTGATTACCACTCTCTGTCTTCTCCCACTCAACCATCCCTTTATCCACAGCAGCAATTTGCCTCCAAAGCCACACTGCTCCAATTTGTGCAGCAGTCTTCCATGTGCTACAGTATCAAAAGCCTTTCTAAGATCCAAATATATGATATCAAAATTATTCTTTGCATCCAGTACCTTTGTGATTACATCAGATTATCCAATCAAATTGGTCAGACAAGTTTTCTCCTTAAAAAATTTGTGCTGTGTCCGAGCTATAACTGAAGTCTTGTCTAGATGATCCAGCAATGCTTCTTTAACCAGTGGCCCCATTAATTTCCCTGGAACAGAGGTTAAACTAAGAGGTCTGTAATTACCTGTGTCTCCATTTGATCCACCTTTTTTTTTTAATTGGGGTCACATTTGAACATCTCCAGTCCATGAGTACCTCCACTGAGTCCAAGGAAGCTCTCATAATTATGGCTAAGGGTTGCTTAGTTCCTTTGCTGTCTCCTTTAATATAACTGGATAGATTCCATCCAACCCAGGTGCCTTTCTTATGTTTAATTTCAACAATTTCTCCTCCACTTTAATCTCCGTTATTTCAAGATTATTTAGCTTACTGCCAGAGTTTAATACACCTCCGGTATTCCCCTCCATGAATAACTCCTCATGTGTGATTGTAGATGTAAAATATTCATTTAGTTTTTTAGCTACCTGAGCAGGATCATCAACAGTTGAACCATCGATATCAAGTGTACCAATTTGATTCATCCCCTTCTTTCTAGAGTTTACATAAGTAAAGAAGTCTTTGCCATTTTGATTTGCATCCTTTTCCAAAGATTTCTCGTAATCTGCCTTCGCCTGCCTAACCTCCTTTGTGACTTGATTACAGACTGGCTTATATCTGCTATAAGCGTCTGTGTCACTTGATAATTTATATGCATCCCATGCATTTTTCTTCTCTGTCACGAGTCTCATTAGTTCATTTGACAACCATTTAGGCCTAAACCTTGAACAATATTTCTTAATAGGTATGAAACTTTTAGTAGCTTCCATGATTAATTCTTTGAATGCTTCCCATTTTGAATTTGCTGTTGGTAACAGCATCAGTTAGTCTCACCGTATAGAATTTAAATACTGTCTCAGACCACTGTATTCACCTTTACAAAAGCAAAAACCCTTCCCTTTACCCCTGATGGTAGTTACTTCTTTGAGTAAATCCCACTTCAGCACACTGTGATCACTGCCACCTTGGATATACTTGGATCTTAGGAATACTTTTGATACTGTTGCACATGGAATTATTAGTGCCATCCCCCAGGGTTCAGTGTTGGGTCCACTGTTGTTTTGTATATTTATTAATGATATTGATGATGGTATATCAGGCTTAATGTCAAAGTTTGCAGATGATACAAAGGTCAGCAGGGTTGTTAATGACACTAATGACAGTACACTGCTACAACAGAATCTACAAAAGTTGAGCAGATGGGCCGAGATGTGACAACTGAAGTTTAACATTGACAAATGTAAAGTACTACATATGGGTAGAAATAACCACAGAGTAATGTATCAACTGTATGGTACTATACTCAGGATGGTAGAGAATGAAAAGGACCTGGGGGTAATTGTGCAGTTAGATATGAAATTTTCTGACAGTGAAGACACAGTCTGCAAGAGTAGCTCATGGTGTCTTGTCAATGATATACAGGAATTTTTCTAGCAGGGATAAGGAGTGATTGTCCCATTGTATAAAGCAATGGTCAGACTCCTAAAGTACAGTATACAGATCTGGAGGCTTCATTTTAGGAAGGATGTAGAGCTGCTGGAACGAGTACAGAGAAGTGCAACAAGATTAGTGAAAGGAACAAAAGGTTGCTCTTACAAAGAAAGGCTAAAGTTTTTCAAATTACAGTGTCTGGAGACTAGACAACTGTGAGGTGATCTGATTGAAGTGTATAAGGCCTTGAATGGTTTGGAGAAGGGCTGTGTCGAACCATTTTAGTGCCTGAGGCAAGAATGAAAAATTGCTGCATACTGTTAATCATGGCAACATTGGCAATTATTTCATCTTTCTTTTGGCACCCATTTCAGCCTTTAATCTCAGGCAAGAGCCTCGTTTGCCTGAGATTAAAAGGCACGGATCTGGGTTTGAGCATGCTTGATGCTGATGGGGTTCTTCCTCTTGCCCAGATTAATCACCTAAGGGGACATAAATTCAAATTGAGGAAAGACAGTTGTAGAAAAGATGTGCAGAAATTTGCCTTTAGCCAGTGGGTTGATGATTGCTGGAACAAACTTCCATCTGTCATGGTAGAAGTTGACAACTTAAATAAATTCAAGGCAGAACTAGACAAACATTTGGAGCAAATGGATGGGTGAAATGGGAAGGTTTTTTTTTTTTTTTTTTACTAATGCTGAATAAAGCTTGGTTTCTTGCATCATATGCATCTGGTAATGCTAATAATTTAGAGCAGTGAAGATTTTCCCTCTAATTTTTCTCTTCCCTCTCAGTCTTATGGAACTTAATGAGATATCCTCTAAGGAGCCCTGTTTAGGTTAACTTAACCTAACTAAACCATTCTCTATAGCCCACATATTTGAAGTCTTTCGCCTCTCTTTGGACTCTTTGAAAAAGCTCATCTTTTTTTAAATAGAGCCTCCATACTTGGATATGGAGGCCACATCTCAAATTCCAAGTGAGATGAGGTTTTACGTTAGTCTACAATTATTCTTTCTGTATTTAAATCAATGCTCTTTAGTTTGTGTTGTCCGAGAAAGAAAATGATATCTTCCAGAATTTAACTTTTTTAACTCTTTTACACCTTAAACGACTGGTTTCTAAACTTTGCAACTTATAGAATTAAAGCCTTTACCTGTAAGAATATGCTTCTGTTGTTCTTTGAACCCTATCTGGTAGGTCTGCATGCTTCTGGATAGGTAATTTCCAAATATGTATGTAATATACCAGAGCTTTTCAATAAAGAATGAGCATAATTTTTCATGAAAAACCATACTGATTGCTATTTATAGCTGAACTTCAGAATTTAAGACCAAGCCAAGCTGAATCACATAGCTGATTTGATTTTTGATTTGGTAGTTGTTGGCGCATCGACTTCTGTGGCCATATTGCACCTCCCAAGGTTTTTGCAGTACTTTGATCCAAGCCCGAGGCGGGAATCGAACCCGCGACCTTTGGGTTGCCAGGCAGGTACTTTACCCACTCGGCTAGCCCGGTCGGCGAATCACATAGCAATTGGGCAGCTGACTTGTGTGCACAGTGTAAGTCAGTCAAGTTTATGCCTGTTCAGTTTCGCCTACATAACAATGGACATGACATACGAGGAACAGAATGCCACTTCAACTTCTGTTTCCTCCTCAAGAAAACATCAGCTGAAGTGTATGAAATGTTAAAAGAGGCTTACAACAAATCTATATTTCCATATAGCACAGCTCACAGGTGGTTTAGAATGCTTAAAGATGGACATGATTCAATCACAAAAATTGGCAGTCACTCCAGCCACTGCTATCACCACAGAAACCATAAACACTACTTCTGTAATCATGACAGAAGATTGTCGTACAACAGTAAGGCAGATATGATGACCAGTAGGAAGCATGCATGGTATTCCCCATGACTACTCACACCTGAGTAACAACAAGTTCGCATGGACGTTTGTCAGGAGCTGCAACAGATGGTGAGGTTCTGTGCAAGGTGATAACGGTGGATGAGACATGGCTTCATCATTTTGACCCCATAGGGTAAGCAATAGTTGTGGCTTCTGCAACAACTGTTTTTTTTTTGACGTTCAAGGAATGGTTTACCAGCATGCTCTGCCATGTCATATGACTGTTACGGGCCTTACTACAGAACTGTACTGCACATTTTGTAGGATCACATGCTTTGTAAATGACCCCAAATGCACACAGGTGGGTGGTTCTGTATTGCTCATACTCTCGGAGTACTTAGCCAGCCTTAATGTCAAATGTGTTCCTCATCACTGACCTTGCACCCTGTGATATTTTTAAATTTTATTTCTAAAGTAAAAAAAGTAGCTACAAAGAAAATGTTTCCAGTCATCAGAAGTCGTAAAGACACCAGCGACGATTTTCAAACACATGTCAAAAACAGTTTCCACCATGTTTTTGAAGGATGGCAGAAATGTTAAAGTAAGCACATTTCATCAAATGGGCACTACTTTGAAAAGGACCATCAAACAAAATATGAATAATTAATGAAGGTATTTTGTGAAAGAAAAAAATATGATCATTCTTTATTAAACAGCCCTCATAATATTATTTCTCATATATTTTATTAAAAAAAAAAAAAAAAAAAAAAAAACAAACCTGGAAAGCTTTCAGATATATCTTCCTCTTCTTCAAATTCCATTGGTTCTAGAACAATTGGAGTACCTTTATGCTTCATCCTTTCCTTCATCTTTTTAAAGAAAAAAGCAAAAAAAGCAAAAAAAAAAAAAAAAAAAAAAAAAATGTTCATTTTAACAGAAACATTAATAAAATAAAATATTTCTTCTACAAATTATTCCTCAAAAAGGGATATAAATACACAAATCTGAATGATATACAAACAAAATGCAGTTCTACTGAAGCTTCAAAAACATGGAATTGATTTTGCCTGTTTTAAAATTTATATGAAAACTAAACCCTTCACTTAAAATAGTGATACAGCATGAGATTACTGTTCCTATTCAATGCCCTACACCCCTTCCCAAAACTTCAGAGCAGAAATGCCTGGTTTCTAAACTTTGAAACTTAAGGAATTAACATTCTCCCTGTAAGAATATCTGTATGCTTTTCAGAAAAAAAACAAGGATACAGAACAGGAATGCTAACTACTGTAAAGCAAAACTAAAATTGGCCATGTCCACAAAAATATTCGGATGTTTGTAAAAATACAGAAAATAAGTAGAGTGGTTATTTTCATTAAACATTAGTTATTTTAAAAAATAAAATACTGAAGAAAAAAAACAAGGCCTCACAGAAAAAAACATTTCACAGTCATGAATAAAATTTAGTGGATTTTTTTGAGAAACAAAAAAGTTCAATGTTCAACACCAGAGAACCATGATTTTAATGTAATACAAAAGAAAATTTGAACTGGGGGATTCACAGGGACCTAAGAATCTGATTCTATGCCAAGCAATGTGCTTCTGAGTCCAGCCCCAGGATTGAATTTTTCAGTGTAGAATGCTTTGGTTCCAAAAGGTAGTCTTACTAGAGAATTAAAGAATTCAAGGTAGTCTTACTAGAGAATTGTAAGGGTAACTCAAAATATATTCTATAACAAACACAGGTGTAATAGAACAAGAGTATGCTGCCAGGTGTGAAAATGAATGAGATGTGACTAGCCAGTCAGTTATCAGTTTAAGAGTGTATCAATAAAGGGGGTATGGTAATCCATATGGCTACTAATGACTTAAAACAAACTGACTGGTCAAGAAATATATGGTCATGCTAAAAAAAGAACAAAATGTTCTTGATGAGTCTACAATTCTGTTCAGACATGACACGAGCAAATATATAATGAAAGCCTTGTGTTTGTTTATAAAGTAATGCCAGGGGGGTATTGAAAGTAAATTAAATGAATTTGAGCTTGTTATATCAGAATTGATTGAGTTAAGGAAAAGCCTTATGATTGCCTCATTATGGGCAAATCCATCTACCTCTTATAGGTGAAAATCGAGACTGAAAATCGTGGATGGGCAATATGAAAAAAATTAAAATGGATTTTTGAGCCACCCAGATGGCTTAAAAATTTGTTATTCATTCAAATATGTCAGGGAAAGTACAAGGAGTTATAATATCCCCAACTTGGTTCTTACCAAGGATTCAAACTCATTCAAAATCAAAATTTGAGCGTGCAGGAACAAATAACAGATAGTAACTACAATGACATAAAATGTGTAGTGCCAAAAGAGATTCTGTTCAAGGGAAAAGGGGAGAGCATTAGTAGAGGCATTTGGTGCAAGAAAGCAAGCTTATACATCATCATCCAAAAAAAAAAAAAAAAATCCTTCTCATTTCACCCATCCATTCGCTCCAAATGATTGTCTAGTTCTGCCTTGAATTTATTTAGGCTGTCAACTTCTACGACAGATGGATGTTTGTTCCGGCAATCAACCACCCACTGGTAAGGGAAATTTCCACACATCTATTCAAGCAACTGACTTTCCTCAATTTGAATTTGTCTATTTAGATGATTAATCTGGACAAGAGGAAGAATACCATCAGCACTGAGCTTGCTCAAACCATTCAAGGCCTTATACACATCAATCAGATCACCTTGCAGGTGCCTAGTATCCAGACACTATAATTTGCAAACCTCAAGCCTTTCTTCATAAGAGTAACCCTTTGTTCCATTCACTAATCTTGTTGCCCTTCTCTGTACTTGTTTCAGCAGCTCTACATCCTTCCTAAAATGAAGCTTCCAGACCTGTATACAGTAGTTAAGGTGTGGCCTGACCATTGCCTTATACAAGGGGTATAATCACCTCCTTATCCTTGCTAGAAAAATTCCTTATATCATTGACAAGACACCATGAGCTACTCTTGCAGACCATCTGCACTGCTCAGAAAACGTCACATCTGACTGCCCTAAGGTCCTTTTCATTCTCTAGCACCACCATGAGTGCAGCACCACAGTTCATACATTACTCTGGGGTTACTGCTACCCATATGCAGTACTTTACATTTGTCAATGTACAACTTCAATTGCCACTGATCAGCCCATCTGCCAACTTTTCTAGTTTCTGTTGCAGTAGTGTACTGTCATTAGCAACCTTGCCAACCTTCATATCATCTGCAAAATAAGCCTTTAAGCCTGATATACCTTCATCAATATCATTAATAAATACAGAAAACAACAATGGACCCAACATTGAACCCTGGTGGACTCCACTAATAACATTAGTCCATAAAGAGCAGTGTCCATTGATTAAAACTTTCTGATCTTCTCCCACTCAACCATAATTTTATCCATTGTAGCAACTATCCATTAATGCCATACTGCTTCAATTTGTAGAGTAGTCTTCCATGTGCAACAGTATCAAAAGCTTCCCTAAGACCCAAGTATATTATATCAAAATTATTTTTTTGCATTCAGTTCCTTTGTGACCACATCACAGTATCCAATCAGATTAGTAAGACAAGACGTCCCCTTAACAAACCCATGTGTCTGAACTATAACTGAAGTCTTGTCTAGATGATCTTGCAGTCCTTCTTTAACCAGTGCCTCCATTAATTTCCCAGGAACAGTTTGCGATCCCAATTCACCCTTTGTGAATTGGGATCTCATTTGCACATCTCCACTCCATGGGTACCTCTGCTGAGTCCAAGGAAGCTCTCATAATTATAGCTAAGGGTTTGCTTACTTCCTTTGCTGCCTCCTTTAATATAACTGGATAGATCCCATCTACCCCATGTGCCTTGTTTATGTTTATCTTCAATAATGTCTGCTTCACTTTGCTCTCTTATTATGAAATCGTTTTAACTAACTGCCAGAGTTTAATACATCCCTGGCATTCCTCTCCCTGAATAACTCCTCTGTGTTAATGTAGATACAAAATACTCATTCAGTTTGTTAGCTACCTGAGCAGGATCATCAACAGTTGAACCACTAATATCAAGTGGACCAATCTGATTCATCTCCTTCCTTCTAGAGTTTACATATGTAAAGTACTCTTTGCTTCCTTTGCCAAAGATTGCTCGTAATCTACCTTTGCCTGCCTAACCTTCTTTGTGACTTGATTACAGACCAGCTTATATCTACCATAGGCTTCTCTGTCACCTTTTAATTTCTATGTATCCCATGATTTTTTTTTTTCTCTGCCACATGGAGGTTAGGCACCTATGAGGTGATCTGATTGAGGTGTATAAGGTCTTGAATGGTTTGAGCAAGCTCAATGCTGGTGGGATTTTTCCTCTTGCCCAGATTAATTACCTGAGGGGACATAAATTCAAACTGAGGAAAAACAGAAATCAACCACCCAGTTGATTTCTGGAACAAACTTCCATCTGTCATTTAGAAGTGGACAGCTTAAATAAATTCAAGGTAGAACTAGAAAAACATTTTGGGTGAAAAGGGAAGGGTTTTTTTTTTTTTTTTTTTTTGCTGATGCTGTATAAGCTTGCTTTCTTGCATCATATGCCTCTACTAAGCTAATGTCTCATTAGTTAATTTGACATTCATTTAGGCCTAAACCTCGAACAATATTTCTTAGTTGGTATGAAAATCCTAGTAACTTTCAAGATTAATTCTTTGAATGTTTCCCATTTAGAATTTGCTATTGGGAACCTCATCAGTTGGTTCCACTGTATATAATTTAAACACTGTCTCAGAACCACCGTAGTCACCTTTACAAAAGCAAAAACTCTTCCCTTTACCCTTGATGGTAGTTACCTCTGGGTAAATCCCATATCAGCACACTGTGATCACTGCCACCTAGTGGTTCCTTTATCTGCAGATTTTAATGCATGAAGAATCACTACTGATAATCAGATTAAGAGTATTACTCCCTCTAGTTGTCTCTCGAACATACTGCTGCAGAAAACAATCATCCAATAAATCCACAAAAGCTTGCTATTATGCAAGTGACCAACCCACAAGTTCCAGTCAATATCTGGGAAATTAAAATCTCCCATTATAATACAATCTGATTTACTGGCACACTATTTCTCTGTACAGTTGTTTATTATACTCATCAGAGTCATTAGGCCTATAACACACTACTACTCTCAATTTTACTTTCCCAGTGCTTATGTCACACCAAACTGACTCGACACTGCAATATGTGTTTCTTAACTAATAGCAAAACCCCTCCTTCCTTCCTATGCATACTGTACTCTCCAAATTCCAATTCTGACTACTGTGTGATAATGATTTATTAGTATAAGTGTTTGTAACAAAACCACTAATGGGGTAAGAGGTGAAAGCCTGCCTTTGCTCAGTATGAGATCTTACTAGCAAAGAGAGCTAAAAATGGAAACAAAGCTGTTTTGGTACACAAGCACAAAAAAGGAAGAGAGTCAATCAGATCAGTCATTCACTTAACTGAACTGGAAAAGTTAAACAAAGCCCAACAAAAGTGGAAAATAAGTTTAATAGGTACTTCGCAATGGTCTTTACAGAGTGCAAAAGACATGATGGGCAAGTATAGATCACTGAGTTTGATTTCAGTGGGGAAGGTAAGGTCACGGAGCCTCTGATTAAGGATACAGTACAGGGCCATTTTGTTGGGAGTGGTATCCTCAATGGATCACTGCATGGGTTTTTGATGGGGAAGTCTTGTTTATCTAATTAATTATAATGAAGTTATAAAGCAGTTGTATACAGAAAAAACAACTTGGACATGACTTATTTGATTTCAGTAAAACTTTTGATATGGTTCCCCATAAAAGGCTGCTATATAAACTGGAGCAAATTGAGAAGATAATTCATTGGATAAAGGGCTCACTAAAAGATAGGAGACAGAGTAGTCATAAATGGACACCTCTCAGGTATCAGTGTTTGGGCCATTCCTGTTTATCTTTTTCATTGACATTAATGAGGGTGCAGGAGAATTTACCAGTTTGTTGATTTAAAAGTAGAAAGGGGGGCTGCCAAAATGGCCTGGAGTTTTTCATTAGCCATCTAAAAAATAAGCTGAGCTTTAATGCTTCTAAATGTAAGGTTTCGTACCTAGGAAAAGAAATCCAGGAATTACTTACAAACTCGGGTGGGGAATAAAAAGTGGTCCAGGATTAAAACAACTTAGAGGCTACAATTTAGTCAGACAAAATTTTCCATGTAGTGTAAACAGGCAGCTAAGAAGGCACATGGTGTTCTATGTGTAATTTATAGGCTGCCCATATGTAGGAAAAAGGACGTCATCATCCCTTTGTTATAAGACCTCATTTAGAATACTGTGCTCATGTCTGGAGGCCGCACTTAAAAAAAAGACACAGAACTTCTAGAAAAGGTTCAGAGAAGAGCAACAACCATACTGGTAACAGGTGTTATTTGATGTCCAAGTGAATAACAGCTTAAAAAGTTCAAAATGCAAAACTCTGCAACTAGACATCTTAGGGGAAGGGACCTAACAGAGGTATATAACACCCTGAAGGGAATAAGTAAAATGAACAAGGGAAGTATATTTTCACTGGATGAGGAGAAAAGAATTAGGGGGACAAATACAAAAATTTTTAAGGGTAATAGAAGGCTGGATCTCACAAAGATTACTTTCAGGCTACATGCTATAGGTCAAACTGATGAAGCAGTAGGTAGGTGCAAAAGTTTGGTACTCTCATAAATGTGAAGTTAAGGTTTTTATAGTATTGCCTTGTAACAGTTGTATTTTCCTTTCCATCAGAAGTGTATCTTTTGAAAAAGTATGGCCTAAAGACAAACAAAACAGTAAAATAATATCAATCACCTATAAAGAATCGAGAGGGACTTCCTGAAAGTGACAAGCGTGATCTTACAGCCAAATACAATATGAGTGTTCAATGCCACATTGAAAGAAAATTATGCTTCATCAACCAGAACATACTTATCAATCAAGACATCTGTTTCCAATTTATTCAGCAACTAGTGGACAAAAGCACATGTTTAAGCTTATTTGTGGATAACGTGTAATGCATTTTGTGATTTTATAGGGATACTGGTGCAGGTAAGCATGATGAATCTTGCATTAAAAGTTCTGTCCTGGTGGCAGCCTTTTCACTGAGAGATTCAGCTTTCTGCATGATAAATTCAACTAAACTGAAGGACATCCATTTCATGATCTATCACAAAGATTTTCTGCTTCTTCAAATCTTGTAATCATATTAACATGTCTTGAACATGGAAGTTGTGTTACATGTTTGATAGCTTGAAAATGGTGGAAGGTCATAACAATATTATGGTTACTTTCATTAAAAAAAAAAAAAAAAAAAAAAACTATTAAAGCTTTGTCATCTGGCAACAGCTGTTAGCTTTACTCTTTCACACTGTACAACACAAAAATGTAAAAGGCTACTCTGGCCCCTTTTCTATACATTGGCATATTTTACATCATGTAATAATGTTTACATATACAGATTTTTGTGTTTACCCATAATCTGTATATCTTACTATAACTTAGGGGTAGATAGAATACTGCTCTTGTATATTGCCCTAAAATAATGTTTTCACATACTCACAGATGTCAGCAATTCTGGGTAGGGTTAGCATTTTCAACCTTGTCTGTTTTCTTCCCACCTTTATTTCAGTAATGGAAAGACAGTTATAGTATAAATATATATACAGTTTATTTGCCTAAATATTGCATATATTTGTTTCTTTTGTGTTTTAACTTAATGCTGAATTTTTAAAATGTTTAAGTAGAAGCAAAGGAAGTATCTAATCACTGAAAATTTCTGCTGTGTGTGTGTTTGTTTGTTTGTTATTTGGTTTTTAGGAGATTTAGCAACTAAGGCCATATTGCTCCAGGGATATGCGGTGGTCATTCCCTGACCTTTCTGCATCCTCCGTATTTGGTGGTAACAGGCTCAAACCCCAGTCTAATCAAGAAGCATGTGCTATGCACTGCTGCTCCTGCCCACCTGGCTACGGAGGCGCCATGTGTGTGTGGGGGGGGGGGGGGGGTTACAACAAAAACTCATAAGGAAGAAAATCTGCAGTATGCACCTTCTGCTGTTCTCATGGAATGGAAGAGCAGAAGGCATGGATGAGAATGGCACAAACACACTGATAATTGCTATTTCTGCATGAGAAAAATATCATCAGAGATGTCCAGCAAAAACCAAGTACAGCATCAAATATCTTAATACATCATTGCAATAAGGTCTATTCCATGTAATAAAGACCTACCAATACCAGATCCCCAAAATCATGGAATAAAGCTAGCAGTGATGAATAATGAGAATTCTTGTGTTGCAGACTTCACTGGATCATCCACTTCAACGGATTTTGACTACCAACCATAAAATTATAATTTGCTGCACTTAATTACCAAGAATTGAATGCCCTAGTTTGTGATTTAAACTTATCTAAAGAGCAAGCAGAACTCCCCAGTTCTAGGTTATAACAGTGGAAATTACTTGAAGAAGAGCTAAAACTGCAGCATACTGAAAACTGTCGCAAAGTGTTTCTGTAAAGATATCAGTGGCCTTATAAATGAACTGGGCACCGAGCACAATCCTAATGAATAGATATATTCATTGATGCCTCAAAATTAAATTTAAAAGCAGTTTTTCTGCACAACGGAAATGCATTCACATCAGTTCCTCTACTTCATGCTGTTGGCTTGAAAAAAAGATATGAACATCCAAGCTCCTGAGTGCAATAAAGTATCGTGACTTTGCTTGAAATGGCTGTAGTAATCTTAAGGTATTGGGACTCTGGTCTACAGGGAGGTTTCACAAAATAGTTGTTTTCTAGATTTGTGGGACAATCTTGCAAAAGAAGAGCATTACATTGTGCAACAGTAGGAAAAGAGAGAGGAATTTTTACCAGAGACAAGTAATACAGTATAAAATATGTTCTATTGGCTGAAAAACAACAAAAAAAGTTCTTCTTCCACTTTTGCATATAAAGCTTGGATTAATGAAGAATTTCGTTAAGGCTCTGGATAAAGAGGGAAGCACATGCTGCTAAGGGAAGTGCTTCCCCATTTCACAGATGCAAAACTGAAAGAAGAAATTTTCACTGGGCCTCAAATAAAGAAATTCCTTAAAGATGTATTTGAAACAAAGCTACAGGATAGATTCAACTAGCAACTTGCAATCATTTAAAGCAGTTGTGCATGAAAGAAAGAAATTATGAATCTCTGGTGTGAACTTTATTGCAATGTTATAAAGATACGAGCTAATGAATGTCTTTGAAAATTCATCTTATTTATTCCCAAGTTAGTGTTTTTCCTCAAAATTTTGGAAATTTAAGTGAAGAGTAAGGGAAACATTTTCACCAGGACATGTCCACACAGAAAGGCAATACCAAGGTTGCTGGGATACACGAAATGATGGGAAATTACTGCTGGTTTCTTACGAGGGAAGGTAAAATGGACCCTAAGTCTGGAAAACACTTTTAAGGAAACAGAATTTATGTAGTACATTATATATTTGATTAAAGAATTTTAAAACTAATAGCACTCATTTTTAAGACAACATATGTTTTACTGTATGATTTTTAAAATTGTTCATTCATTAAGTTAAAATTTCACTAAATTTTCTCAATATGACAGACATGACAAAAACATAATTTTAGTATTTTTGGAATCAGCACACCAATCTCCTTTAGAGTCTACAACTTTAGCTCCAGAGGTAAGAAAAATTGTTTGTTGACCAGGGTCATCAGTGTTTTTCAGGTATCAATGCTTTCCACTCCCACCATTAGCTTGGATAATCAAGAGTTTACAGTACTGTACTAAAAATGGAATAGAACAGTTCCATTATATGCAGAATAACTATCCCAGGACCTTTCCTACTGTTGCACAATTCTTCAGTTAACAAACTGCTTTTTGTTCTTTCCTCGTGATAAGCTATAACTCCAAAGGTAAGCAAGTGTTGTAAATAATTCTTGGTGCGAGAGTACATGTGAACAGGCGAAGTTTTTACTGGCTCCAGCAAATAGAGAAGTTTTGCTTTTTTATTGACTTAAACTGGCATATCAATTTATTTTTTAGAGTTGCTTTATATTTCTAGTAACAATACTTTAGTTTAATTTGAATTTAGATAGACATTTTGTAGGTTATTACTTAGTATCGGTAAGGATATCAAATCCATGTGTTGAACAGGTTTTGCAGCTCCCATGAACGAAAAGCTTTTAATTATACTTAGCCACGTTATTAACTTAATTGTTAGATTAAATTATTTCTATAAGTAGCTTACAGACCTAGTCAGACTCCATGGTTTAATTTGAATTTAGATAACGCGATTTGGAAAGTTGTTGTTGTTTGGTTTTTAGGAGCATTAGCAACTAAGGCCATATTGCTCCGAGGATATGCGGTGATCATTCCCTGACCTTTCAGCATCCTCCGTATTTGGTGGGCACGGGCTTGAACCCCGGTCTAATCAAGAAGCGTGTGCTACGCACTGCTGCTCCTGCCCACCTGGCTACGGTGGTGCTGATTTGGAAAGTAAATAATGCCTCGTGTCCTTAGATTAACCATTCTTAACTTGCAGCCATTGTTATACGATACATGTGCACCGAACTAGATAGCATAAGGTCTAAAGGAAAACTAGATATCGAGCATAGTAGTATCAATTAATCAGTAAAATTTATTAATCTTATTAAATTTTATTGTCAATTGATATTGACAATGAAATAATGTCATTGTTATACTTTAACTAAATAAATATAGCGACCTAGTTTTTACAAACGGCACATCATAAATTAATACATATAAGTTGACAGGGGATAAGAAAGTCATATAATGTAACTCGGAGATAACATTCGATACCGAAATACATTATATATATATTAGTGTTATAACTACATTGGGATATAAGTTTAAGGTTATATTTTGTATTGGAATTTTATTGAACTTGAATAGAAATCATGACTCAGACCAGAGCAGCAAAGCAAAATGCTCAAACAAATGAAAGTGCTGTGGCTCAGGAGAGAACTGAGGTGGGCAGTTGTCCTCTGAATCAGAGTCTATTGAAATGCACTGCTTGTTTAATGTTTGTGGAAAAAACAGGAATGTGACATGATATTGCCAATGGGAATGTCTCTGTGTGTGCGCGATGTAAGGAGTGCGAGGAAATCAGGTGCCAACTCAGCATTATTATGGGCTTATATGAGAGCTTTGAAGGACAGGGTGGATGCCCTCGAAGGATTTAAATTGAGGGCCCATCCAGATCTCAGCTGCCCACATCAATGCCAGAGCTTGAACTTGAACATCAAGCAACACAGCAGCAAACCCCAAGGCAGAATGCACTGGTCGCAAAGGAACTAGTTGTTGTAGGTGACTCTATTGTCAGGGAAATGGGGAACATATTGTGCAAAAAGGATAGATGGAACAGGACCAGGGTATGTCTGCCAGGGACAAAGGTTGATGACGTTGTAGAGCAGATATCATCTTTTAAGGGCACAAAGGGTGATACTGTTGTACACATTGGCACTAATGATATTAAGAGTAGAAGATTGGCAAAATTACTTAACAAGTACAAGTCAATGCTGAAAAAAAGCCGTGAGTTAGGGTTGAATTTGAAAGTGTCTGCAATTCTGCCCAGACACGATAGGAGGGAGTATATGATGAGAGCCTTGTCGATCAATTTGACCCTGGAGAGATTGTGCAGGGCTCAAGGGGTAGAATTTTTCTCAGCCTGGTCTGTGCTTGTAAGCAGGAGAGACTGCTTCTACAGGGATGGGATACACTTAAATGGAAAGGGTGCAAGAATATTTGCTGATGCTATGGAGACAGAGTTAGGTGGGTCAGAAAACTGCTAGCTTGGGGTGTGGGTAACACGGACTAATAGATTAACAGAAGCCGCTGGCAGAGGTAAAAGTGATTTTTAAACTGCTTCTATTGAAATGCAATTGAGAAGCAGCGTGGAAAGCAAGGTAATGGGGATTTCCATGACTGCTGGGAGTCACAGTGGAACAAGTAAATACATGGGCTGTATTAGGGTAACTAAGAGTAGAAACAGGTACATGTACACCAATTCTAGGAGTATAGTTAAAAAATTCGATGAGCTTGAAGTGCTAGTCAAGACATCAAAGGCAGATATTGTTGGGATATCAGAGACATAAGCAGTGCAGAACTGGAATTTGGGGAATACAATGTGTACAGAAAGGATAGCCAGGACAAAAAGGGAGGAGGGGATATGCTGTTAGTTAAGAAACAAAAAATCTAAGGAAGTACATCCAATTGATGTTGGTGGACAATGCAATGTTGAGTCTGTTTGGTGGGACATAAGCACTGGGAAAGGAAAAACGAGAGCAGGTGTGTGTTATAGGCCAAACGAATCTTATGAGTATAATGTGCAATTGTGCAGAGAAATGAGTGCGCCAGTAAATCAGAGTGTCTTATAATGGGGGATTTTAATTTCCCAGAGATTGACTGGAATTTGTGGGTTGGTCACACACACACTAGCAAGGCTTTTGTGGATTTATTGGATGATTTTTTTCTACAGCAGCATATTCGGGAGGCAATTAGAGGGAGTAATACTCTTGATCTGATTATCAGTAGTGATTCTTCATGCATCAAGAATCTGCAGAAAAAGGAACCACTAAGTTGTGATCACAGTGCGCTGAAGTGGGATTTACTCAAAGAGGTAACTACCATCAAGGGCAAAGGGAAGGGTTTTTGCTTTCGTAAAGGTGACTACAGTGGTCTGAGACAGTATTTAAATTCTAACAGCAAATTCAAATTGGAAAGCATTCAAAGAATTAATCTAGGAAGCTACTAGGCTTTTCATACCAACAAAGCAATATTGTTCAAGATTTAGGCCTAAATGGATGTCAGATGAACTAATTAGACGTGACAGACAAAAAAAATGCATGGGATACATATAACTTAACATGTGACACAGAGGCCTATGATAGATATAAGCTGGTCTGTAACCAAGTTACAAAGGAGGTTAGGCAGGCAAAGGCAGATCACGAGAAATCTTTTGCAAAGGATACAAAGAAAAACAGCAAAGAGTTCTTTACTTATGTAAACTCTAGAAAGAAGGGGATGAATCAGATTGGTCCACTTGATATCGAAGGTTCAACTGTTGATGATCCTGCTCAGGTAGCTAACAAACTAAATGAATATTTTGCATCTACATTCACACACAAGGAATTATTCAGGGAGAGGAATGCCAGAGGTGTATTCAACTCTGGCAGTAAGCTAGATAATCTTGTAATAACTGAGAGTAAAGTGGAAGAGAAATTGTAGAAGATAAACCCAAGAAAGGCACCTGGTGTGGATGGAATCTATCCAGTTATATTAAAGGAGGCAGCAAAGGAAGTAAGCAAACCCTTAGCCATAATTATGAGAGCTTCCCTGGGCTCACGGGAGATGCCCATGGACTGTAGATGTGCAAATGTGACCCCAATCCACAAAGTAGGATCAAAGGGAGACACAGGTAATTACAGACCTGTTAGATTAACTTCCATTCCAGGGAAATTAATGGAGGCACTGATTAAAGAAACATTACAGGATCATCTAGACAAGACTTCGATTATAGCTCAGACACAGCATGGGTTTGTTAAGGGGAAGTCTTGTCTGACTAATTTGATTGGATACTATGATGTAGTCACAAAGGAACTGGATGCAAAGAATAACTTTGATATCATATATATGGATCTTAGAAAGGCCTTTGATACTGTTGCACATGGAAGACTGCTGCACAAATTGGAGCAGTGTGGCATTGGAGGCAAATTGCTGCTATGGATAAAAGGATGGTTGAGTGGAAGAAGACACAGTGGTAATCAATGGACACTGCTCTTCGTGGACTAATGTTGTTAGTGGAGTCCCTCAGGGTTCAGTGTTGGGTCCTTTGTTGTTTTCTGTATTCATAAATGATATTGATGATGGTATATCAGCTTAACGTCCGAGTTTGCAGATGATACGAAGGTTGGCAGGGTTGTTAATGATAGTACACTGCTGCAACAGGATCTAGAAAAAGTTGAGCAGATGGGCTGAGAGGTGGCAAATGAAGTTTAACATTGACATTAAGATGTAATCCTAGAGCAACGTATCAACTCTGTGATACCACACTGACACTGGTAGAGAGTGAAATGGACCTGGGGGGTAATTGTGCAAGCAGATATGAAGTTTTCTGAGAAGTGCAGACAGTCTGCATGAGTAGCTCATGGCGTCTTGTCAATTATATACAGGAATTTTTCTAGCAGGGATCAGGAGGTCATTATCCCCTTGTATAAGGAAATGGTCAGGCCACACTTTGAGTACTGTATACAGATCTGGAGGCCTCATATTAAGAAGGATGTAGAGCTGTTGGAATGAGTACAGAGAAGGGCAACAAGATTAGTGAACAGAACAAAGGGTTGCTCTTACGAAGAAAGGCTTAAATTTTGCAAATTATAGTGTCTAGAGACTAGGCATCTGTGAGGTGATCTGATTGAGGTGTACAAAGCCTTGAATGGTTTGAGCATGCTCAATGCTAATGGATTCTTCCTCTAGTTCAGAATAATCACCTGAGATGGCATAAATTCAAACTGAGGAAAGACGGTCGTAGGATAAATGTGTGGAAGTTTGCCTTTAGCTAGCGGATGGTTGATAGCTTAAATAAATTCAAGGCAGAACTTGACAAACATTTGGAGCGAGGGGATGGATGAAATAAGGGGTTTTTTTCTGGCTGGGCTATATAAGCTTGCTTTCTTGCATCATTTGCCATTGCTAATGCTAATAACTTTCATAAGTCTATCATTTTAATGCTAAGTAATCATAACGTAATATATAACGATATAAACCTGTAATTAGCTTGATGTAGCCAAATGGTCAGGAGTGTGCGTGCACTCAAAGAGTGCGTGCAGTAGCACGCACTCTTTCTTATGTAAAAAAAATCAAAATTTTTCCTCACTGTGTGCAAAGTTAATGCTTCACAGACTAAGACAGTTGTATGAAAAGCATGGATTATGAGCGGATGGGGTAGTGTTGGGTAGTGGAGGGCGTCGACTCTCTTTAAATATTACAGGCTCCGAAAAAGCAATAAGTGTTTTCCCTTTTTATTTACCTAATTGTTATTTTATATTGTACTTTATATGTAGTCTTACAGTTCTAGTTAAGCTGGTTATTTTTAATTTAGATAAGAGTTTTTGTAGATTACTACTTAATATACATAAAATTGTTGTTTCGTTTGAATCTTGCAGCCATTGTTTTGATATGGAGTGGTAGGGAATTAAAATTTTTAATTGTGGTAACCAGGGTAGGTAGCTTTAACGTAAAATTATATAGCATAATATGCATCACTGCATTTAGGATTCTATTAGATAGTGTAGTATCGACAATTAATTAATTAAATTTATTGATCTTATTAATTTAAAATATCATATGCTAGACTAGATCAGCAAAGCAACTAGCACAAAGTGGCAGGGGTGCTGTGACTCGCGGCAGAACTGGGGGGGGGGCAATTCTCAAACACATCACAGCCTAAAAAAAAATGTGCAACTTTTAAAATGTTTGCCAAACTCTCTGGAACGGAACATGATCTAGCCAAGGAGGATGTCTTTGATTTTGAAAGGTGCAGAGTGTCTAGAAATTAGGCATCAACTCAGCATTCAAATGGGGATCTATGAGAGCTTGAGGTGTAGGGTAGATGCCCTCGAGTGCCTCCGTAGCCAGGTGGGCAGGAGCAGCAGTGCACAGCATATGCGTCTTGATTAGACCAGGGTTCGAGGCCGTGACCACCAAATACAGAGGATGTGGAAAGGTCAGGGAATGACCACTGCTTATCACCGATTATGGCCTTAATTGCTAAAAACCAAACAACAACAGATGCCCTCGAAGAAATTAATATGAGGGGCCCGTCAAGCTCTCAGCTGCCCAACTCAATGCCAGAGCTCACTCCTGGGCATCAGGCAACATGGTGGCAATCTCCAAGGCAGAATGTGCTGGTCCCAGAGGAGTTAGTTATTGTTAGTGACTCTATTGTCAGGGAGATGGGGAATATATTGTGTAAAAAAGGATAGATGGAATAGGAACAGGGTATGTCTGCCGGGAGGCAAAAATTGATGACGTTGTAAAGCATATAACATCTTTTAAGGGCACAAAAGGTGATATTGTTGTACACGTTGGCAGCAATGACATTAAGAGTAGGAGATCTAAGATTTACTTAACAAGTACAGATCAATGTTGCAAAAAAGTCGTTAAAAGGTTAAAAGTAGCTGCAGGCAGAGGTGAAGGTGATTCTTGCACTACTTCTATTAGGATAAGCAGCGGCCTGGAGCGAGGGGTGCTGGGGTTTCAGGGACTGATGGCAGTCATCGTGAAACAGGTGGGTATATGGCAGGGGTGGGCAACTTTTTTCGTCAGCGGGCCGAATGAAATTTTCGTATCATGATGCGGGCCGAATGAAATTTTCGTATCATGATGCGGGCCGAATGAAATTTTCGCATCATGATGCAGGCCGGAATAGATTGAACGATTTAATAAAAAAAATCAGAACCTAAAAAATGTTATATTACTTGAATTACCAAATTATTAATGTATTTTTTAAAAAAATATCTGAATGTCCAATTATCATTGAAAATGCGGCACTCGGCATCAATTTTTCTTTTTTTTTTAATTGGCTCATTTTATGGGCTATAAATTATATTAAAAATTGTAATAATTAGAAAAGGCATAAAACATAAAATATCTCGCACCAATATTATTTTTTTCAATAAGAAGTCAAACTCAAAGGAACTTCGTTCGATCGATGCTACAATAATTATTAGGAAATAACTCTTTGACGCTGCGTAGAATCACTTGGTTACTGTTGTACTGGCCGCGATTCCCGATTGAACCAAATTAAGCCGAACGTTTACGGCGAGTGTAGTCAGGTATGAATTTTCTATATTTATGCATTTACCGAGGGGGCAGGATTCAACATCGTCGCGGGCCGGCTGTTGCCCACCCCTGCTATATGGGATGTGTTAGTGTAACTAAGAATAAGTATAGGTGCATGTATACTTGCATGTATACCAATGCTAGAAGTATAGTAAATAAATTTGATGAATTTGAAATGTTGGTTAAGACATCAAAGGCGGATATTGTTGAGATATCAGAGACGTGGTGTCACACAGATATTAGGAATGCAGAATTGGAATTTGAGGAGTACAATGTGTACAGAGAGGATAGGAGGGAGGAGGTGTTATGCTGTTAATTAAGAAAAACATAAAATCAAAAGAAGTGCATCCAGTTGATTTGATGAACAGTGCACTGTTGAGTCAGTTTGGTGTGACATAAGCACTGTGAAAGCAAAAATAAGAGGAGTGTGTTATAGGCCTAATGACTTGAAGAGAACAATGAACAATTGTACAGAGAAATAGAGTGGGCTAGTAAATCAGAATGTCTTATAATGGGGGATTTTAACTTCTCAGATATTGATTGGAACATGTGGGTTGGTTACTCACACACTAGTAAGACTTTTGTGGATTTATTGGGTGATTGTTTTCTGCAGCAGCATGTTCGAGAGGCAACCAGAGAGGGTAATACTCTTGATTTGGTTATCAGCAGTGATCATTAGTGTATTAAGAATTTGCAAATAAAGGAACCATTAGGTGGCAGTGATCACACAGTGCACTGATGTGGGATTTACTTAAAGATATAATTACCATCAGGGGTAAAGGAAAGGGTTTTTGCTTCCGTAAAGGTGAGTAACAGTGGTCTCGGACAGTTTTTAAATTCTGTACAGTGGGATCAACTGATGATGTTACCAACAGCAAATTCTAAATGGGAAGGAATTAAGGAATTAATTGTGGAAGCTACTGAAAGTTTCATACCTATTAAGAAATATTGTTCAAGGTTTAGGCCTAAATGGTTATCAAATGAACTAATGAGACTCATGACAGAGAAGAAAAATGCATGGGATGTATATAAATTATCAAGCGAAACAGAAGTTTATGGCAGATATAAGCTAGTCTGTAATCAAGTCACAAAGGAAGTTAGGCAAGTGAAGGCAGATTACGAGAAATCTTTGGGAAAGGTGCGAAGAAAAACAGCAAGGATTTCTTTACTTATATAAACTCTAAAAGGAAGGGGATGAATCTCATTGGTCCACTTGACATCGATGGTTCGACTGTTGATGATCCTGCTCAGATAGCAAACAAACTGAATGAGTATTTTGCATCTACATTCACACATGAGGAGTTATTAAGGTTTAAAAATGACAGAAAGTTATCAAATTGTAGCAGGGTGCTTAAATGAACGGAAAACATGGAAACGGGAAACATGCTTTGTAAAAAGGATAGGAGGAACAGGACCAGGGTATGTCTGCCAGGGGCAAAGGTTGATGACGTTGTAGAGCGGATATCATCTTTTAAGGGCACAAAAGGTGATATAGTTGTCTACGTTGGCACTAATGATATTAAGAGTAGGAGACCGGCGGAATTACTTAACAAGTACAGGTCACTGATGAAAAAAGCCGTGAATTAGGGTTGAATTTGAAAGTGTCTGCAATTCTGCCCAGACACGATAGGAGGGAGTATATGATGAGAGCCCTGTCGATCAATTCAGCCCTGGAAAGATTGTGCAGCGCTCAAGGGGTAGAATTTTTTTCAGCCTGGTCTGTACTTGTTAACAGGAGAGACTGCTTCTACAGGGATGGGATACACTTAAATAGAAAGGGTGCAAGAATGTTTGCTGATGCTATCGAGGCAGTGTTAGGTGGGTCGGAAAACTGCTAGATTGGGGGGGATACAAGGACTAATAGATTAACAGTAGCCACTGGCAGAGGAGAAAGTGATTCTTGCACTGCTTCTATTGGAATGAGCAGCAGCCTGGAAAATAAGATGCAGGATATTTCAGAGATTGCTGGGAATCATGGGGGTACAAGTAAACACATGGGTTGTGTTAGGGTGGCTAAGAGGAAGAGCAGGTGCATGTATACTTGCGTGTACACCAATGCTAGGAGTTTAGTAGATAAATTTGATGAATTTGAGGTATTGCTCAAAACATCAAAGGCAGATATTGTTGGGATTTCAGAGACGTGGTGTCACACGGATATAAGGAATGCAGAACTAGAATTTGGGCAGTACAATGTCTACAGAAAGGATAGACAGGATAGGAAGGGAGGAGGGGTTATGCTATTAGTTAAGAAACACATAAAATCCAAGGAAGTGAAGCCAGTCGACATCGCTGGACAGTGCAGTGTCGAGTCAGTTTGGTGTGACATAAGCATTGGGAGATCAAAATTGAGAGTAGGAGTGTGCTATAGGCCTAATGACTCTGATGAATATAATAAGAAACTGTACAGAGAAATAGAGTGGGCCAGTAAATCAGAGTGTCTTATAATGGGGGATTTTAGTTTCCCAGATATTGACTGGAATTTGGGGGCTGGTCACTCACACATTAGCAAGGCTTCTGTGGATTTATTGGATGATTGTTTTCTACATCAGCATGTTCGGGAGGCAACAAGAGGGAGTAATACTCTTGATTTGATTATCAGTAGTGATTCTTCATGCATTAAGAATCTGCAGATAAATGAACCACTAGGTGGCAGTGATCACAGTGTTCTGAAGTGGGAGTTACTCAAAGAGGTAACTACCATTAGGGGTAAAGGGAAGGGATATTGCTTTCGTAAAGGCGACTACGATGGACTGAGACAGTATTTAAATTCTATACAGTGGGATCAACTGATGATGTTACCAACAGCAAATTCAAAATGGGAAGCATTCAAAGAACTTATCTTGGAAGCTACTAGGGCTTTACATACCAACTAAGAAATAGTGTTCAAGGTTTAAGCCTAAATGGATGTCAGATGAACTAATGAGGCATATGGCAGAGAAGAAAAATGCATGGGATACATACAAATTAACACGTGACACAGAAGCCTATGATAGATACAAGTTGATCTGTAACCAAGTTACAAAGGAGGTTAGGCAGGCGAAGGCAGATTACGAGAGATCCTTGGCAAGGGATGCGAAGAAAAACAGCAAAGAGTTCTTTACTTATGTAAACTCTAGAAGCAAGGGAATGAATCAGATTGGTCCACTTGATATCGATGGGTCAACTGTTGATGACCCTGCTCAGGTAGCTAACAAACTAAATGAATATTCTGCATCGACATTCACACATGAGGAGTTATTCAGCGAGGGGAATGCCAGAAGTGTATTCAACTCTAGCAGTAAGCTAGAGAATCTTGTAATAACTGAGAGTAAAATGGAGGAGAAATTGTTGTAGATAAACCCAAGAAAGGCACCTGGGGTGGATGGGATCTATCCAGTTATATTAAAGGAGGCAGCAAAGGAAGTAAGCAAACCCTTAGCCATAATTATCAGAGCTTCCTTGGACTCAGGGGAGGTACCCATGGACTGGAGATGTGCAAATGTGACCCCAATTCACAAGGAAGGATCAAAGGCTGACACAAGTAATTATAGACCTGTGAGTTTAACTTCTGTTCCCGGAAAATTAATGGAGGCACTGGTTAAAGAAGCACTGCAGGATCGTCTAGACAAGACTTCAGTTATAGCTCAGACACAGCATGGTTTTGTTAAGGGGAAGTCTTGCCTGACCAATTTGATTGGATACTATGATGCAATCACAAAAGAACTGGATGCAGGGAATAACTTTGATATTATATACTTGGATCTTAGAAAGGCTTTTGATACTGTTGCACAAGGAAGACTGCTGCACAAATTGGAGCAGTGTGGCATTGGAGGCAAATTGCTGCTATGGATAAAGGGGTGGTTAAGGGGGAGAAGACAGAGATTGGTAATCAATGGACACTGCTGATCGTGGACTAATGTTATTAGTGGAGTCCCTCAGGATTCAGTATTGGGTCCTTTATTGTTCTCTGTATTTATAAATGATATTGATGATGGTATATCAAGCTTAATGTCCAAGTTTGCAGACGATACGAAGGTTGGCAGGGTTGTCAAGGACACTACTGACACTATGCTGCTGCAACAGGATCTGGAAAGGTTGAGCAGATGGGCTGAGAGGTGGCAAATGAAGTTTAACATTGACAAATGTAAAGTACTACATATGGGAAACAGCAACCCCAGAGCAACGTATCAACTCTGTGGTACTACACTGGCAGTGGTAGAGAATGAAAGGGACCTGGGGGTGGTTGTGCAGGCAGATATGAAGTTCTCTGAGCAGTGCAGATGGGCTGCAAGAGTAGCTCATGGTGTATTGTCAATGATATATAGGAATTTTTCTAGCAGGGATAAGGAGGTGATTATTCCCTTGTATAAGGCAATGGTCAGGCCACACCTAGAGTACTGTATACAGGCCTGGAGGCCTCATTTCAAGTAGGATTAGAGCTGCTGGAACGAGTACAGAGAAGGGCAACAAGATTAGTGAATGGAACAAAGGGGTGCTCTTACGAAGAAAGGCTTAAGTTTTGCGAATTACAGTGTCTGGAGACTAGGCACCAGCGAGGTGATCTGATAGAGGTGTACAAAGCCTTGAATGGTTTGAGCATGCTCAATGCTGATGGGATTCTTCCTCTTGCTCAGAATAATCACCTGAGAGGGCATAAATTCAAATTGAGGAAAGACAGATGTAGGATATATGTGCGGAAATTTGCCTTTAGCCAGCGGGTGGTTGGTAGGTGGAATAGACTTCCATCCCTTGTCATGGAAGTTGATAGCCTAAATAAGTTTAAGGCTCAGCTGGACAGGTATTTCGAACGAACAGAGGGGTGAAGTGGAAGTGGTTATTTTTTATTTATTTATTTTACTTTATTTTTTATTTTTTTTTTGGCTGATGCTGCATAAGCTTGCTTTCTTGCATCAAATGCCTCTACTAATGCTAATGCTAATGATTTTGTAATAACTGAGAGCAAAGTGGAGGAGAAATTGTTGAAGTTAAACATAAGAAAGGCACCAGGGATGGATGGGATCTATCCAGTTATATTAAAGGAGGCAGCAAAGGAAGTAAGCAAACCCATAGCCATAATTATGAGAGCATCCTTGCACTCAGAGGAGCTCCCCACGGACTGGAGATGTGCAAATGTATCACCAATTCACAAAGGGGGATCGAAGGGTGACACGAGTAATTACAAACCAGTTAGTTTAACTTCTGTTCCGGGTAAAATAATGGAGTCACTGGTTAAAGATGCATCGCAGGATCATCTAGACAAGACTGCAGCAATAATTCAGACACAGCATGGGTTTGTTAAGGGAAAGTCTTGCCAGACAAATTTGATAGGATATTATGATGAGGTTACAAAGGAACTGGATGCAAAAAATAAATTTTGACATCATATACTTGGATTCCAGGAAAGCTTTTGACACTGTTGTGCATGGAAGACTACTGTACAAATTGGAGCAGAATGGTATTAAGGGCAAGTTGCTACAATGGATAAAAGGATGGTTGAGCGGAGAAGACAGAAGGTAATCAATGGGTGCTGCTCTTCATCGACTAATGTTATTAGTGGAGTCCCACAGGGTTCTGTGTTGGGTGATATATCTTCATCAACGATATTGATGAAGGTATATCAGGCTTAGTGTTGAAGTTTGCAGATGATACAAAGGTTGACAGGGTTGTTAATGACAGTAAAGGGAGTGTACTACTGCAACAGGATGTAGAAAATTTGGGCAGATGGGCTGAGAAGTGGCAACTGAAGGTTAACCTTGACAAATGCTAAGTACTGCATATGGGCAGAAGTAACCCCCGAGAAACGTACCAACTGTGTGGTACTATACTTAAGGTGGTAGAAAATGAAAAAGACCTGGGAGTAATTGTGCAGTCAGATATGAAGTTTTCTGAGCAATGCAGACAGGCTGCCATGGCAAGTTATGGGGTTTTGTCAATGATATATAGGAATTTTTCTAGCAGGGAAAAGGAGGTGATTGTCCCTCTGTATAAGGCAATGGTCAGGCCACGTCTTGAGTACTGCATACAGGTCTGAAGGACTTATTTTAGGAAGGATGTAAATTTGCTTGAGAATGTACAGAGAAGGGCAACAAGATTGGTGAGGGGAATGAAGGGATCTTCTTACCAAGAAAGGCGTAAGTTCTGCAAATTGCAGTGGCTGGAGACTAGGCACCTGCGAGGTGATCTGATTGAGGTGTATACGGCCTTGAATGGGTTGAGCACGCTGAATTCTGATCGGATTCTTCCACTTGTTCAGATTACGAACCTAAGGGGGCATAAATTCAAATTAAGGAGAGACAGATGTAGAATAGATGTGTGGAAATTTGCCTTTAGCCAGTGGGTGGTTAACTGCTGGAACAAAATTCCATCTGTTGTGGAAGCTGATAGGTTAAATAAATTTAAGGAGGAACTGGACAAACATTTAGAGGCAATGGTTGCGTGAATTTTTTTTTTTTTTTTTGCTGATGCTGCATAAGTTCATACACTTACTTT
Source organism: Mastigoproctus giganteus (assembly GCF_048544385.1). Taxonomy (NCBI): domain Eukaryota; kingdom Metazoa; phylum Arthropoda; class Arachnida; order Uropygi; family Thelyphonidae; genus Mastigoproctus; species Mastigoproctus giganteus. The sequence goes on along the minus strand of NC_143584.1, from coordinate 155,117,306 downwards.
CTTGCATCACATGCCACTACTACTACTACATGGTCCTATTGTCCGGCTGGCCACTTTGCTACCAGAGATCACCAATTACTTGAAGGCTGTATCCTGGTGCCAACCCCCGACAATGAGGACAGGGATGAGCACCCAATCTCCTTGCTCAAGTACGGGAAGATGAACTTCCTGCAAAAGAATGTCTGAACAAAAAAGCAGTGATACAGGAAGCGGAGAGAACAGATACAGTAGGCAGGGGAAGAAAAGAGGAAGCAACCACTAGGAAAATACAAGAATAAGAGGAAGGTTAATTGTCTGCTACACAATTAACATGAACAATTAATGTGCAATATGAACTTCCCATCTTGGGAATTCACTCAAAGTTCAACACCCAAATTGTACATGGAACCCAAGAAATGTTTTGCACCTGAAAAGCAAAGTATGCCGTTTTCTGTCCACATTAAAAGTTAAATGTTGTGACTTTAATCTTTCATGTTCTAATTTTATATTCATTAATCCATTTCAGGACAAGATGTGAGTTAATGTGTCTATAAAAGTATAGCCAACAAGCCAATTTTAGAATTTTGTTGCTAGTTAATAGGATATGTACTTTCTACTTTTTAAACAATAGCAAAATTTAAATATCACATGTAATCAGCGTATATTCTCATGTAAAAATCTTATATGATTCCATATAACGCCCTTTCAACAAATATCATATTTATCAGCTAGATAAATATGGATTTCTGCAGAATCCTTTATCTTACCAATTTTCAAAATTCAATTTAATACACAGCAAAAATTTTATAATGTAGATATATAAAGTTACTTGATATGTGCCAAAACTGGTCAGCTAATTAAGCCATGGTATACGAGTGGGCAGGAGCGGGAGTGCAGTAGCACACGCTCTTTGAGTAGACCGCGGTTCAAGCCCCTGACTGATGAATACGGTCGATCTGCCAACCTGCACTGGACCAGCGTGGCAGATTACGGTCCATTTCCCTCAGCATGAATTGTTGAGGAGGCTTCCATCCTGCAGTGGGTTGATAACGGCTGTATTTTACTTTTTTTATACCGTCCAGAGCTAAATAGGTGCTAGTGGGTAAGTTCAGAAAACAGAATACAAACACCCCACATGGCTTTATGAATTCAATTTATGAATTTAAGACAATAAACCAAAGCATCCTACTGAAAAAACAACAGTGCTCTGCTCAAAACTAATTAACTAATTTGGAACTCTGATATCAAATGAGTCAGAAATATAGTAATATATAAAATAAGTCTGAGGAATTTATCAGCAATGGACTGAAAAATCTTACAGTGATAACAATGATTAGTAAAACTTTCTGGTGTTATATCACTGTTCTGATGTGCCATGGCAAATTGTTTCCCATTATTTTTTTAAGGAATGCATATACAAAACGAAGTCAAAAAAATATAAAATCATGATAAATAGACTCAAACCTGCATTTTGAATTTGAATGAAACTCTGAAAACAGCCTGTATCTATTTCTTCATGTGATTCCAAAAAAATTCAGGATAATACCTAAAGCAACAACTGGTATAAATAATAACTGATTCGATAAAAAAAAAAAAAAACAAAAAAAAAACTCACCTGCTCTTCCAGAGCATTATATTTTGCCTCCCTCTAAATTAAAAAAAACAAAACAAAACACAAAACATTAAAAAAGTAACTTTAGAATAAAAAGTGGGAGACAGAGCAGTTATGTGAAATAAGATTTTAAAATAAACAAAAATGGCGCACACATGCAAATATTTTCCCAAGTATAATTTCAACTAAGAAATATGAAATGTGCTTTGTTTCTAATCACATCACTATTCATTCCAAGGGATTACTGATACTTTCCCTAGTGTGTTCTTTGTGTATTTTTGTTCCTTGACACAGTTACTCGTTTAATGTGACAAAGAGCAAATACATTCAGTTAGAGAAAAATTGTTATTCTGTTAATGGTACTGTGAAAATTTGCACATCATCAGTATACAGTGATGATATATACAATGGTCAACTAGGCAAGAAGCAAAATAAGTAGAATACAGAGCTACTGGAATGTTAAGTGTGATACATACTATTATTAGATACAAAATAAAATGGAAAATGGTTAATTGGTTTGCTGGAAAGGTTTTAAGACACCCAGACCACATATCCAATTGAATGAGCTTGAACAGGATTGCACAGTCAGCCTCCGTGAGACAATAGTTCACCCAACAAATTGCTAATCATGCCGGTTTGTTTGTTTGTTATTTGGTTTTTAGGAGCATTAGCAACTAAGGCCATATTGCTCCGGGATATGCGGTGGTCATTCCCTGACCTTTCCGCATCCTCCATATTTGGTGGTGACGGGCTCGAACCCCGGTCTAATCAAGAAGCGTGTGCTACGCACTGCTGCTCCTTCCCACCTGGCTACGGAGGCGCGCTAATCTAATCATGCCGGATGCTAGGGCAGGTGGTTGATGTTGGCACCAGTGGATAGCAGAAAACACGCATGCATGCACAATAATGACAGGGGGTTCTGGAGCACAAAACAAAAATCAGTGAGGATTGGATAATTCATTGGCAGGCTATGGATGATAGATTTCCCTCTCTCAGACAGATTAGAGGTGATGTTAAATTATCTAGGAAACATTCAATATCAAGAAGAGCACAAACAGGACTGCACTCTGTTTGATTACACATTATGTACAGACATTTCAGTGGGATAAAGAGACAGGTGGAAAGAATGCCAACGATTGTTTTAAGTCATGAGTCAAGACTGTCATAGGTCAATATTACATTAAAACTGTACTTGTCAGTCCTTTTTTGTCATTTCTTTAACAGTTATATAACCCCCTTTAATCCAACAGGACAATATCCAGGTTGCTGTCCCATCATATTCCAGACATCCCATGATGTCTGAAACATGATGGGACAGCAACCTAGAGTAATGCCTAAACTAGTTCAAACCACAGCAGTTTTATGGGAATAGTTAACCAAGATATGGAAAGATAGTCCTCAAGAAGTTTGAAGTTAAACATAAAAAAGGCACCTGGGGTGGACTGGATCTATCCAGTTATATTAAAGGAGGCAGCAAAGGAAGTAAGCAAACTCTTAACCATAATTATGAGAGCTTCCTTGGACTCAGAGGGAGATACCTATGGACTGGAGGTGTGTGCAAATGTATCACCAATTCACAAAGGGGATTCAAAAGGTGACACAAGTAGATAAGACTGCAGTAATAGTTAAGATACAGCATTGGCTTGTTAAAGGAAGGTCTTTGTCTGATCAATTTGAGTATGATGTGGTCACAAAGGAACTTAATGCCAAAAATAATTTTGATATTATATACTTGGATTTCAAGAAAGCTTTTGATACTGTTGCACATGGAAGACTGCTGAACAAATTGGAGAGGTATGGAATTAAGGGTAAGCTGCTACAATGGATAAAGGGATGGTTGAGTGGGAGATGACAGAGAGTGGTAATCAATGGACACTGCTCTTCATGGATAAATGTTATTAGTGGAGTTCCCCAGGGTTCGGTGCTGGACCCATTGTTGTTTTGTACATTTATAAATGATACTGGTGACGGTATATCAGGTTTAATGTCCGAGTTTGCAGATGATACAAAAGTTGGCACGGTTGTTAACGACAGTATACTACTCCAATTGGATCTAGATAAGTTGGGAAAATGGGCTGAGAAGTGGCAACTAAAGTTTAACATTGACAAATGCAAAGTACTGCACATGGGTAGCATAAACCCATATGCAGTATCATAAGAGAAACATACCAACTGTGTGGTACTACACTCAGGAAAGTGGAAAGTGAAAAAGATCTGTGGGTAATTGTGAAGTCAAACATGAAGTTTGCTGAGCAGTGCAGATGGGCTTCCAGGGAAGGTCATGGAGTCTTGTTGATATACAGGAATTTTGCTAGCAGGGACAGGGAGGTGATTATCCTATTGTACAAAGCAATGGTTAGGCCACACCTAGAGTACTGTGTACAGGTCAGGAGGACTCATTTTAGAGAGGATGTAGAGTTGCTAGAACGAGTACAAGGAAGGGTAAGAAGATTGGTGAGTGGAACAAAGGGGTGCTCTTACAAAGAAGTGCTTAAGTTCTGCAAATTGCAATGCCTGGAGAGTAGGCACATGCGAGGTGATCTGATTGAGGTGTATAAGGCCTTGAATGGATTGAGCAAGCTGAAAGCTGATGGGGTTCTTCCACTTGCTCAGGTTAAGCACCTGAGGGGACATAGATTCAAATTGCAGAAGGACAGTTGTGGAGTGGATGGCAGAAATTTGCCACTAATGCTGGGTATAACCTCCATGCATAAGCACACCATGGGTAACCAACATAAGCAAGGGACAAGGTGTGGCACCCACACCACATGGAGGAATGCTGCCCCTCTTTGTTACCAGGCAATACTAGATGGTAGATGACTCTCATCAACCGGTGCAATACCACCACTTTGCTTATTGGAGGCCTGAAGTGGTGGAACACATGTTTAGTCTCTAGAGCTAAGTTCTGGTCAACCCTTCCCCAGCTCTTCCATCATGCAGTATGACTGATGACTTTTGAGATTATGATGAACATTATGGTGTGATCCAATCGTCCTTACATTTCGAGGGTACAGCTCTAAAACGGTGTTCACAGGCCGGCTGCTAATTAGTATACTGGACCGAACCAATTGGTAACTCTTTAGGAGGCTTCCAGATCAGCTAGTGTATAATCTCGCTACCTCTACTATGCCAGATAGTGACTGGAGGGAGTACGAGTATTGTGTATGCGGGGGTATTGTCGAGGCAACGTTATGTAAAGGATCTGGGTATATTCTTACCATGTGTACGCCATATCCAAAAATTTCATTACTTCATACAGCACCCCCACACACACACTTTTTCTTACTATTGAATACACCACGAATTGTCAAACTAATAGAGTAAGCTTATCTGTGAAAAGATCTAAAACTCCCAAAACTTCCTAGTTCATTTCACAAATATATGTGGTCTCAATTCTAATCTCATCAATGTCCATTTCCACTTGCAATCTGCCAAACCCCATGTACTTTTTCTGACAGAATCTCAGTTATCGGTTGATTCACTACTACTCATCTCAGTTGCCCAAATTATTCGCTGTATGATTCCTTTCGCCTCAAAGGTGGTACTTGTGCATATATCCGTTCCGATATTCCCTGTCAGAGACTTGATTATTTGGAATCTCCTCTTTTCAATAATCTCTAGCTTAAAATCTCTCTACCTCATTGTGTCAAATTCTGTTGTCTCTACCGTTCTCCAAACTCCACTAATCACTTGGAGCTCTTTGACTTCCTGTCTTTGCAACTTGACTTTCTCCAGTCCAACTTTCCTAACAGTGAGGTAATTTTCCTTGGTGATTATAATGTTCACAACTCCGGCTGGCTTCCGTTTTCTAGTCACACTGGCCCAGCTGGTCGAGATGCTGAGGCTTTTGCAATTACTAATGACCTTGCACATTGTTAATTTACCTACAAAAATACTGGACAATCCTAACCATACAGCCAACCAGCTTGATTTTTTCTCACAAAAAACCCTTCTAAGTACACGGTCGAAGTGAGTGGTCCTTTAGAGTTGCACCTCAGATCACAACTTGGTGTTTGTCTCTTCTCAAAATGGAGCCCTTATCTCATGGCTATTCCCAACCTCGTGTTGTTTTACAAGAATGCAAAATAGGATGACCTGTGGGATTTCTTTTCTTCGTTTCCTTGGTTGGATTTCTGCTTCAAAACTTGGGATGTCAACGTTTGCTCAGATCGTGTCAGTGAAATTATTCTTGTAGGAATGGAATCCTTTATTTCTCACTCCACTTTAAAATCCCACCCTTATCTAAATCTTCGTTTTGCAATAAATGTGCTAAGGCTGTTCAAGAGAAGAACGTTGCATATCATAATTGGCTTGTTTCCAATTCTTCAGTTTCATTTTCTGTCTACAAAAAAGCTCGCAACAATTGTAAAGCAGTTATTAATCAATCCAAACTAGATTTTGAACAGACTAAGAGTAGAAAACTTGCTTCTTGCCCTAATGGTAGCCGAGTAGCATTAGCATTAGTAGAGGCATTTGATGCAAGAAAGCAAGCTTATGCAGCATCAGCAAAAAAAAAAAAAAAAAAAAAACCACTTCCACTTCACCCCTCTGTTTGTTCAAAATACCTGTCCAGCTGAGCCTTAAACTTATTTAGGCTATCAACCTCCACCACAAGGGATGGAAGTCTGTTCCACCAACCAACCACCCGCTGGCTAAAGGCAAATTTCCACACGTCTATCCTACATCTGTCTTTCCTCAATTTGAATTTATGCCCTCTCAGGTGATTTTTCTGAGCTAGAGGAAGAATCCCATCAGCATTGAGCATGCTTAAACCATTCAAGGCTTTATACACCTCTATCAGATCACTTCGCTGGTGCCTAGTCTCCAGACACTGTAATTTGCATTCTGGTCTCTTGCCAAAGCTATTGGCTGCAACTTTTGCCCATCTCTGCAACCACCTCTGTCAAAACCAGATGGTTCTGTTGTCACTTCAGCCAAGGATAAAGCTGATCTGCTAGCATCCCATTTTTCTTCCAACTCATGTATTAATGATCTTGGCAAAACACCTCCCACCATTCCCAACATGCTCTAATCAATGTGTCCTGTGGTCTTCCATCAAAAGGATATCAGAAAGATTTTGATGCTAAGAAATCTTGATGAATCTTGGTGATAAGAAAGCTCTAGGTCCTGATGGCTCCACATGTTCTCAAAATCTGTGCTCCTGAACTTAACCTGTTCTTTGCCGCCTTTTTTCACTTTCTTATTCCAAAGGTGTTTTTCCTTCTGCTTCGAAATTTGCTTATATCCAGCCAGTTCTTAAAGTGTGACAAATCCCTCCCATCCAAATATTGTTCCATTGCAATTAATTCTACTCTTTCTAAAGTAATGGAGAAATCAATTAACTGCCAACTCTTAAATTACCTACAAACCTTCCGTGTGATCAACAATACAAATATCATTACGGTAAAGTACTTTTACCGGTAAATTTCATCAAACTTTTGCATGCTTCTCGTGCAGGCTTTCTTTACCTTAGCCCCAGCAGGTAGTTTGATTGGTGGAAAAGACTTGCATCTTTTGTTGTGGAAGTTGATGGCCTAAATAAATTTAAGGCTGAGCTGGACAGGCATTTGGAACGAACAGAGGGTGAAATGGGAGGGTTTCTTTTTTTTTTTGGCTGATGCTGCATAAGCTTGCTTTCTTGCATCGTATGCCTCTACTAATGCTAAAAGGGTTTGGTACAGGTGCCTCTTTTTAATCAACACTAAAATGTAGAATAGCTCACATCTCTGCCAGAAGTGGTCAGTAATACAGATGTATTTATGTATTGATATATACTGGTTTTCCACGATAAAAAGATATATATATATATTTTTTTGTGATAACTACTTGCATTTCATCATCATCATCAGCCATTTTCAATTCACTGCAGGATGTAGGCCTCTCCAGCCACTTTCCAGTTCCTTCTGTTTTGTGCAATGGTCATCCATTTACTACTCAAACTAATGAATTTCAACTATCCATCTCCGTTGTTGTCTTCCAGGTTTTCTTCTAGCTCCTCTTGGGCACTATTCTGTTATTTTCTTAGTTCATCTGTCATCATGCCTTCGAGCTATGTGTCCTGCCCAAGACCATTTTAGTTCTTTAGTTTTGATAAGAATGTCCTTTACTTGAGTTTGCTGCCTAATCCATGTGTTTCTCTTCTTATCTAACAGTCTGATTCCCAATATAATTCATTCCATTCTTCACTGTGTAGTTCTCAGCTTCTCTTCCATTCTTTTGGTGAGTGCCCAAGTTTCACTTCCATAAGTCATGGTGGGCAGTATGTACACATTGGTTCATTATTTCACATTTCACACAAACTGGGATATTGTTCCTCAGTATGTGACTATATTTCCTGAATGCTATCCATCCAAAATTTATTCTTCTCTTGACTTCCAGCCAATTATCATTATTACAGCTAATGACTTGTCCAAGATAAGTATATAACTCCACCTTTTCAATTACTGCTCCTTCAATCATTATATCTCTTTCTGTGGCATACTTGCTCATCATTACTTTTGTTTTAGCCATATTCATCTTTAGTCCAAAATCCTTACTAACTCTGCATAAATGATTAAGATTTTCCTCTAATTCTTTGGGATCGTGGCTTATGACCACAATGTCATCTGTAAATTGTAAATGGTTTAGGTACTCTCCATGCACATTGACTCCTTTCTGCGACCAGTCTAATTTTCTGAAAGCTTCCTCAAGGGCAGCAGTAAACAGCTTCGGAGATATTGTCTCCTTGTCGAACTCCTTTCTCAATTTTAAATTTCCTACTGTCTTTGTCTAGTCTAATAAAGGAGGTAGCACTCTCATATATTTTCTTCAAAATCATAATATATGGGGATGCCTTGTCTTTCCAGTGCCCGAAACATTGCCTTATGCTGTATGGAGTTAAATGCCTTTTCATAATCCACAAATGCCAGGCATAATGGTGTTTTATATTCATTTGCTTTCTCCATTAGCTGTGATATTACGTGAAGGTGATCCATAGTTGAGAATCCTGTCCTAAAGCCAGTTTGCTCTTTCAGTTGATTCTCATCAAATATTCTTTCTAATCTGTTAGTAATGACCCTTGTGAACAACTTGTAGATGTGGATAACAAGCTAATTGGTCTATAATTTCCAATTTCTGATTTATCTCCTTTCTTATGCAGCAAAACTATGATTGCATTATTCCACTCATTAGGCATCACACTTTTTCTAATGCATTTTGAGAAGAGTCTTACCAGTTTTTTTGTCATGTCTCTTCCTCCCAATTTTAACAACTCTACAGTAACTTCATCTTCCCCGGGGCTTTCTGATTCTTCATTTTCTTCAACGCATGTTCTACCTCATCAGGAAGGATATCAGGTATGTTGTATGTGTCACTAATTTGCGATCCATCTTCCTCACTGCTGGCATCATCCCCTCACTCCTTGTATAACTTTCTATAGTAGTCTTCTGCTTTTGAATTATGCCTTCTCTGCTATTTATAAGTACACCATCACTATTCTTCAGTTTCAGTATCATTTGTCTTCCTGTATTACTCATGGATGCTGATTTAAATCCTTTGTTTTTCCTTAATGCTTGTTCTACTTTTCTTGTGTTAAAGTTTCTTATGTCCTCTCTGAGTCTCTTTCCAATAGCTTTGCATAACTGAGTATACTCAATTTTCTCCTTGTCAGTGTTTTTGTTGCTCTTCATTTGTGGTCTTCGGTTCATCATGACAAGCGTTTCTTGACTAATTTTTTCTTCTTTGGATTTCTTTTTACCTATAGGTTTCTTGGGCTTTATCACTTACAGAAAGCTGTAATATTTCTCATCGGTTTCTTGTTCCTGAGCAGTCTGCAGAAGCTTAAACCTGTTCTTAAGTTCCAGTACATACTGCTTTTTCTCCTCTTCTGTTATATCAAAGCCCTTTGTATTATTTACTCGAGTCAGTTTTTTCCTTTCTTTTTTTTTATATCTATATCAAGTGTGCATCTTACCAGTCTGTGATCACTTCCAACATTTACCTTGTTCAGGACAGTAACATCATTCATGATATATCTTCTGTTAGTGAGGATGAAGTCTATTTCATTAGTTGTTAATCCATTTGGGCTCTTCCATGTCCACTTCCTGTTCGCCTTTTTCTTGAAAAAAGTGCTCATTACTGACATTCCTCGAGATTCTGAAAATTCCACAAGTCTTTCACCTCTTTCACCAATTCCAAAATTTCCTATAGTTCCCCTTTCTGCGCTGTTTTGTCTCTTTCCAACCTTAGCATTGAAGTCCCCCATAATGATAGTGTAGTGAGTTTTCTGTTTGTCTAGAAGAGTCTCAATTTCAGTGTACATTTCTTCAACCTCTTCATCATCAAGGCCCGACGTTGGTGCATAAATCATTATAACCTTTAGCTTTTATCTCTTAGAAATCCTGAGTAGTAGTCTTGACACCCTTGGTGACATACTTTTGAATTCTAAAATATTGTTTTTTATAATCTTTATGGACCAGAAAGCCAACTCCACCTTAGCTCCTTTCACTGTTTCCATTGGTGTACAGCAGATTTCCACTTGATAAACTTATAAGTGATTCATTTCTCCTTGTTTCAGCCAAACCGATGATATTCCAATTCACATTTTCTAATTCCTTTTCCAGCTCTAATATCCTGTATTCACTGATGTGCAATCTTACGTTGTAACAGGCCAAGTTCAGTTTCTGTGCATGGCAGCCTGGTCATACCAAGAGATTCTTAACACCCTCTGCTTCCACTCTGATCCTCTCGCTGCTGTAGGAGGGGGAGTGAAAGCTGCTGGGGACTGAGGGCCATTTGTTTCATCTTACTGTCATGTGCTGGAGGGTTTGGTTTTTTCCTCTTCACGCTGACCAGGTATCTTGAAGAGGACCACTCTACATGTTCGTTGCCACCTAAGTGACGTAACAGGGCTTACCATCGAGGTGTACATGAGTGAATTTTAGGGAGGCAGGTCAATCGGACTTCTAAATCTTCTGAAATAGAAAGATATTGGATCCATCAGTGTTTTAGACTGAGTTTCTGATAACACACCGAATGCCTGTTCCCCTCTAAGCAATTTTTTAGGGTGGGTAATTTTTCTGATACTGAATATAGGTGAATGAAACATTTTATTTTAAATAATGGTCAGAGTTACTGCATATTATTCCACTTGAGCATTTCTTAAATGTTATAAAAAGTTAAGAAATACTGAATGTTTCAGGCTTGTTTTTGAGGCCTCTTCATTAAAAAGGTCAAAGAAAAAACACTGATTGTAACATAGTATACAGTGATATAACAGGTAGTATAGTGGATCCTTCACATCTATCATTAACTGTTTTTTAAAAGTGTGACAGATAAGGTCATAGTCATAATTGGTTCCAGAGAAGTCAAATGTGAGCTAAGAGTTTGTTTGGATAATAAACACCAATAAAATTAGTTTAATGGTAACTTAATTTAAACATACATATAAGTCCATTTCTTGAAGGGCAAATCACCCTCAATCTACATAACAGGAACTTAAAATCCAGAGGTTGACAGCTACAGATTCTTGGCAGCATCACCTGTATTCTTGAAAAAGGAATACAGAGCTAATTGCATCTTAGCTTTCTTCCACTCACTGGACTCTCCTATAACAACAAAGATCAGTAGAAACCAATCTTTGTTGCTACAAGCAGGGCTGGGAAAAGATGCTGGAACATTGTTCTGGTTTGTCAAACTCATTGGTAATGTCAAGTATAAGCATTACTGCCTTCTGCAGGTATTAGCCTGATGAGTATTACATTTCATAAAATTTTCCATTTCAAGCCCTAGCTAAAAGGAAGATCACTCTGCATTAGAGTACTCATCTACAGCTACTTCACTGCCTCTCATGTTTGAAGAAATCCCTCAAAAAATTGAAGTTCTTGTTTCTTCTCTATATCTTCATCAGGTAACTCCTCTTAGGCCTTGAATTCATTCAACTGAACCAGGTCTTAAGTTTTCAGCATGTAACAACAACATTCAACATCAGTGTTCTAATTCCAAAGGGAACAATCTTTTCCTGCCTTTTTTTTTTTTGTGTGAGTGTCTTCCCTTGAAATCTAGCGAAAATCAGTGATGGCTTCAAGCCATAACTTTCTTCGTGTAGCATTCTTACAATAGGAACTCACTTCACTATATATAACTGTAATATTGCCTACTGCATTTTTGACATTGAAGCATTTTCAACTCCCTTAAAGTGAGATCTTTTTTAAACAGTGACCTCCAAGCATTTAGTGAATGGAATTGGTAGTACAGCTTGAATGAGCAGTCATATTCTGCTCCTTAGGCTGCACGTTTGATTTTGTACTGGAGGAAAGAAGATGGACTTTTTCATCCCATCTTCACCATTCCTTTATTAATTCATCTCATCAAGGTTGCCTGGGCAACCTGAAGCATTATTAACAAACAACACCTTACTCAACTCATTTTTGTAGAAGTAGACCTTCACTGCAGGGCGGAAATGATAGTAGAACTACTCTGAAGTAAGGTCCTAGCAATCCAAACATTCATGTTTGGATTCAAAATCAGAGAAAGCTAAAGTACAGGTGACCCCTGCCAAGCGCAGCTTCACCATGTATGGATTAGCACCTAAGCAGTAGTAATCCACGCGAACCTTGCGCCATACGTGGCCCAAGGTTCGCAGTAGTGTGGGTTATCTGACTAAGCTGTGCTACCTTATTACATAGTATGTAGTTACTCTAATGCGATTGAATTTATAGTGTCATCGATTTCATTCTAAGCGACTTTGTTATCAGAGACAGCTGTTTTGTGGCACTTTGCAGTTTCACGATTAGTCAAAATTTACAAGGCCATAAAAGAGATTCTAAAAGCAGCCAAGTTCCTGAAGGAGAAGATTATGCAGAAGTCCTGACTTTCGTAGGAGTATGAAAATTAAGAGAGGTACTGACAATATTATGGTTTCTTATGTTGACATTAGAAAGATCATGACAAAACAACAACAACAGACAAAAATTACAGATTTTATAAGTAAGTCAACTTCAAACGCATGTTCACCTTCTGAATGTTTCTTCATATGTGTTGGTAAGTCATGGTCAATTAAAAGTTTTATTTCATCATTTTACTCTTTCAGCATGCAGTTTTATTTTAAATTTAGGTAGGAATTCATTTTGATTCCTACCTAAATTTGGTTGAAATTCTTGGCTGAAACAAGAAGAAGAAATGAATCACTTATAAGTTTATCAAGTGGAAATCTGCTGTACACCAATGGAAATAGTGAAAGGAGTGAAGGTGGAGTTTGGTTTCTGGTCCATAAAGATTTTAAAAACAACATTTTGGAATTCAAAAGTACATCACCAAGGGTGTCAAGACTAATACTCAAGATTTCTAACAGGTACAAGCTAAAGATTATAATGATTTATGCACCAACATCGAGGCATGATGATGAAGAGGTTGAAGAAATGTACACTGAAATTGAGAGTCTTCTAGATGAGCAGAAAACCCACTACACTATTATTATGGGAGACTTCAATGCTAAGGTTGGAAAAAGACAAAACAGCACAGAAAGGGGATATAGGAAATTTTGGAATGGGTGAAAGAAATGAAAGAGGTGAAAGACTTGTGGAATTTGCAGAATCTCAAGGACTGTCAGTAATGAACACTTTTTTCAAGAAAAGGGTGAACAGAAAGTGGACATGGAAGAGTCCAAATGGATTAACTACTAATGAAATCGACTTCAACCTCACTAACAGAAGATATATTGTGAATGATGTTACCGTCCTGAATAAGGTAAATGTTGGAAGTGATCACAGAATGGCAAGATGTACACTTGATATAGATGTAGGAAAGGAAAGGAAAAAACTGACTCGAGGAAATAATACAAAGGTCTTTGAGATAACAGAAGAGGAGAAAAAGCAGTATGTACTGGAACTTAAGAACAAGTTCGAGCTTCTGCAGACTGCTCAGGACCAAGATATCGACGAGGAATATTACAACTTTTTGAAAGTGATAAAGCCCATGAAACCTATAGGGAAAAAGAAATCCAAAGAAGAAAAAATTAGTCAAGAAACACTTGTCATGATGAACCGAAGACGACAAATGAAAAGCAAGAAAAACACTGACAGGAAGAAAATTGAGTATACTGAGTTATGCAAAGCCATTAGAAAGAGACTCAGAGAGGACATAAGAAGATTTAACACAAGAAAAGTAGAACAAGCATTAAGGGAAAACAAAGGATTTAAATCAGCAGCCATGAGCAGTAATACAGAAAGACAAATGATACTGAAACTGAAGAATAGTGATGGTGTACTTATAAATAGCAGAGAAGGCATAATTCAAAAGCAGAAGACTACTATAGAAAGTTATACAAGGAGTGAGGGGATGATGCCAGCAGTGAGGAAGATGGATCGCAAATTAGTGACACATACAACATACCTGATATCCTTCCTGATGAGGTAGAACATGCGTTGAAGAAAATGAAGAATCAGAAAGCCCCGGGGAAGATGAAGTTACTGTAGAGTTGTTAAAATTGGGAGGAAGAGACATGACAAAAAAACTGGTAAGACTCTTCTCAAAATGCATTAGAAAAAGTGTGATGTCTAATGAGTGGAATAATGTAATCATAGTTTTGCTGCATAAGAAAGGAGATAAATCAGAAATTGGAAATTATAGACCAATTAGCTTGTTATCCACATCTACAAGTTGTTCACAAGGGTCATTACTAACAGATTAGAAAGAATATTTGATGAGAATCAACTGAAAGAGCAAACTGGCTTTAGGACAGGATTCTCAACTATGGATCACCTTCACGTAATATCACAGCTAATGGAGAAAGCAAATGAATATAAAACACCATTATGCCTGGCATTTGTGGATTATGAAAAGGCATTTAACTCCATACAGCATAAGGCAATGTTTCGGGCACTGGAAAGACAAGGCATCCCCATATATTATGATTTTGAAGAAAATATATGAGAGTGCTACCTCCTTTATTAGACTAGACAAAGACAGTAGGAAATTTAAAATTGAGAAAGGAGTTCGACAAGGAGACAATATCTCCGAAGCTGTTTACTGCTGCCCTTGAGGAAGCTTTCAGAAGATTAGACTGGTCGCAGAAAGGAGTCAATGTGCATGGAGAGTACCTAAACCATTTACAATTTACAGATGACATTGTGGTCATAAGCCACGATCCCAAAGAATTAGAGGAAAATCTTAATCATTTATGCAGAGTTAGTAAGGATTTTGGACTAAAGATGAATATAGCTAAAACAAAAGTAATGATGAACAAGTATGCCACAGAAAGGGAAATAATGATTGAAGGAGTAGTAATTGAAAAGGTGGAGTTATATACTTATCTGGGACAAGTTATTAGCTGTAATAATGATAAATGGCTGGAAGTCAAGAGAAGAATAAATTTTGGATGGATAGCATTCAGGAAATATAGTCACATACTGAAGAGCAATATCCCAGTTTGTCTGAAACGTAAAATAATGAACCAATGTATACTCCCCACCATGACTTATGGAAGTGAAACTTGGGCACTCACCAAATGAATGGAAGAGAAGCTGAGAAGTACACAGCGAAGAATGGAACGAATCATATTGGGAATCAGACTGTTAGATAAGAAGAGAAACACATGGATTAGGCAGCAAACTCAAGTAAAAGACATTCTTATCAAAACTAAAGAACTAAAATGGTCGAAGACATGATGACAGATGGACTAAGAAAATAACAGAATGGTATCCAAGAGGAGCTAGAAGAAAACCTGGAAGACAAAGGCGGAGATGGATAGATGAAATTCATGAGTTTGTGGGTAGTAAATGGATGGCCAATGCTCAAAACAGAAGGAACTGGAAAGTTGCTGGAGAGGCCTTCATCCTGCAGTGGATTGAAAATGGCTGATGATGATCATCATCATTCCGATTCCATAAGAGAAGCGTATACCCGATTAAGTTTCTGTTGTTCCCATAATTTAGTTTTGATTTTTTTGATCTTTAGTTTTCTTTCATTGTGTTTTATTTTAACATAGCAGTCCTTTACATTTATGTTAGGGTCACGAACTTGCTGTCACTCAATTGGATCAATGGAATGATAGATGAGAAATTATGGAGGAAGTCAGTCTCGCCATTCATTTTTGAAACCACCATTACAGCAAAAATTAGCATTGAAAAAATATTACTTCCATATATTTTATGATGATTTTAGTTGGAATACATTTTAAATTATAAAGTTAATTTCTTTTAAAAATAAATTGTAAACTGTAACACAGAGTATGGTTTTAATTTCCTACATAAAAAGTTTCAGAACCCAAACCCCATTTTTCCGAAAAACGCAGAATCGGCGTGTGCAGGTATTGGTTGAAATGTAATACCCAGCCTGGTGGGGGGGGGGGTCACCTGTATTATAAAACTCTTGGTAAATAAGTGGTTGATGAGAAATCCCAATGCACTGCATCCCAGAGGTCACTTTAATCTTAGATGGCTTATAACTAAGCAAGCTCTTCTCTTCCTTTGTGATGAATGTTCTGTCAGGCATCTTCTTCCAGAACAGCCCATTTCACTGACATTGAAGACTTGCTTAGAATTGTTTAAGTTCTTCAATAATTTATGCAGACTTGTGGATGTAACTTCCTACTGATTATTATTATTAAATTACAGTTGCTCAGAGCGAAACGGATACAAAAAGAGATTGTGACAAGTTTAATAATAGGAAAATATACATATATACCAATCTAATATATGTATATTTTCCTATTATTAAACTTGTCACAATCTATTTTTGTATCCGTTTCGCTCTGAGTAACTGTAATTTAATAATAATAATGAATCCAGAGTGCACAGGCCTCTTTAATCATATTCCTACTGATTGGGTATCAGTGCTCAGTGACACACAACTAAGTGAATTAGTATTAGTATAAGACAAAATAATGCAAGGAAGCAAGATTGTAGTCTCAGCCATAAAAAAATAAAAATAAGTGAAAAATTAGTTTACCCATCACTTCTAATAATTACTCCAATCCTTCCTTAAATTTATTCAAGTTACCCACTTCCTCAAAACCAGGTGGAAGTTTATGCTGACAATTAACAACACTGGTTGAAGGAAAATTTCTGCATATCTATCTTGCCATCCTTTCTTATACAATCACGACCCTTTTTGTGTGTGTGGTCTGAAAAAGAGTAAGGACGAACTCTGCATTGCTTACTTCAATTAGGTCTTATTGCAGATGCTATTTCCAGACACTGAAATTTATAGAACAAGTCCTTGGTAAGAGTGTCTCCATGTAACCCAACATCTTACACTTCTCTGCACTTGTTGCAAATGATCTAATTCAGGATGTGGCTTAATCATTGCCCTATAAAATGAGCTAGTCACCCTTTTTGTCCCTTCTGGCAAAATTTCTGTATAACATTGACAGAACCCAATGAGCTGTCCTAAGCAACCTGTCTTCACTTCTCAGTAAACATCATGTTAGACTCTACAATAACTGCTGTGTGTTTTTCATTCTGTACTACTTTGAGTTTGGAACCACTCAAATGGCATGTTATTCTGGAATCACTGCTAATCAAATGCAGTACCACACATTTTTAAATCCTATGTCTGCTGAAGTAGCATATCAAGATCACTGACTACTGTCATTAACCACCTTGCTTATCTTTGTATTATTAGTAAACTTAGACATTAAACCTGATATGTATACATGAAGAAGATATGAAGTTTTCTGAACAATGAAGACAGGCTGCAAGAGCAGGTCATGGGGTTTTGTCAATGATATACAGGAATATTTTGCTAGTAGGGAAAAGGAGGTGATTATCCCTTTGTATAAGGCAATAGTCAAGCCACACCTTGAGTACTGCGTACAGGTCTGGAGGCCACATTTTAGGAAGTATCTAGAGTTGTTGAGCATATACAGAGAAGGGCAACAAAGATTGGAGATGGAATGAAGCGGTCCTCTTACCAAGAAAGGCTTAAGTTCTGCAAATTGCAGCATCTGGAGACTAGGCACCTGCGAGGTGACCTGACTGAGGTGTATAAGGCCTTGAGCAAGGCCTTATTCTTCTGCTTGCTCAGATTATTACGATCCTGATGGAGCATAAATTCAAATTGAGGAAAGGCAGTTGTAGAATAGATGTATGGAAATTTGCCTTTAGCCAACGGGTGGTTAATTGCTGGAACAAACTTCCATCTGTTGTCGTTGTGGAAGTTGATAGCTTAAATGAATTCAAGGAGGAACTGGATAAACTTTTAGAGGGAATGGATGTGTAAAATTGGTTTTTTTTTTGGCTGACGCTACATAAGCTCATACGCTTGCTTCCTTGCATCACATGCCTCCATTACTATTACTACGTCAATATCATTAATAAGCATCAAAAACAAGTAAGTCCAACACTGAGCCCTGTGAGATCCCATGCTAAACAATCAACAAAGAGCAGTGGCCATTATAACCACTCTGTGCTTCTACCACTCAGCCATCTACTTATCTATTGCTGCAAACCTGCATACAATGCCACACTATTCCAATTTATACAACTGTCATTCATGTGGAACAATATTGAAAATGTTACCGAAAGCTAAATATATGATGTAAAATTAATTTTTGTGTCCACTTGCTTGAAACTACCTCATAACAGCTAATCAGGTTGATAAGATAAGATCCCAGCTTAACAAATTTATACTGTGATTGCTACTTAACTGTGCATCCATGAAGATAATCCTGCATTACTTCTTTAACCACTATTTTCCGACTAACCTGACTACTATTTTCCGACTAACCTGACTCCACTATCAACAGAGAGAAGTCAAGCTTATGGTTTGTAATTACTCACTTCACCCTTTGATCTCCTACTGTGAACAGGAAAGACATTACATCTCCAGTCTGTAGAGACATCCCCTAAATTCAACGACTCTCTCATAATTAAAAGGTTGCTTACCTTGTTTCCTGTAGTATTAACTATTTTTTGTCCAGTTTCTTTTCTTTCTTTCTTTTTTTTTTTTTTTTTATGAAAACCCCAAACACGAAAGGTATCAAAACTTATAGTACTTAGTACCGTGCATGAGTTGAAAGAGAAGTATGGGGGGGGGGGGGATGCCGGAAACTTTGCTCTAGAGACTAAACATGGGTTTCACCACTTCAAGCCTCCAATAAGCAAAGTGGTGGTATTGCACCGGTTGATGAGAGTCATATTACAAAATCATACAATTCCCAGTTAGAATTAGGTGGACTTCTGGTATCCACATCCAAAAATCATTTTCATATGTGAATGTTGATGCAAAATATTTATTCAGTTTGTCAGAAACCTATATAGGATCATCAATAGTTATGTTATTTCTATGAACCAATGCAATTCATTCCTTTTCTTCTGGTTTTAACTAGAAGGAAAAGAATTAACTGTATTGGCTCCTTAGATATACAGTAAGACCCCCGTATCCGTAGGGGATA
The DNA here is from genome assembly GCF_048544385.1 of Mastigoproctus giganteus. NCBI lineage: Eukaryota > Metazoa > Arthropoda > Arachnida > Uropygi > Thelyphonidae > Mastigoproctus > Mastigoproctus giganteus. Next base: position 155,098,344 of record NC_143584.1, on the reverse strand, counting down.
CGTTCCAAGAATGGCTGAAGCCGCACACACATATAAGCAAACACCTGCTGATCCCACATATGTGATTTTCTTGTACATACATACATATAATAAAGTTTAATTGATAAACCAGAAATCATAAAATTCAAGTAATAACTAGAATAGGTATAAACATTTATTTTGCAAATCGTAAATAAGTGACAAGAACTGGTGTTATAAGTTGTCATTGGGAGATTAGTGTACCTATTATCTTGCAACCCCCCCCTCACTGTCTTCACACCTACCGCTCAAAAAAAAAAAAAAAAGAGAGAGAGAGAGACAAATGTTTAGTTTGTTTTAATGCGTTTCGTCAATTGTGTTCTGTTGCACCACAAAAGGACAAATTTTGGCAGTTATGTTTTTTATTTATGTCAGGGATGTCGGAATTTTTTTTTTTTTTTTTTTTTTAGAAATCGTGAGAATGATAGGCAAACTCAAGAGTTGTGCTTTCAAATTAAACAAAAACTTGAAATTATTCAAAAGTTTGAAAACGATGCATCTGTTAAATCTCTAAAGAACCATTATAATTAGGGCTTACAATACCGGTCAAAATCTTAATACCGGTATTTCGGTATTTTTAATTTATGAAACCGAGATACCGGTATTTCAAAAACACATTTTTCTCAATAAATTTTGATGACAATTAGGTGCAATAAAATAAGGAAAAAAACAAGTACTGTAATTCATGTTTTAAATTACTTTTATTGCAATAATAAATATTCAGAAAAAAATCATTAAAATACAGTTATTCTAAAAACAAAAAAATACATATTGTTACTGGAAAGTTTAGTTATGTTTAAGCATCCACACTACCTGTCCGAATAAAGTGAGTTCTTAAGAAACATAAGCAATCAATAGTATGATCGTTTAAAATGGATCTAATTTTGGTACATACAGTATTTGATTAGTGGCAGAAAATGCCCTTTCGAATTCTATTCTGGTACTATTGTACTGAGATAATCATAGATGATCTCAGTCCACGTTTTCTAGGCTTTGAACTTTTTTAGCAAAATAGTTAAAGTATTTCATTAATTTCCAACTCAAGTTCATCTTTTAAAATCTCATTGGAGTCAGGCAATTTCTTATTTGGAAAGAATTTGCGAAACACTGATGTTCTGTTCCATGTTAGTCTTCCATGGTTGAATTATGTTCATCATTTTCTGAAGGAGAAAGACGTTTTATTAAGCGAAGTATAATTTTCACTATAGTATCTTTACTGAGTCTGGGAGAGAGCAAAGAGTGGGGATAAGGAATAAAGAAGGGAGCAAAGAGTGCAGTTAAGGAATTATTCACATATATAAATGCAAAGAACAGGACAAATCAGATTGGACCCTTATGTAATGGACGTGAGATAGTATTAGATAACATAGCTGAAGTTGCAGATGAACTCAACAGTTACTTTGCATCGATATTTACATAAAAAAAGCCTTTGTGTCAATGAGATATTATGGAAGTGAAGTTCAAAAAAATATAATTAATGATGTTGAAATTTCAAATGAGAACTTTCGCACCTACAGGCGAGTAAGGCTCCTGTGGTTGATGGCATATACCTTATAATCTTAAAGGCAAGTTATTAGGCGGCAAGTGAGTGCATTGAACCATTAAAGCTAGTTATGAGAACATCACTGGACTAAGGAGAGATTCTGTTGGATTGGTGTAAATTGGAACACAAAGGCGGTTCTAGGAGTGTAACAGGAAATTACCGACCGGCCAGTCTAACTTCAATAGTAGGAAAAAATCATGGAGGCAATGATCAAGAGTGGAATTCAGGATAATTTAGATGGAAACGGAATTCTGTAGAATACACAGAATGGTTTTGTAAAGAGAAAATCATGTTTAATTAATTTGGTTAGCTATTTTGACAGGGTCACTCAAGAGCTGGACTTTGGGAATAATTTCGACATTGTTTATTTGCATTTCAGCAAAGCATTTGACTCAGTCCCACACGAGTGGTTACTTTATAAGTTGGAGCAGGCTGGAATCATAGGTAAAATCTTTAGATGGATAGCACAATGGCTTGAGGGCACCAGGCAGATGATTGTGATAAATGGTTATTCCTCAGATTGGGTTAATGTAAGAAGTGGAGTTCCCCAAGGATCGGTATTGGGACCACTGTTGTTTTTGATTATCTTAAATGACATCTATGAAGGAGTGGAGGGCGTGAGGTCTAAACTTGCAGATGATGTAAAGATCAGTAGAGTAGTTAATGATTGCCGCTAAGCAGAGCTTCTTCAGAGTGACCTAGATAGATTTCTGGGATGGTCAGAAAATTGGCAGCTGTGCTTTAATTCAGCAAAATGCAAGGTCTTACACCTGGGGAACAGCAACCCCAAAATAACTTATACACTTGGTGGAGTTGAACTAAAGTCAGTAGTGGAGGAATGGGTCTTAGGAGTTACGATATGGCCAGACATGAAGTTGTCCGAGAATTGTGGACAGGTTGCAATGTTGCATGGTGTTCTATCGATGATTTATCGAACATTTGCTAGTAGAGATAACGACATCATAATCACATAAAGGTGATTTTATAACCTTTATGTTATTAAATTTAAACAATTATAAAAAATATTTTTTTAAAAATTATTACTGAAAAACCGGTATTTTTTGTATCAATACCGGAAAAAAATGACTGGGATTGTAAGCCCTAATTATAATGTTGGTGACCAAACCATACATGACATTGAAAAAAATAAAGGGAAGAATCGTATTGGACATGTTTAGTTTTTTTATTTTTTTTTTTCGTGGTTAACCGCGGGTAACTGAATCAGCAGATACCAAATCAGTGGATACAGGGGCACAACTGTAATTAGTATTAGTAAAGACAAAAAAAAAGTGTATAACTACATCTGCTCTTATCATACTCTTCCCACCCTCAGAAAGTATTGATCCAGTTTTTGCTTAAATTTAAATGGTCAACCTTGATTTAAATTGTCATTAAATTGACAAAGAGGCACATTGTTTTGAAAGCTACTTACCTTGTGTGCATTTATTTATTTTATTGCTTTTATTCAGTTATATATTTTATCACTTTTATCCCTCTTCTTGTACAATAGCCTATTTTTATTATACTAATTTTTATTTGTATTAATTTATTTTAATAAACTTCTCTTATTTATCTGTTCATCAGTCAATGCAGTATTATTTCAATAGGATCTGTAAACTTACAGGTCTGTAATTACAGATCTGTAAGATTGGTTTCTGTGTCAAGAAAAATAATGGAGTCAAAGGTTAAAGAAGTAATGCAAAGTCATCAAAACAGGAATTTTTTTATTATAAGGCAATTACATCATGAATTTTTTTAAGGAGGAATCACAGCTGACAAATCTGATTAGCTACTATGAGACTGTCATAAAAGGACTGGAAGCAAAGAATAATTCTGTATCATGTACTTAGATTTCAGTAAAGCCTTTGGTACCAATCTCATGAAAGATTGTATAACTGGAACAATATGGAATTAGAGGCAGGTTACTACCATAGATAAAGGAATGGTGAAGTGGTAAGGAACAGTGTATTCATAAATGGCCACTACTCGTCATGTATTAATGTTATGAGTAAAATATCTAACATCAACATCACAATACAATACGTCATGACGTTGATGTAAATATTTTAAGTTAATGTCTAAGTTTGTTAATGATACAAAAGATGGGCAAGGTAGTATATGAAATTAATCAAGGTATGTCACTTCAAGATGACCATTACCTTAGATCTGATTATGATCAACTACTTAGCCTCATTTTCTGCTTAGAGTCAAATGGTGATTATCAAAAGGGTTCCATTCGTAAAAACAATACCTACTGAAATTGCCTACAAATACAGGTCAACCGTCACTAATCTGGCAGCGTTGGAACCTGTGGGGTGCCAGATTAGTGAGTTTGCCAGATCACCGGTGGTTATTTTAGCACATACAGTTTGCCCAACAGCTAACCACCTCCTCCTACTTTTAACACGTTGACTGCCAAGCCAGTTTAAGAAAAAATTCCCCAGGGGCCAAAAAATATTTAGCAAATAATTTGATCAGTAATTCTAAAATAAATATTGTAATGTTAGTGTTGTCGTTTTAAAAAAAAAAAGAGACTTTTTATGTCGCCGACATGGCCCAGTAGTTACTTTATTTCTTGAGAAGCTGTGTCCGCCACATACGTGTGATGCTATTATGGCATACATATGAGGGCTGTTTGTGATTAGTTTATTGCACGCACGACGAGTGCTGCAATAAAACTAAATGCGATAAAATAAACTCTCAACCAACGCAATAAGTTTGTCAGTATTGTTAGAGATTTTGTGAAAACAAGTTCGTTAGTGTGCTGTATTATCCATCATATTGTGTTGTGTTTTTCCGCAAGTTTGTACAAGTGTGTTGTAAAAAAAAAAATCTAAAAAGGAATGGCTAAAAGAAAATTAGTAAAATAAGAGGAACTGAGAGAAATTGCTGGAATTTACAATTAAGCAGAGTTAAACTTCTCACAGACACGCTCTGTCGAGTTTTCAGAATTTCAACTTTATCTGTTATGGACAATGTGCAGCGTTTGTGCTTTACACCATGAGATGCACTTCCTTTATGCATTGGAACCATGGCTGGGGCTAAATGTGAGCAGGTTATAATAATAATAAATGCAGAAAAACAAGTGGGAATGGCTTGCCAGTGTTTACGAATTCACGCCAACAGCTGATGCTGCAACCAACACCACCAAAACAGTAGCGGCAGGTCGGTGCACTGACTCAGGAAATTTGAAATTACGTTCATGGAAATTATGTTCGAATTAGCGGTGGAACCGGATTACCGGTGGCCAGATTAGTGAATGAACTAGAGTATTCTAGGTTTATTACAGGTTGACAATAAGGAACCAACAGAAGAGAGTGATCATGGAGTGCTTCAATGGATGAAGATAAATGACATTTTGGCTCTTAAAGAGTAGGTTTTCAGGAAAATGGACTATGACAGTCCACTTGCTATATGGTCTCCATCAACTGGGAGATAGTATGGAAAAGACAAAATAACTTTAAAGCCATAATAATGGAAGTCACAAATGTTAACGTTGCTGTAATTGTTACACCTGTATAAATATTCTGGTTCTGGATGCAGAAAATGCAGTTGGCTTTAAAGATGTGGATTTTCCTATTATTACTATGTTTGATCTTTATAAATTTATTTTTTATAATTTAAATTACCAATTTCAAAAAGGTGAGATACTCTTTCAAAGAAGATTTAAGGTGATGTAAAAACCTTTTGAACTCTAAAATAAGAAATATGTACAGAGATAAATCTATAATTCTGTCTCCCCCAAACAACTATGCCAAATTAATGTCAGTCCTTTGCCTCTCCAGTTCCTCCTCACTTGGTGGTAAACCTGGCAGAACGGTAGTTTTGTCACTGACTGCCAGTGGTGAAATTACCACACACTAAGGTAAAGTGAGATTTAAGTGTGAATTATACATGAAAGATCACTTTTCACTATATTAAAAAAATAGCTTATTTGACTGTTAGGTTAACAGCAGGGATTATATAAATTAAGATTAATTCAACTACTTTTATAAGCAGTTAATTTAATTGTTTAAAAAATATTAATTTATTATTAACAACAACAAAGAGAAAATAATAATCATTAACAACTTAACACATTAATGACTAGACTTACAGAAGCCTGAATTTCTTTGGCACGCTTTTCCTGCTCTCTTATCCGCTGCCCACATTGTTCAACTTGAACTGCCAATGATTTCCTCCTATATAATAATTTATATTATTTATATTACACATTCATAAAGAATGCCCACAATATTCAGTAAACGTGGGGGGGGGTAATGGTATTAGGAGTAATAAATACCAATCAAAGAATTAATCAAACAGAGGCACATATGATATGTACATATAAATCATGTCACTGTAAAAACCTGTCAACAGAAAACAGTTACCAGCATGGAGCTGAAATTCAGAATAGAAAACAAAAATGTGGAAATGAAAAGCAAGGAAAGAAAAATTTTTCGAAAAGGACCACCAGGATAAAATTGGCAGTCAATATGATATAATAAGTGTTTCTGATATGAGAGTTCAAGGGCATAACTAAATCATACAGATACACTAAATAAATTAAGTAAAACACTTCACTGCATATAATTAACTTGGGAATTTATTAAAATTTTTGAAACCTAAACAAATACACTATGAAAATATATTTGATCTCTTTCTTGAAATCTTCAACTGTGGCAAAAAAAGTGATGGGGAAGAAACCGAAACAATTTTTTTAAAAAAATTTTACTAGTGTATCTGTTCAGGTTTAAAAATTCAATAAATTCTGAACTTATTATAAAGGTAATACTGTGAAATGATGTATACTTATTTTATTTTATAACAAGTTTATCCCAATGCAACTGCTAAACACCATTTTAAACCACAGTATTACAGTAGTATGCATTACAATACATGTCTACGTTACTTAAACCATTCAATGTGATGATCACCAATACTGACAATATGCACAGAATTGAATTTCAGCTGTTGCTCAGAGCATTTCCTACAGGACGTTTGTGATATGTTTTATAATGTAATTCTTCAAATTCCACAAGATTGAAATTTTTCCCTAATGGCAAGGTATCTCATCCCTGAGATATCCCCATAACTAGAAGCTGCATGGCTTGAGATCATGTGACTGAGATGGACAACACTGTGGGTAGTGCATCAACCTATAACAGGACTTTTTTCCTTCAAAATGTGCCGCGATCTACCATCTCAAAAATTTCATTGCACAAGGTACACAAATCGAATGATGACTGTATATTTAAAATTCGTCGTGATTGACCGAAATTAAATCCGCGATCGACTTGTTGGCCACCCCAGACCTATAAGAAAATTTAAAGAAATGGGATTGAATGATTAGATCAGTAGTACAACTACACTATACAGTAACACCTTTGAAATGCAGTGGAATTTCATAAGTGATACATGGAACTGAGTATCCCCATATGTACAAATTACGTTCATGTAATTATTAAACTGAAAATACATCCTGTCAGCTCACTGAATATTTCACTGAATACACTTCCATCCATCTAGGAATTACCGAGCAATGTCTGTGCATTTATTAGTGTGGCATGTTTTGTAGCATTTTGCATACAGTTGCCCATAGAATGATGAGCTGTCATTACATAGTGCAGTTTGTGTAAAACAAACAGGAGAACAAACTTGCCTACATCCACCTAATTTTTTATGGATAAAACTATAATATTTTTATTCTCTTTAATTATATTTAATTCTCTTTAGTTTCAAAAAACAAAGTTTGAATATATTCATTATACAAAAAATAAAAAAAATATACACAACTATAAAATTTATAGTACACATATAAGATTAGGCCTGACAGTTAAGTGGCCAAAGTGGGAGTGTAGCAGTACATGTGTTTGAGTTGGTGCCTGGTTCAAACCCACTAGACCACTAAATACAGTTAATGATAATACATTATTCTTGCCAAAATGACCAACCATGAACTCCTTACCTATGTTTACCACAGTATAAACAGAATCAAGTAAGATGATGCTAGCTCGTTTATGAGTGAGTTTCCTAAACATGCATATGGGATTCCTGTAGTGAGAGAGGAGGTGGGTTAGTATTAGCCATATAGTGCATGGAAGCCACAGGCTTTTACTGCACTAGCAAAAAAAAAAGAAGTAGATAAGATAATACAAATTATGTGCTTTCCTTCTCACACAAGTAACTATCCAGTTGACCTTTGAATTTTTTAAAATTGTCAGCCTCAACAACTACCTGCAGAGGCAGCTTGTTCCACTAATTAACAACTTGCTGGCTGAAAGAAAACTGCTGACAATCTAGTCTATACCTCTTCTTCTATAATTTGAATTTATGACCCCTAATTCTTGAATTTTTCATAACAGTGAAAATTTCACCATTCATTTTACTAATCCCTCTCAGTGCCTTATAAACCTCAATCTTTTTTTTTTTTTTTTTTTTGTTAGTTGTTGGCGCATCGGCTTCTGTGGCCATATTGCACCTCCCAAAGTTTATGCATTTTCTACTCTGATCCAAGCCCGAGGCAGTATTCGAATCCGCGACCTTTGGGTTGCAAGACAGGCACTTTACCCACCCGGCTATAAACCTCAATCAGGTCCCCTCTAAGGCACCTGGTTGCCAAAGTTTGTAGCTCAAACAATTAGTCTTTCCTCGGTTGCCCTTTGGCCAATCTCAACATGCAAGTTGCCCCCCCTTTAGATCCTTTCAAAAAGTTCAGTGTCTTTTTTCAGATGGGGTCTCCCTACTTGGACATAGCATTCCAAATGCAGTCTTAAAATTGCCTTATATAGTGGGATTATGACCTCCCTATCTCTACAAGGATATTGTTTGACAAATCATCAGGCACCTCTATAGCCAGGTGGGCAGGAGCAGCAGTGTGTAGCACACGCTTCCTGATTAGACCAGGGTTCGAGCCCCTGACCACCAAATACGGAGGATGCGGAAAGGTCAGGAAATGACCACCGCATATCCCCAGAGCAATATGGCCTTAGTTGCTAATGCTTCTAAAAACCAAACAACAACAACAAATCATCAACAGGATTCTATGGGCTTTCACGCCCACCTGCTTACACTGCTCAGAAAACTTCAATCTGCTTGTTTGCAACTCCCAGATCCCTTTTTTTCCCTCTACTGTTTTCAATTCAAATCCACCAAGTGTATAAGTTATTTTGGGATTGCTATTCCCCAAACTTACAAACTTGCTCCACACAACTGCAAGAAGTCTGTGGAATAAATTTCATTAAGAAATTCTGAAGTTGAAAAATGAGAACATAGTATGTAAATGCTTTCAATTATTAATTTCTTCTAACTCAGACTTGATTGCTCATCATTAAAGTAAAATTCCTGTCAAAAATGAAAGTAGAGCTTAAAAAAAAATCTAAAAAAAATTATTAAAAAACTCATTACTTTTTTTTGAAGCAACAAAATGCTACTTCTATTTGTGTAACGCTTCATTTGATTTCACATGATCTGAATTCTACAGAATTTTAGTTTTTGTAAGCCGAAATCAGACAAAGGGTAACAGGTACAAGCCATCATCTGATTCTCCAAGTTACTTTCATGTGGATATCTTTTAAATCTGTCTACCATTATAGATGGAAAGATAAGAGATGGTAGCTTGAAAAATTTCTAGACAATTCATATGCAAGAGGATACATTATTTTGAATGTGTTTGAAGTGACCTTCAAAACAACTGATATGTCAACATGTTTACTCCTGAAAGGGTTAAAGTAAGGTGGGCACCTTGATTTTAAAACTAGTTGCATTCTCTAATTTTAATATGAACATTTAACAAATCCTTTTTGAAGTTAAAATAATCTGTTATTTTAAGTATTTTGAAGTTAAAAAAGATTTAAAATAAGTCTTTTGACTAAAACAACAAGACTTTTAACTTTCAACAAACACTATGACAGATTAATGTAGAAAACTGCTAGAACTCAGATTCTTCAACCAGTGTAAAAAAAAATTTAATTCTTGCATTCCCTAATTTCTCTCTTTTCTCCGTTACACTCAAAATTGGTAAAAATTAAAAAGCACTAAATTGTAAATTAAACACTCCATAATAGAGTGTAATTTTGTAAATCATTATTATAAATGCAGTTTTTGTTATCTTGATTATGCAAATAATCAAGATAAATATTTTACCTAACAAGCATAAATGTATTAAAATCTTTATTTAAATTTATATTTGTATATCAAGCTTTGTGTTTAGCAAGCCTTCATGCTCTACTGTTATGCAGTCCATTTGAAACAGCTGCCATCTGATTCCAGTATAATTTCATAAATTATATGGCTGTAAAACATATAAGTGAACAACTTCCCTGGGTAAATTTAACATAATACCATTTCTCTTGGGCAGTAACATGTTAATTAAGTGTATATATTAAATATAAACTACAGTAAACTCCCGCTATTCGCAGGGGTTACGTTCCTGAGAAATGCCGCGAATACTGAGTTATGGCTCCCATAGTAATAAAGGGGTTCCGTTCCAAAGTATGAAATATATAAAAAAAACTAGTCTAAAATTTTGTCTATATATGTATTATATATACCTTCATAATATGACTATGTACATAGACAGCACTTAGTGAAATGCAAGCATATGGCATCAAAATGCAAATAAGAAACAATTTAATATTAAATATAATATTTATTAGAAATTTCAAACAAATATTTCAAACCAGCGCCTTTGCTAGTTAAAAAACTTATCCCGCCAGTGCTATCACCAGTTTCGCTAAAGTGTTGATAAAGGAGTTTTGCCTATTCATGAGTGATGAGTGAACCTAACGGAATTTTATTTTGAGTTCGGTCTTCTATCCACAGATTTAAAGCCTTTTTCCATTTTTTCTAATTTAACATCACGAGTTACAGAGCAAATTTTTTAAGCAATTAGCGCATTTTCACGGACACTACGGCAGATTTTTTCTTCCGATTTCTAGATTGATCGTACTGTTGACTCATTGATTTTATAATGTTTTGCCACTGAGGAGACACTTTCACCATTAGAAATTTTGTCTAATAACTCAATTTTATTTGCTAATGTCATCACCTTCTTTGATCTTTTCACATTTCCCTTGTTATTCGTAGCCATATTTTTGTACGGGTAAAAAAGAACTTGCCCACAATAAAGTCACTCTATTCCGTTAACACACTTGAAAAAGTCTGTTTTACACTGCAAAACGGTAAATTTATCACTTTTGTAAGCATATCAATTTATAAATTGATAAATTTATTCAATTTATAAGCATATAAATTAAAAGCAAACGACAAAACCTTCCATGACAAGGGCATAACACATATTGAACAAGGATTAGCGAGAAACATCCACGCTTGCGATTTTGCAACCCCCCACCCACTGAGCCCCGTTTTGACTGGGAAATATAATTTTAGCCACTCCCATGTTTTTTTATGGCGGAAAATGTTCACGGCGCTTTAAAATTCACATTTTTTAAGGTTTCATTTTATATTAAATCAGCAACCGCGAATACACATACCGCGAATAGCAGGGGTTTACTGTTAGTGACCGAAGGGGATAGCACAAAACTTCAATAACCACCTGTGTGCCTCCAAATTCAACCACAGATTTGTGGAGGACATCGTCTGACAGCATTTTCAGTGCCCTACCAGATCATCCCAACATACGCCCGATAAACTGAACTGTCCGGGTTATCCGGAATTCGCTAAATGGAAGGGAAAACAGAAAAAATTATGGAATCCTTGATGCAGTCACAAAGTGACCACCTCGACATTATTGACGAGACAGAAGATATGGAGGACACCAGATCAGGGGCCTCTCAAGCCAAGCGGAAAAATAAGCGAGTAACCCGCTCCCAGAACGAGTCTAGAGAGCAGCCCGACCACACAGCATCTCAAAGGGAAACAAACAACAGGAACCACCCCTGAACCACACTCTTCCAGAGGGTCGTCTATGAGAAAACATTCATTTTAAAAACAACCCTTGAAAATATATTCAAAGAGAACCCTAACAGGATCTCCTCCGGACTGAGGTCTCAAATTGTGACAATATTTCATGATACATACTTAGAAAGTGAGAGAATAGCTACCCGGCTACAAACCTACATGGAATGTGGGGCAAACAAAATGCCACAACGCGCTCCCACATATGCCCAAGCGCTGAGGAATATACCAAACGAGGCAGAGAAAACAAAGTGGAAATCCAACAAAAGAAAGTATTATTGAAAACCCCGAACATCGTCATACTGAGACCCACCGGAGAAGAGAGACCCTCCAGTGAACAAATAAAGCAAAAAAGTCATAAACAATCTCAAAGAGGACTTCAGAGACACTAGGATAAAGTCTATCCGGAAAACAAGAAATCCTGATATCGTAATTTAGACGGAAAGCAAGGAGGAAGCCGAGGGGATAATAACGAACCCCAAGCTAAATACCCCGGGACTCAATGGCAGAGACACCAAAAAAAAAAGGCCCATCAATAGTTATTTTCAATGTGGACCAAAATCTACAACCACAACAACTCACGGAAGAAATATATAGAAGAAACCTAAAAAGCCACCTACCGAATCAAGAAGGGTTGACACTGCTGACCCCAAAATACAGAACCCAGTCCAAAACAAATAGAGGATATAACTGGACAGTTGAGCTGACTCTGCCCGCCTGGCAGGTCCTAAAAAACCAAAGCAGGATTTTTGTCGAGTGGAGCTGCCTCCGTTTTAGAGAGCATGTGGCCATACCGACGTGCTTTAGATGTTGCAAATATGGCCACACCACTCACACCTGTGCCCAAAAGGAACCAACCTGCGGCCACTGCTCAGAGAGGGGACATGATTTTAAGAACTGCCCCAACAAAACTAAGGAACCCATCTGCACCAATTGCAAAAGCCTCAGAATGGATCACAACCACTCCATCCGAGACTCAAACTGTCCCACTTACCTCAAGGTAAAAGGCACCTACCAACAAAAAATCGATTATGGGAATACAACATAAAAAATACAATTGCAGCGTACTAAAGATACACCAACTAAACGCCCACCGAGCTCGAGCGGTTGTTGAGCAGGTACGACTCCAAGCAGATGAGGATAATGCCGACATTATCGTAGTCCTAGAACCGTATACCAACCAGAAACAAGTAAGGGGATACCCGCACAATTATAAAATTGTTCAAAGCAACGAAGACACCCCCTGGGCAGCAGTACTAGTAAGAAATCCAGAGATAACGGTTACAAAGATACACACAACTTTAAACGCCCTGGGCAGCCTGTGCCCATATAATATGCTCCATAGGCAGCTACTCCATAATAGCTCTCTACTGTAGGCCTGGAGTAGAAATCAATTTTACCACAACATATCTACAATCAGTACAGACAACCCTGGTAGGGCATAAAATCTTGATTGGAGCGGATGTTAACTGCCGATCACCTATCTGGCACAGTGCCAAACCTCAAACGGATGGAAACTAGAAGACTTCCTAGCAAATTCAATATTTACAGTCATAAACCAGCCGTTCTGCCTCCCAACATATTGTAACATACTATGGGAAGAAACGATCAACATAACTTTAATGTCCAGAAATATAGATACAAATGTAATCCACTGGACTGTACAAAACGCGTGGACTACGTCTGACCACCGAACCATCACTTACAGTATACAAAGGAATCAGGCTAGAACAGTCGCCACTAAATACCTGTCAAACAGATTTGCAATTGGGAAAGCAAATTGGGATGCCTACTGCAATTTCTTATTCACCCAAGGGAGACAGTACATGGAGGACTTGGATAGATGGGAGACCGAAGGTGAAAGGATAGACCCCAGCCAGTTCGCACAAGATATAACCTGCATAATCACCAATGCAGCGGAAGCATCCATGAAAACGAAAACTCCGATGATGGGAGCAATGCCATGGTGGACCCCGGAGCTGCAAAGAATGAGAAGACAAGTACAGGATAGAAGAAAGCAGTATCAAAGGGCACGAAGAACATGGCCCCAGGCGGAAGTCGTGGAACTGAGACAACAATATAGACAGATCCGAAACTTTTATACAGAAACTATTAAGAAAAACAAGAAAACATCCTGGAAACGACTTGTCCAAGTAACAGGAAATACTGAACCCTGGGGGAGTGGTGTATAAAATCACCAAAAACTCCCCAGAGGTGAAATGATGGCCGCAACACTCACTTGCGTAACACTCACTGCAACATGGCAGGACTCAATAAAGAACATACTCAGCAATCTAATCCAAGACCCACCAGGCATACTAACAGAGGACCAGAAAGCCATCTGCCATGCAAACGAAGAATATGAGACCCAACAACTAGAACCCCCTTTCACAGCCAACGAACTACAAGAAGCGGTATCACAAACCAGGAACAAAAAGTGCCCTGGCCCTGATCTCATCGAGCCGGAAATGGTCAAGAAAGCAGCGGAGGTTATACCGGACCTCCTGCTCCGACTGTACAACACCTGTATCAAAGAGGGCTAGTTCCCCACCAGCTGGAGGACGGCCAATCTAAAACTGATCCTCAAAAATCGAAACAGACACCAGGAAAATCCCAATTCATATAGACCCATAGCCTTATTGTCGACACTAAGCAAGCTTTACGAAAGATTATTACATAAAAGGATCCACAACCACTATAACGAGGCAAACCTGAATTCACCCAAGCAATACGGCTTCAAATCGGGATATTCGACCATAGATGCCATCCAAGGCCTAATCACCAAAGCGATGCAGTGTACCAAGAAATATTTCCTGGTCATAGCCGTCGACTTTGCTGGGGCGTTTGACACCCTCTGGTGGCTGAGCGTCCTTTGCAGGCTCAGGGCAGAGAGAACACCAAGCAATTTGTACAGGAGTATCAAAACTTATCTCTCTGACAGAAACGTCCAAGTAATAATGCCCTACAAGAAGTTGACCTGGCCGGTCCGCAGGGATCTGTCCTGAGGCCGCTCCTGTGGAACATAGTGTTTGACGAGTTCCTCACCATGGACCTGGGGGGAGGTGGAAGCCCAGGCCTTCACAGACGACCTCGTACTGACGGTCGCGGCGGATTCCAGACAGAACCTTGAAACGCTAACAAACTAAGCCCTTGAAACCTTGCAGGACTGGGCAAAACTACACATCTTAACAATCTCGCCAACGAAGACGGACTCAGTACTACTGAGAGGGAGGTTAAACCTTAGAAAACCACCACAAATCAAGCTGGCAAGGACAGTCAAATTGTCAATGCAAATTAAATATCTGGGACTGATCATCGATCAGAACTTATCATTTAAACTGCACCTAACCTATCTAAAAGAGAAACTGGAAATACACAGCGCTCGTTGCCAGAGTTACATGCAGGGACTGGGGGCTAAACAGGAGAACCCTGTCCCTGTATTATAAAGCCATCTTCATCCCGATAATAACATATGGATCTCCCATATAGTACAAGAAAGCAGGAACAGCAGTGAATAAAAGGATACTGGACACGATCCAACGCAACATATTATTAACAATAACAAGAGCATGTAACACGGTTAGTACGAGTGCCCTACAGGTCCTTGCGGGGACCCTACCCTTGGATTTAGAGGTAACCCACTGCAGACTTATGTATCTACTAGCCAAAGGAACCCAAACCACCTACAATGGTCTTACCATTGACATCACCAATAACAGGAAAAACAAAAAATAGTGGACCACCTTGTACAAATTTGGCAGAGAAGATGGACAGACGTGGAAAAAGGAGCGATAA
Organism: Mastigoproctus giganteus; assembly: GCF_048544385.1. Classification (NCBI taxonomy): domain Eukaryota; kingdom Metazoa; phylum Arthropoda; class Arachnida; order Uropygi; family Thelyphonidae; genus Mastigoproctus; species Mastigoproctus giganteus. Next base: position 155,083,091 of record NC_143584.1, on the reverse strand, counting down.
CAAAAAAATTTATTCACCAAGTAACCAAGCTGTATCCCAAAGCTCCCGCATGGCTGTACCCAGGCCTAAACACTACTTTTCTACTCACCGGCCACAGGCCTTTCAAGGCCTGTGGCCGGTGAGTAGAAAAGTAGTGTTTAGAAATTTTAGAAAGGCCTACTAGAAAAGTAGGCCTTTCAAAAATGAAGTCATGAATACTGTTCTTCTATGTGAAATTTCTGATATAGTGTTATAAAAAGCAATCATCTAATCCAGTGGTGTTCAACCTACAGCCCATGCAGAAAGTGAACCAAAACAGCATTTTAGAGTTGTACCACTGAATGTTCAGGTATGCAGTCATATGTACACCGAATACAGTTATGTACGTATCAATCTTTTCATATTGTGAAATTCTACTATTTTGATATAACTTGTTCACTGTATTGAATTATTATTAATTTGTATTGAATTAAAAAAAATCTTCCTTAAAAATGTTCCAAAAGAGGAAAGTTGATTTGGAGTGTCATGTTTTTAATCAAAGGTGGACTGAAGACTATTTTTTCATTGAGTATGACAAAAAAGCAGTGTGTTTGGTGTGTTAGGAGACTGCATCAGTTTTTAAAAAATATAATTTAACAACACTGATTCCAAGCACAAGTCTTTTATGATCAATATAAAGGAGTGTTGTGAAAAGAAAAGTGTTCAAAAGTTACAAAACAAATTAAGATAACAACAAAACACATTGAAAACATATCAGTCAAGAAATTTATCTGCTCTAAGTGCCAGTTATCAAGTTGCACATTTGATCACTTTTGAAAGTAAACTGTTCAGTGATGGTGAATTTGTTAAACGTTGTTTGTTTCTTCCACAACTTGTTAAAGGTTGTGGAACAAATTTGTCTGTAGAAATGAATAGTGATACAAGACATTAGGTTGTCTCTACAAATGATCATGCGCAGAGCAGAAGATATTGGAAAAAAATTTTTCAAACAACTTTTGGAAAACATAAAACAAATGAAATATTTTAGTGTGGCACTGGATGACAGTACTGATGTAAATGACACAGCCCAACTCTTTATCTTCATCCGTGGAATTAATGATAACTTTGTAGCAGTTGAAGATTTAGCTGATCTACAGAGTATGCGCAGAACAACTACAGGTTAAAATTTTTACAAATCTATTGAAAAGTTAGGATTAAATATTAAAAACCTGGTAGAAGTCACAACTGACAGTGCAAAAAATATGATTGGTAAAAACATTGGGCTTATGGGTAGAATAACTAAAGTGAATTCCAATCGGAGGTTCAGCTCCGATTGGAATTCACTGTATTGTGCATCAAGAAGCTCTCTGTGGGAAAGTACTGGATCTCCACCATATTATGAATGTGGTATTTCAACTGTAAATTTAATAAGATCGTATGGCCTTAATTACCATGTTTCAACAGTTTCTTTCAGAAATTGAAGCTGAATATGAAAATGTAATTTTGCATAGTGCAGTGAAATGGCTTAGTCGTGGCAAAGTGTTATATTGTTTCTTTAAAATGCATCATGAAATTGATATTTTTATGACAGAAAAAGGGAAACCAATAAAACAACTATCAAATGTGGGGTGGCTGTTTGATCTTGCAATTCTTATAGTCATTTATAGTAATTTAAATGCTCTTAATTTAAAACTACAAAGGAAAGGAAAATTGGTCTCTGATTTGTTATGGTGACATCAAATCGGTCCAGAATAAGTTATTATTTAAATCCCAAATTGGACAAGACGATTTAGTTCACTTTGAATGTTGTACCGAGCTAAAAGAGAAATACATTTCCAAAGAATCGTTGCCTCTTGTTATTGCTTTTTGACAAGTTTGAAAGTTGATTTGCTGATATAAGATTCCATGAAAAAGACATAAGCTTGTTTGAGAATCCATTTACTTCTTGAGCACAGAAATAACAAGATCACGGCTGTAACGAGCAAACAGCCATAAAGATTTACATATTCCCATACAATCGTTCACTGTTATAACAAGCATATTACACGGATATCCCAAAAATATTTTGGTAACTTGGGTAGTTTAAAAAACCCAATTCTTGGATTAGATATAAATGAAAAAGGGTGACTTCGCTCGTTGCATTACCCTATTTACAAATGATCTTGTATTCACTGAATCATAAATTTATTTCGGGACTTCTAAGAACTTGTATGCATTTCAGGCTTCTAAGAATTTTGTATGCAGATCACTTTATCATTTTAAAGTAAAATCAGTTAGAAACAAACCCTTCCTTCAGAAACATGTCTACTAGCAAAAGAAAGTATCTCTTGATTTGCAAAAAAGTCAAAATTATTTGTGAGTTGGAAGGTTGGGCAAAAAATGTTGAAGTGTGTAAAAAGTTTTCTTTGTCCTCTTCAAGTGTATCGACATTGTGGAAGAATAAAGATGTTTACATAGCTGCACTGGAAAAGGAAATAACCGAAAAAAAAAAAAAAAAAAAAAAAAAATTAGAAAGTGCGAGGTTACAAACGTTGATGAAGCATTGCTTCAATGGTTCACCACACAAAGAAGTGCTGGATTTTCAATAGACAGTCTGATCTTGAAGGCTCAAGCAGAAAAATTTGCTAAACAATTTGGAAGCAATGATTTTGTATGTAACAATGGCTGTCTGGATTGATTTAAAAACTGACATAACATCGTTTATGCAAAAATTAGTGGAGAATCTCAATCTGCAGATACAATTATGGCAAATGAATGGATTGACCGTGTTTGGGCAGAAATCAGGAAAGATTTCAATGATGAAAATACATTTAAATTCAAAAGGGAAAAATGTGTTGGTGGAAAAAAAATCAAAGGCTCGTTTGATGATGCTCATATGCGCAAATATGACAGGAACTGATAAAAAAAAAAAAAAAACCCTGTTTGTTAATTGGAAATTCGTTAAAACCTTGGTGTTTCAAAAATGTTAGGAAATTTCCTGTGGATTACACTGCAAACAAGAAAGCTTGGATAACTTTGGATATTTTTCGGCAATACATATGTGACTGGAATAAGGAGCTATTTAAAAAGAAGAAAAATATTTTATTGTTAGTTGATAACTGTCTTGCACATCCCCATATTCAAAATTTGTCCAACATTAAGCTGGTGTTTCTGCCTACCAATGCGTCATCAATTTTACAACCAATGGACGTAGGTGTAATCAACAGTTTGAAAGGATTTTATAAAAGATTTCTAGCTCTACATCTGTTCAGTCAAAGAGAACAGAAACTTACCAAGTCTATATCTATATTGGATGCTATAAATTTATTGTATGATATTGGATGCTATAAATTTATTGTATGATGCGTGAAACAACGTTGCTTCAACCATATCAAATTTCTTCAAGAAATCGAAATTAAATTCAAATGAAATTTCAATCATAGACAAAGATGATGGAAACGAAGAAAACAACTTGCCATTATCCAAATGGTTGCTACGTAACAACGTTGTAGGTTTTAATACAGATAACATCAATAAATTTGTACGAGTCGATGACAACTTGTTAACTGTTGGTCTTCCTACAGAGATTGACATTGTAGTAGCTGTGCTCAATAAAGATGATAACGATGATGATGATATGATGACAAGTGAAAGTGAATCAAAATCAGTGCCCACAAGCTCAAGGTGCAAGGGACACATTAGTCAATTTTTTTGAAGGAAATGAGGCAAGTAATGAGATTTTTAACGCATTGAGTGTTTTAAGGGGAAACTTAAGAAATATTAAAGTGAAATCTTTAAAACAAACATCAATTTTAAGAGTCATAAATAAAGACTAATTAAAATCGTGTTTATTATTAAATAATATTGTTTTTAATTACAGAGAAGTAAATTGTGTTTAGTATTAAGTGTATTGTAGTTTATACAAGCATATTAATACAAGTAATATGCAGGTATATACTTATATTATTTTTTTCTCTTTAATATTTCTTTTGTTTTTTGAATCTATCTTTTTATCAATTATTTAGAATTTAAAAAAATAGGAAGTAGATTTTAACTCATCACCGATATAAAGTGTTCATTGTCTAATGGGCCCCCGGGGTTACCCCATCTCTGCTATCACTGATTTAGCAAGTAATGGTTATAACGAGGAAATTTTGTCGGTCCCTTGATGCTCATTATAACCAAGTTCAACTGTACTTGAATTCAACAAGGCTCTCCTATCTGAAGGTTTTCTACTAATAAAAGAGGTTGCCGTGAAAATGGTTCCTTTGTTCGGATCAACGTATGTTTGTGAGCAAATTTTTTCATGCACGAAATCAAATAAATATTTAAAAAGAAACAGAATAACAACAGATGAGCATTCTCATTCCGTATTGAGATTTGCCATCACAAATTTTCAACCAAATTTTGAACAATCATCTAAAAATATCCAGCCTATAATGTTTTGACTGGATCTCCCATTAAAATTAGACTGTCTGACTGGGAGATGATAAAACACCTAGAATAATAGAAGGAATTCTGATGTCTGTTGAGAAGAACGCTTGCTCTTAGTGAGTTGGCAATTCTGTGGCACCATGAAGTAATAGGTAATTACCGAATAGTTATGCAGAGAGTGCTAGAACTAAAAATCTATAATTAACTCCTATACTAGGAGTATTTTATACTTCAAGAATTAGTATGCAAACATTTGAGAAGTTGCCTTTTCATGTTCGTTGTAACCATAACACACCCCATGCAGTCACTTATGGAAATTGTTTCCCCAGGAATTTTTCAATTGGATATACAGCAGACCCAAACTTTACGATATTAATCCATGCCAGAGACACCATCATATCGTAAAAAAACCGTAATGTGAACACAATAACACATTGTTTTTTAGTAATTTGTTCCAAGACCTTGGAAGTTGAAATTTTCACTATATAACAGCTATTTATCTCTCTAAAAGGTGATTTTTATAATGAAAATTGTACTTATTGATTCAAAAAAAAATTGATTAAAACTAATATATTGATTAAAGCACAACACAAGCAAATCACTTCAACCAAAGGATGAAAAAACAAAACATGTGGCCAACATGTTTACAAACACTGCTATTGACTAAGAGGAAGGACTATGTGGTCCGGTCAGAGACAATCGTAAAGTGAAATAAGTAGATGCCAGTTAATGTGATCAGTGGTTAGTAGAAAAGCCACTTTATAAATACACTTTCATCTTTATCACGTTTGGTTATAAGAATTAATTTTGAATGCCTTTGTGATACTTTTCTAAGTATCACAAAGGCACCTTTCTGGAGGTCCCTACCTTAAAACAATAAAAACAATTTGCAGTTTCCAGTTTGTTAAGACTTTTCTGTTAGTGCAATCTATTATAAATGGGTAGTAAACTATCTTATTGCATTTGTGATAATACAGATAGCTGGAATTCTGTAGGTTTTTAGTTATGGTAAAATGTGTTTCCTCTTCGATCATATAAAAAACAAAAATAAATTTTCAGAATCTTCTCTTCATTCCTATTTTTTAAGCTTCATAAACTTGTTACTCCGTATCTCACTTATGCATATCGTGTTAGTGGCAATTTGTGTGTGCCGTGTTCTTTGTTATTGATTGCTTATCTTTTTTACTGTTTTAAATTTTAAACTAAAAAAATATATATAATAATAAATAAATAAATTTATATCAGTGAACTGAAATATCAATTAGTTAGTATGTATATATTACAGTATTAATTAAGCAATGTACGTAAGCGCAAATTCATTTTTATTTTGATGTGGAAAATATTCTTCCGATTTTCACATATCATTTAATTTTATTAATTGGTAAGATAAAAAGGTGTAAATTTGTGCTTTATATCTTTACTTTTATCGCCTGTGGATAATATTCCTCCTATTTTTGTTTATTAGACTGCTGTTTAATTAAAGAATTAAAATTAAATTTGCAAATGTGATCACTACATATTGTGTAGTGAACAGTATTTTATTATGGAGAGTCCATCGTAAAATGGATTGTACAGTGAACCAATCATAAGGTGAGGTGGCCCACTGTATTTTTAGTTCTAGCACTCTCTGCATAACTATTCGGTAATTACCTATTACTTCATGGTGCCACAGAATTGCCAACTCACTAAGAGAAAGCGTTCTTCTCAACAGACATCAGAATTCCTTCTATTATTCTAGGTATTTTATCATCTCCCAGTCAGACAGTCTAATTTTAATGGGAGATCCAGTCAAAACATTCTGTTAACTTGTTTTCTGGTGCTATATTATAACTTAAAGTAAAATATGTTATTTTAGGGATATTAAAGATATTATAGGGCATTAAAAAGCATTTTTTTTTTTGTTCATGTAAAGGAACAAAGAAGAATGCACATATGCTGGGTGTTTCAAAAATGCACAGAACAAATGCAGGAGCATATTCGCATATTCTACAGCTAAAAATAAAAAAACATCCTATAAACATATGCCTCAATAGTCTTTATTTGAGAGATATTAAACATTGATCATAATGTTAAAAAACATAAAAAGAAGCAACAATAAACCTCTAAAAGGAAAAATCGAAAGCAGCTGTTCAAAGACTTCCATTTTGTTCAATGCAGCATTCAATGCACAACTCCCTGCCATATCTTATTGTTAAAAAGCTGTTCTTAAGGATTTCAGTAGCTTCTAAAATATGATTTTCCAGTTCATCTTGCATGGTCAGGTGATTGTGGTGACCATTATACAGGACTGTTTGACCAAAATAACGAAGAGCAAGAGCAACAAATAGAAAATTCTGAGACAAAATCAACAGACAAAAACTCTGGCACAAAATCAGAGAGCAGACCAAGACCTACATCAGGTTATAATTACAAAAGACAAAGGAAGATTTGTAGATGGGTGAATTTTTTTTTTTCTTTTTTCTATTCTGGTTACTAATTACTACATGCATAGAAAATCTGAAATATCATCCTCACCCAGCTACATTCATTGATTAATGTCCTCCCCCTGTCAGTACATTGTATAAACTGTAAATCTAAATTATAATGATCATAATTGCAGTAATTAAGTTAAAAAAACCCACAATTTCTACCCAAAGCCACATAAGAAATATGAAATTAAAGTTTCTGTTTAATGTTTTTTTCTGGCGAATAGCACTACACACTAATAAAAGCAAAATATCATTTTCATAATGAGAATTTAAAAAAAATTTATAACACAGCCCACGAACAACAAAAGTTCTGGATTTTCTTTTTTTTTATGCCATGTCTAAATATTGTAAAAATAAAAAAAATAACATGGCAGCAAATAGAGAACTTTTATCAATCAAGCCATATCTATGTACTGTAAAAATAAAATAACTTATAAAAATAATCAGTTTTTTTTTTTTTTTTAAATTTATTAAACCAAAGCAGTCATTTTTGGATAAGATGAATGACTAAGTGTTCAAGTTTAGTAAAGATCAAGAAGCATGAAGAATATTAACAGATATAAAACTTGGAAGCAGAAATGGTCTTTATTTTCCTGCACTTGGATATTGTTACTTTGATATTGTTTTTCCTAAAAGAAAGTGTACACTTAAAGTATATACATTATACTCTTTAAAGACATAAATTAATCGAAATTAATTGAAAATAGCTGAAAAAACCTCTATTCGAATACTTACAACTCCTCAATCCATTTTTCAGAAAAGAAAGGGGCTTCCTTCATCTTTGATAACAGCTTACTTGAGCTATAAATGTCAGGGAAACAATGCATTATAAATAACGTTATAAGTTATATAGCATTATAAACACAGTTCACAGATCACAGTTCGTATGCAATTTTTCTTTTGTTAATGGCTCATTCTATTAGAAACAAGCTAAAATCAAGAAAAAGTAGTGACATGCATATATCAATGATTTAGATGAAATCAGTTAAAAAGTCTCATATTGATAAGGAAACAAACTATTGTCAATGCTAGCAAAGCATTGACAATAGCAAATTTAAGTGAATAATGAATAAGTTTCAATTCCCTTTGACTTAGAGCAAAAAAATGCATTAGTCTACCTCTTTCAATGAACTGTTGAAAATATAAGCATTTGTCACAAATGCTACTGAAAATTGAGACAGTCAAGAAATTTTAAGGAATTTTGCATGTTGACAATTAGCATTAACAGAGGTATATGATGCAATAAAATAAGCTTATACAGCATCAGCAAAAAAAATAAATAAATAAATAAATAAAAAAAAAGATCCCATTTCGCACATCCATTTGTTCTAAAATTTTGTCCAGTTCTTCAATGAATTTATTTAAGCTAACAACTTCAACAAAAGATGGAAGTTTGTTCCAACAATCAACTGCCCACTGACTAAAGGCAAATTTCCACACATCTATTCTATAACTGTCTCTCCTCAATTTGAATTTATGCCCCCTAAGGTTTGTAATCTGAGCAAGAGGAAGAATCCCATAAGCATTGAGCCTGCTCAAACCATTCAAGGCCTTATACACCGCAATCAAATCACCTCGCAGATGACTAGTCTCAGACATTCTCTCAGATATGCCAGACAAGCTGTACTTGCTAATTGGGAGTCTAAAACGCTGATGGAACTGATATTCGGGTGACATTCAAGTCAAGTGGATCCAATTTCAGTGAAGTCCGGACGGTCTGTGACAGCCAAATCCTTTGCTGGCACCTTCACGATGGTGGGACTGTTAGTAACCCTGGGTATAACCTCCATGCACAAGCACAGTGTGGGTGACCACCCAGGTGTGAACCAATGTAAGCAGTGGCCGAGGTGTGGTGCCAACACCACATGGAAGAATGCCACCCCTCTGTGTTACCAAGCAATACCAGGTGGTAGATGACTCTCATCAACCGGTGAAATACCACCACTTTGCTTATTGGAGGCTTAAAGTGGTGGAACCCATGTTTAGGCTCCAGAGCTAAGTTACAGTCAACCCTTTCCCACCACTTCCATCATGCAGTATGACTAATGACTTTTGAGATTATGATGAACATCATGGTGAGATCCAATCTTCCTTACATTTCGAGGGTACAGCTCTAAAACAATGTTTGCAGGCTGGCCGCTAGTTAGTACACCTTACCGAACCTATTGGTAACTCTTTAGGAGGCCTCTGAATCAGCTAGTGTATAATCTTGCTATCTCTACTCTGCCAGATAGTGACTGGAGGGAGTCCGAGTAGTGTGTATGTGGGGGGGGGGCATTGTCGAGGCCACATTATGTCAAGTATCTGGGTATATTCTACCATGTGTACGCCATATCCAAAATTTTCATTACTTCATACAGCACCCCCCCCCACTTTTTCTTACTATCGAATACAATATGAATTGTTAAACTAATAGAGAAAGCTTATCTGCAAAAAGATCTAAACCTCTCAAACACTTCCTAGTGCATTTCACAAATATATGTGGTCCCAATTCTAATCTCAACGTCAATTTACACTTGCAGTCTGCCAAACCCCATGTACTTTTTCTGACAGAATCTCAGTTATCAGTTGATTCAACTACTGCTCATCTCAGTTGCCCAAATTATTTGCTGTATGATTTCTTTCGCCTCAAAGGTGGTACTTGTGCATATATCCGTTCCGATATTCCCTGTCAGAGACTTGATTATTTGGAATCTCCTCTTTTCAATAATCTCTAGCTTAAAATCTCTCTACCTCATTGTGTCAAATTCTGTTGTCTCTACCGTTCTCCAAACTCCACTAATCACTTGGAGCTCTTTGACTTCCTGTCTTTGCAACTTGACTTTCTCCAGTCCAACTTTCCTAACAGTGAGGTAATTTTCCTTGGTGATTATAATGTTCACAACTCCGGCTGGCTTCCATTTTCTAGCCACACCAACCCAGCTGGTCGAGATGCTGAGGTTTTTGCAATTACTAATGACCTTGCACAGATTGTTCATTTATCTACAAGGATACCGGACAATCCTAACCATACAGCCAACACGCTTGATCTTTTTCTCACAAATAACCCTTCTAAGTACATGGTCGAGGTGAGTGGTCCTTTAGGCACCTCAGATCACAACTTGGTGATTGTCTCTTCTCCAATCGAGCCATTTTCTCATGGCTAGTCCCAACCTCGTATTGTTTGGCATTACAAGAATGCAAAATGGGATGACCTGCGAGATTTCTTTTCTTCATTTCCTTGGTCAGATTACTGTTTCAAAAATTGGGATGTCAACATTTGCTCAGATCGTGTCAGTGAAATTATTCTTGTAGGAATGGAATTCTTTATTCCACACTTCACTTTAAAATCTCGTCCTTTATCTAAACCTTGGTTTTACAATAAATGTGCTAAGGCTGTTCAAGAGAAGAACATTGCATATTGTAATTGGCTTGTTTCCAATTCTTTAGTTTCATTTTCTGCCTACACCAAAGCTCGCAACAATTCTAAAGCAGTTATTAATCAGTCCAAACTAGATTTTGAACAGACTAAGAGTAGAAAACTTGCTTCTTGCCCTAATGGTAGCCGAGCATTCTGGTCTCTTGCAAAGCTATTGGCTGCAACTTTTGCCCATCTCTGCTCCCACCTCTGTCAAAACCAGATAGTTCTGTTGTCACTTCAGCCAAGGATAAAACTGACCTGCTAGCATCCCATTATTCTTCCAACTCATGTATTAATGATCTTGGTAAAACACCTCCCACCATTCCCAACACGCTCCATTCAATGCCTCCTGTGGTCTTCCGTCAAAAGGATGTCAGAAGGATTTTGACGAATCTTCACAGATACTACTAGGTCCTGATGGTATTTCTCCACTTGTTCTCAAAACCTGTGCTCCTGAACTTACTCCCGCCTTTCTTCACTTTTTTTATTCCAAAGGTGTTTTTCCTTCTGCTTGGAAATTTGCTCATATCCAGCCAGTTCCTAAAAAGGGTGACAAATCCCACCCATCCAATTATCGTCCTATTGCAATTACTTCTACTCTTTCTAAAGTAATGGAGAAATCAATTAACTGCCAACTCGAACTACCTAGGAACCTTCTGTCTGATCAATGATCACCAGTATGGATTCCGTCAGTGTCAATCCACAGGTGATATTCTGGCTTATGTTACTCATTTATGGACAAATTCAATGGAAAAGTTTGGTGAAATACAAGCAGTTGCTCTTGACATCTCAAAGACTTTTGATCATGTTTGGCATAAAGGTCTTCTAAACAAGCTTGCATCCTATGGTTTACCAGCTGTTCTTTGTAATTGGGTATCCAGTTTTCTCTCTGACCTCTCACTGTGGGTGATAGTAGATGGCTCTCTGTCTTCTAACTTCTCCACTAATGCTGATGTTCCCCAAAGTTCAGTTCTTTCTCCGCACTTTTCCTTTTGTATATTAATGACCTTTTTCCAATGACTGGAAATCCTATCCATAGTTTTGCCGATGATAGCACATTGCATTCCACTTTCCATTTTGAGAAACCTTGTCCTGCTCAATCAGTTTCGACTTCTCGAATATCCACTACCAATTCCTTAAATGCTGATCTCCAGATAATTCTCCATTGGAGCAAAGGCAACTTAGTTGATTTTGATCTTTCTAAAACTCAGTCTTGTCTTATATTTCGCAAAAAGGATTCTTCTGCTCCTATGCTTATCTTTGGTGACACTCCGATTTCTAGGCAAAATGATATATGTCTTTTGGGGATTACCCTGACTTCTAATCTCTCTTGGCACAAGCACATTACAAATATTGCTTCCTCTGCATCTAAAAAACTTGGTTTTCTTTTTCGTTCACAAATCACAAATCACTACAAATCACAAATCCGTCCTACCATGGAATATTGTTCCCATATCTGGGGCGGTGCCCCCAAAACATCTCTCAGGCTTCTAAATTCCATTCAGAAGAGGGCAGTTAGGTTAATTAATGACTCCTCTCTAACAGAGTCTCTCCACTCATTGTCTCATAGACGTACTGTTTCTGCTGCATGCCTCTTCTACAGATACTTCCATGGGCACTGTTCTTCTGAATTGGCTTCTATAATTCCCGCTCTCTCTTTCAAAATAGTCCGAACACATGCTGCCACCAGCCAATATCCATTTACTGTCCAACGTCAAGCTCACAGAACCAACTTTTCATCTTCCTCGTTTATTCATTCAACTGCCGTTTTCTGGAACAATCTTCCTTCATATGTATTTCCTGAAAATTACAATCTACAGAAGTTAAAGTGTAATGTCAACAAATATCTTCTTTCATCTTCTCCGCCTCCAACCCAAGCACCATACTAAGTACTATAGGTTCTAATACCTCTCGTGTTTGGGGTTTTCATAAAAAAAAAAAAAAAACTAGAAATTTATAAGGGATCCTCTTTCTTATAAATTTCCCAACTTATAAAAATCCATTATCATGGGAGACTGACATGTATTTTTTTTTGAAGAAATGGTACCTTTTTGTAACATAATAGAATAAAATATCTTGTCTTCTAATCTTTTTTGGCTAAGCACATCACAATTATTGCTTCCTCTGCATGAACAAACTGGGTTTTCTTTTTCACTTTCAGTGTTAATTTCCTTCTGAACAGTTACTGTATTTAATCCCAAATCCACACCACCTTGGAATATTGTTCCCACATCAGGGTGGTGCCCCAAAACCTCTCTCAAGCTCCTAGGCTCTATTCAAAAAAAGGACAGTCAAGTTAGTTAATGGCCTGTCTCAATTTAATTAGTGGCCTCACAAAGTCTTCCCTCAACTCTGTCTCATAGATGTTCTATTTCTGCTGCATGCCTTGTCCATAAATATTTCCATAGGAATGTTCTGAACTGCCATCTGTAATTCCCCCACTCTTTTCCAAACAAGTCCAAACACATGCTGCAACCAGTCAACATGCATTTACAGTACAACTTCAAAGTCACAGAACCAATTTTTATTTTCTTAATTTATCCTCTCTACTTTTGTTATCTGGAAGAACATTCCTCACATGTATTTCCTGAAAATTACAATCTACAGTAATTCAAAAATCTAATATCGAAAAGCATCTTCTGTCTTCTCAACCTTTAATCCATTTATAGTACGAAGTACTATAGGTTTTAGTACCTTACGTGTTTGGAGTTTTCATTAAAAATAATAAAAAATCTACATGCTCATATGTTGTGCTGTATGACTATGTTGTTGTTGTTTGGTTTTTAGGAGCATTAGCAACTAAGGCCATATTTCTCCGGGGATATGCGGTGGTCATTCCCTGACCTTTCCGCATCCTCTGTATTTGGTGGTCACGGGCTCGAACTCCGGTCTAATCAAGAAGCGTGTGCTACGCACTGCTGCTCCTGCCCACCTGGCTACAGAGGTGCCATATGACTATGTACAGCAATACATGTCAATATTGGAACTGCAAGAATGTTGGGGAGACAGTGTCTTCTCATTTGAAATGTCACTGTCAAGTAATTTTTAGTGGTTTCTTTCATTTCATTGATTTTATCTAGTGTGGTTTTTCTTTCTGTCCCCAATTTTCTATTACATATTTTATTTCCTTTTTACACATTTTCTTTGACTAATTTGCACTCTCTGGTAGTATTCTACCAGTGCTTTCTTTTGTCTTCAGTAGTTACTGGGCAAATATTTCACTTGATAGTGGTTCACAGCATAGAACCACAACTTCTCAACCCAGCCCTAAGACAGTTTTAAAGAAAATCAAAATTCTATGTCCCTTAGTTTTTTTTTTTTTTTTGGAGACATCCGTACCTTGGTTCTAGTATTTTAAATGATATAATACTATTATTCTTCAGTAGTATTCTATTATTTATTAATTTGTGGCATTTTATTTCACAAATCCAATACCCTTTGAAAGCTAGCTGCAAGAAGAGAAGATAGTCTTGGCAAGCATTGGTGTACTTTTGTAAGTTCTTTAAAATCATTCCTTTGAATTTCAATGCCATGTAGCTTATTTAATTATTATTACACAGGCATTTCAGAAATGTCTCAAATTCCTACTTTCAGAAAACATGTTTCACTGCCTTTTAAAGGTCTCTGGTTATAATACATATTTTGTCCAATATAATGGCCACCTGTCCACTTTAATAATATGTAAATTACAATGCTTTCAGGTTGGCCAGAGCTATTCTTTCATTACTGTTTAGATTATAGTTTAATTACAGTTTTGTGCACTATTTGTTAAATCCCTGTTAAATTTGTTCAAGATATGAAGATCTACAGTAAATCCCCACTATTCACAGTATCTGTATTCATGATTTTGCATATTCGTTGTTGCTGATTTAATATAAAATGAAACCTAAAAAAATGTGAATTTTAAAGCACTGAACATTTTCTACCATCATCTTGCCCAGTCAAAACTCAGTGGGTGGGGGAGAGGGGTGACACAATTGCGAGTGTGGATGTTTCCCACTAATCCTTGTTCAATATGTGTTATGCACTTGTCATGGAAGGTTTTGTTGTTCGCTTTTAATTTATATGCTTACAAAAGTGAAAAATCTACCATTTTGCAGTGTGTTAGTGTAAACAGACTTTTTCGAGTGTGTTAATGGTTAAAAGAAAGTGACTCTATAGTGGACAAGTTCTTTTCTAACCCCTATGAAAATATGGCTACGAATAACAAGGGAACTGTGAAAAGATCAATTCGGCCCTGGAAAGATTGTGCAAGGCTCAAGGGGTAGAATTTTTTTCAGCCTGGAATGTACTTGTTAACAGGAGAGACTGCTTCTACAGGGATGGGATACACTTAAATAGAAAGGGTGCAAGAATATTTGCTGATGCTATCGAGGCAGTGTTAGGTGGGTCGGAAAACTGCTAGCTTGGGGGGAGACAAAGACTAATGGATTAACAGTAGCCACTGGCAGAGGTGAAAGAGATTCTTGCACTGCTTCTATTGGAATGAGCAGAAGCCTGAAAAACAAGATGCAGGATATTTCAGAGACTGCTGGAAGTCATTGTGATACAAGTAAACACATGGGTTGTGTTAGGGTAGCTAAGAATAGAAACAGGTGCATGTATACTTGCGTGTACACCAATGCTAGGAGTTTAGTAAATAAATTTGATGAATTTGAGGTATTGCTCAAAACATCAAAGGCAGATATTGTTGGGATATCAGAGACGTGGTGTCACACAGATATAAGGAATGCAGAACTGGAATTTGGGGAGTACAATTTGTATAGAAAGGATAGACAGGACAGGAGGGGAGGAGGGGGTTATGCTATTAGTTAAAAAACACAAAATCCAAGGAAGTGAAGCCAGTCGACATTGATGGACAGGGCAGTGTCGAGTCAGTTTGGTGTGACATAAGCATAGGTAAATCAAAATTGATAGGAGTGTGCTATAGGCCTAATGACTCTGATGAGTATAATAAGATACTGTACAGGGAAATAGAATGGGCCAGTAAATCAGAGTGTCTTATAATGGGGGATTTTAATTTCCCAGATATTGACTGGAATTTGTGGGTTGGTCACTCACACACTAGCAGGGCTTTTGTGGATTTATTGGATGATTGTTTTCTACACCAGCATGTTCGGGAGGCAACTAGAGGGAGTAATACTCTTGATCTGATTATCAGTAGTGATTCTTCATACATTAGGAATCTGCAGATAAAGGAACCACTGGGTGGCAGTGATCACAGTGTGCTGAAGTGGGATTTACTCAAGGAGGTAACTACCATCAGAGGTAAAGGGAAGGGTTTTTGCTTTTGTAAAGGCGACTATGATGGTCTGAGACAGTATTTAAATTCTATACAGTGGGATCAACTGATGATGTTACCAACAGCAAATTCAAAATGGGAAGCATTCAAGGAACTAATCTTGGAAGCTACCAGGCTTTACATACCAACCAAGAAATACTGTTCAAGGTTCAGGCCTAAATGGTTGTCAGATGAACTAATGAGACATATGGCAGAGAAGAAAAATGCATGGGATACATACAAATTAATGGGTGACATGGAAGCCTATGATAGATATAAGTTGGTCTGTAACCAAGTCACAAAGGAGATTAGGCAGGCAAAGGCAGATTATGAGAAATCCTTGGCAAAGGACGCAAAGAAAAACAGAAAAGAGTTCTTTACCTATTTAAACTCAAGAAGGAAAGGGATGAATCAGATTGGTCCACTGGATGTTGATGGTTCAACAGTTGAGGATCCAGCTCAGGTGGCTAACAATCTAAACGAGTATTTTGCATCTACATTCACACATGAGGAGTTATTCAGGAAGGGGAATGTCGTAGGTGAAGTAAACATTGGCAGTGAGCTAGATTATTTTCTAATAACTGAGAGGAAAGTGGAGGAGAAATTGTTGAGGATAAACATAAAAAAGGCACCCGGGATGGATGGGATCTATCCAGTTATATTAAAGGAGGCAGCAAAGGAAGTAAGCAAACCCCTAGCCATAATTATGAGAGCTTCTTTGGACTCAGGGGAGGTACCCATGGACTGGAGATGTGCAAATGTAACCCCAATTCACAAAGGAGGATCAAAGGCTGACACAAGTAATTATAGACCTATTAGTTTAACTTCGGTTCCAGGAAAATTAATGGAGGCACTGGTTAAAGAAGCACTGCAGGATCATCTGGACAAGAATTCAGTTATAGCTCAGACACAGCATGGTTTTGTTAAGGGCAGGTCTTGTCTGACCAATTTGATTGGATACTATGATGTAGTCACAAAAGAACTGGATGCAGGGAATAACTTTGATATTATATATTTGGATCTTAGAAAGGTTTTGATCCTGTTGCGCATGGAAGACTGCTGCACAAATTGGAGAAGTGTGGCATTGGAGCAAATTGCTGCTATGGATAAAGGGATGGTTGAGTGGCAGAAGACAGAGAGTGGTAATCAATGGACACTGCCCAACGTGGACTAATGTTATTAGTGAAGTTCCTCAGTGTTGGGTCCATTGTTGTTTTCTGTATTTATAAATGATATTGATGATGGTGTATCAGGCTTAATGTCCAAGTTTGCAGACGATACCAAGGTTGGCATGGTTGTTAAGGACACTACTGATACTATGCTGCTGCAACAGGATCTGGAAAGGTTGAGCAGATGGGCTGAGAGGTGGCAAATGAAGTTTAACATTGACAAATGTAAAGTACTACATATGGGAAACAGTAACCCCAGATCAACGTATCAACTCTGTGGTACTACGCTGACAGTGGTAGAGAATGAAAAGGACCTGGGGGTAATTGTGCAGGCAGATATGAAGTTCTCTGAGCAGTGCAGATGAGCTGCAAGAGTAGCTCATGGTGTCTTGTCAATGATATACAGGAATTTTTCTAGCAGGGACAGGGATGTGATTATTCCCTTGTATAAGGCATTGGTCAGGCCACACCTTGAGTACTGTATACAGGTCTGGAGGCCTCATTTCAAGAAGGATGTAGAGCTGCTGGAACGAGTACAGAGAAGGGCAACAAGATTAGTGAATGGAACAAAGGGTTGCTCTTACGAAGAAAGGCTTAAGTTTTGCAAATTACAGAGCCTGGAGACTAGGCATCGGCGAGGTGATCTGATAGAGGTGTATAAGGCTTTGAATGGCTTGAGCATGCTAAATGCCGATGGGATTCTTCCTCTTGCTCAGAATAATCACCTGAGAGGGCATAAATTCAAATTGAGGAAGGACGGATGTCGGATAGATGTGCGGAAATTTGCCTTTAGCCAGCGGGTAGTTGGTTTGTGGAATAGACTCCCATCGCTTGTTGTTGAAGTTGATAGCCTAAATAAATTTAAGGCTCAGCTGGACAGGTATTTCGAACGAATGGAGGGGTGAAATGGGAGTAGTGGTTGTTTTTTTTTGGCTGATGCTGAATAAGCTTGCTTTCTTGCATCATATGCCTCTACTAATGCTAATGGTGATGACATTAGTGAGTAAAGCTGAGTTATTGGATAAAATTTCTAATGGTGAAAGTGTCACGTCAGTGGCAAAACATTATAAAATGAATGAGTCAACGGTACGATCAATCAAGAAATCAGAAGAAAAAATTCACCGTAGTGTCTGTGAAAATGTGCCAATTGCTTCAAAAATTTACTCTGTAACTCGTGATGTTAAATTAGATAAAATGGAAAAGGCTTTAAATCTGTGGATAGAAGACCAAACTTAAAATAAAATTTGGTAAGTTCACTCATCATTTGTGAAAAGGCAAAACACCTTTATCAACACTTTAATGAAACTGGTGATAGCACTGGCAGGATAAGTTTTTAAGCTAGCAAAGGCTGGTTTGAAAGGTTTAAAAATCGATATGAGACCTAGAACAATTACTCTTGCCGTACAGGGAAATTCAAAAGGAGCTCAATAAAAAAAAAATTAAGAAACAAACTTCAATTAAAAGTTATTTTTCACCCAGCAACCCATATTCTTGATTATGTTTTTGAAAGATTTGTTTGAAATTTCTAATAAATGTTACATTTAATATTAAATTGTTTCTTATTTTCATTTCG
Source organism: Mastigoproctus giganteus (assembly GCF_048544385.1). Lineage (NCBI taxonomy): Eukaryota > Metazoa > Arthropoda > Arachnida > Uropygi > Thelyphonidae > Mastigoproctus > Mastigoproctus giganteus. Next base: position 155,064,829 of record NC_143584.1, on the reverse strand, counting down.
ATACCTTATGCTTGTATTTCACTATAATATTATGTAGGTACATATACTGTAATACATACATAGACAACATTTTAGACTAGTTTTTCTTATAAATTTCATACTTTGTAATGGAATCCTTTTATTACTATGGGAGCCATAACTCAATATTCATGTTTTCGGTATTTGCATCATTTCTAAGGAACGTAACCGCAGCAAATAGCGGAGGTTTATTGTATTAATAAAAACTCTCTAGTGCCGGGTTAGCAATATTCTCATATGTGCTAGAATTTCTAAAATGGAAGTGTTTTAGGAACTGAAGTTTACTGAATGCCTTTATAAAGAACAGTCATTTCTGCCTCCAACAAGGTCCTTCTACTGTGATTAAAGACAATGTTTGTCTGGTTAGCAGTCATTACTCCATTATTGAGTACAACAGAGTGCTGCAACCAAAGTATGTCATATCTGACACAGGCAGTGACATGTAGTGGGCAAAGTGGATTCTTTCATTTGTTACTGATATTGTTAAATGTAAGAATAAATGTTAGGTGGGGGGGGGATGCACAGACTATGTTGAAGACAACAACAAACATTTGGTTGCTTGCCTTCCTCTTGAATGTACAAATGTCTTCTAGAAAACAAGTAAAGAAATTTAAGGCAGTAAAGTATTACAGTTTCAGAGTCACTGGACTCTTGCAGAATGGATAATTGTTTTGAGTAACTTCTTTTGAGTTTCTGCAATGATGTACAGGCGGGTTTCGATTAATTCGTCTAGCGAGCGCAGCGCGCAAAACGGAAACGCATTAATCAAATATCATAACCAATAGGAAAATTATAATTGGTCCTTGACCTTCTGGAATGTCCATAAAGAATTTTAAAAATACCTTTTAAATAACTTTTTAACTGTATATAATGTAAAAGATAATGAAAATAATTATGGAATTAAATGTTTATTGCATAAAACAGCAGTTCTTAAACTGTGCGCCGCAGAATATTTTAAATTTTCGAGGGAAACACAGCGATACTTGACATCTGTCAGACACCGCGCAAACTAATAGCTCGAGGTAGTTCACAGTTTCAGCATTTCTTATTAAGTTGTTTAGACCTAACTACTAAATGAAACTGTTAAGTATTTCTTTTGGTCTGGGTGCACCTTGAAAAAATTACTGAGACATTAAAGGCGCCGTGAACCGAGAAACTTTAGGAACCTCTGACATAAAATACACAATGAAGAAATTACTGTTGCAGAAATATTTGAACAGTGTTGACTTTCTCTTTTCATCAATCAATTTCCGACAGCCAACCACAATCTTCTCTGGGCCCTGACGAAATAAATATCGCAGAGAACATCAAACCTTTTGTTTGAGGTTCTATGCAATATGAAAGATTTCATCCAATTCTTTTACCGTTATCTCCTTTGCGGTAACATTTTCATCTGGCTCATTTAAAAATTTGAATTTTTAAATGCAAGTCTGCATTGACTTTATTAGCAGGAGACAAACACGTCTTCTTCTGATGGTTGATGGAACACACCGAGGTGGGCAGCAGGCAAACGTTTGTTTATTGACCGTACGACTCGCGGTAAGCTTAACGCGCGATTCAAATCTTTTTCAACTATCGCATAAAAAAAAAAAGATTGCGTTAACTGGAAATTTGCATTATGTAAAGTGAAGCGCCTCCGTAGCCAGGTGGGCAGGAGCAGCAATGCGTAGCACGCGCTTCTTGATTAGACCGGGGTTCGAGCCCGTGACCACCAAATACGGAGGATGCGGAAAGGTCAGGGAATGACCACCGCATATCCCCGGAGCAATATGGCCTTAGTTGCTAATGCTCCTAAAAACCAAATAACAACAACAACAACAATGTAAAGTGAAAAGTGGTATCATTTTTCAAATAGCGTTAACTGAATATCGCATTAATCGAACTCGCGTTATGCGAGGCCTAGCTGTAGTTGAAATTCTGAATTCTAACAGGAATTTAATATTAAACTCATGGGGAAATCACTCCTTAGTTTTTACAGTTTAACTAGTGTACCACAGGTACACTAGTTAAACAGTGGGACAGATTTGGGTAATAAAATAACTAAAAATTGCATTTTTAGTCATTTTACTCATTACTGATATTGTTAAATATAAGAATGAATGTTATGTGTGTGGGTGGATACAAAACTTACTGTACAGACTGTTGAAGACAACAAACTGTTTATTTTTGTTCTGTTATTTTTTAAAATAAAAAAATTACTAAAAATGTAATTTAATCATTTTTTAAAAGTATAATTATATCGTCCTTTAAAAAAATGACGATTATTGCACAGATAAAAAAAATTACAATTATTCTAGTGTACCCATAGTCAATATTTTACCAAAACTGTAAAAAAAAAAAAAAAAACAAACAGAATAAATTTTGAAAATCAGTCGGAAAAATTTTACTGCAAACTGATGCCCACTGGATACCTACTCTTTTCTTATTTAAAGAATCTTTATATTTGGTGATTCCTTACTGATAATCAGAGCAAAACTACAAGGGCTGTTCAATAAAACCTGATCGTAATTTTTCACGAACAATTGTATACTGCTTGCTATTTATAGCTGAGCTGCAGAATTTAAACCAAACCAAGCTGCATCAATAGCAACTGTGCAGTTGACTCCTGTATACAGTGGGTCCTTGACAGTTAATCAAGTTCATGCCTGTTCAGATTGCCTACCTAACAATGGACATGACATGTGAGGAACAGATGCTGCTCTCAAATTTTGTTTCTGTCTCAAGAAATCATCAGCTGAAGTGTATGAAATGTTAAAAGAGAGTTTATGGTGGTTCGGAGTGTTTAAAGATGAATGTGATTCAATCATAAAAATTGGCAGTCCTGGAGCTTTAACCATTGTTGTCACCATAGAAACCATAAACATTGCTTCTGTAATCACGAGAGAAGATTGTCATATAACAGTAAGACAACTGGCAGAGATGTTGAGAATATCAGTAGGTAGCACACACAGTATTCTCTATGACTGTTTGCATAAGACACATGTTTGTGCACACTGGGTTCAAGACTACTTACACCTGACCTACAGCAAGTTTGCATTGAGGTTTGTTTTGTTTTGTCATCCTGCAACAGATGGCTACCAAAGGTGGTGAGATTTTGCACAAGGTGAGAACAGTGGAAGAGACATGGCGTCATCATTTCGACTCAGAGAGTAAGCAACAAAGCTCTGTTGGGAAGTTTATGTCATTGTCAACACCAAAAAAAGTAAAAGTTGTGGCTTCTGCAGGAAAGGTTATGGTCATCCTTTTTTTACATTCAATGAATGGTTTACTTGTTGCATGTTGACAATGGATATCTGAGGATATCTGAGGTCCCCTAAGTGACCCAACAGCATGTTGGGTCACTTAGGGGACCTCACTACAGAACACTACTGCACACTTTACAGATCACACAAATGAATTCCTAACAGGTGGGTGGATGCTGCATCATGACAATTCACATTGTTCATACTGTCATTGAATACTTAGCCAGAATTAATGTCAAATGTGTTCCCCATCTGCTCTACAGCCTTGACCTTGCACCCTGTGATTTTTTATTTTATTTCCAAAGTTAAAAAAGGAGCTAAAAAGAAAACTTGCCAGCTGTCAGAAGAAGTTGTAAAGACAGTGGAGGCAATTCTCAAACGCATGTCAAAAAATGGTTTCATCATGATTTTGAAAAATGGCAGAAACATTGGAGTAAACTCATTTCATCAAATGAGGACTACTTTGAAATGGACTATCAAAATATGGATGATTAATAAAGGTATGTTTTGAAAAAAAAAGTCATGTCATTCTGTACTGAGCACCCTCATACTGTAAGCTGGGTCCATAACTTGAAATACCAACCAGGATGAATTAGGCTGGCTATATAAATATTCTGGGCGATCAAGTTGTGTGCCCTTTGCTGGATATCTGAGGGACATTAACGATTTTGACACTCTTGTATTCTAGAAAGACAGCTGTCTATTTCACAGGATCTCCACTGTTTTAAATGGCTCAAGTAACAAGAGAATAGTAAGGCATTTAAATTGGCCAGCCTTGCCTCCAGATCTAAATCATATAGAGGGTACAGGATTATCTTGAACAGAAAATGAAAACATAACAGCACCCATGCTGTTATGTTTTCATATAGAGGGTACAGGATTATCTTGAACAGAAAATGAAAACATAACAGCACCCATGAAATCTGAATGAATTATGGGTTCAAATTGTAGAAGGGTTTAATATTAATATAAACTATTTGTTTATTTAAGGAGCCTAGTTGAACCCCTAACAATGAGAATTCATGTATGATTCGTGATAAAGGAGGATTACACACTATTAATTGAAAAATTACATAGGTGAGTAATTTTTTTTTTTTAATCTGAAGTGCTTATGTTATATTAATAATGACAATCATAAACATATTTATAAACAATTATAAAATCATTTATGTGTATAAGTTCATATTATCAGAACAATGTTAACAGAATGGTAGGCTTAAATATTACAAATACAACCAAATAATGTACTTACCCACTGTAAGATTCTGTTCTATTAACCATGGCATTTTCATGATCTATTCATAAATATTGAGCTTTCATTATATACTTGAAATATATTCAATAACAAATATTACAGATATGGATTAAGAGACCATAATGAAATATGTATAGAATGTAGCAATGAAAATATTAAATAAACAAATATCAACTTATTGACAAGAAGGGAAATATTATAAGACAACACACTTGAAAATGTATCAAATCCTGTGTGGTTGTGACAAAAGAAAATTAACTCAAATTGTTGATTGTAGGGCAACTAAAAGTTCACTATACCTTGATTTATTATGCTATCTAAAATGTTTTGGGAAGCTTGTCTTTCTTTTAACTAATCAAGGTACTGATTTATTTAAATATATTTAAATAAAGTTGAATAATAACCAACAATAATAAATATTGTTGACTGTTTGTCCTTGGATCAACAATAATTTATCTTTAAATATTAAACTGTTATTGCCACTTCACTTTTTTAAAACTTTCAAAAACTTGATTAAAATTCATCAGCTCATTTTAAAATATCACACAATTGTTTAGTGGGTTGTATTTAGTGTAGATAATAAATATCACTATTATATCAAGTTGAATGCACATATGAAAGTTTCTTCTCACCTCCTACAACACGAACTGCTCAGTGCTTTAAATAATATCTCAAAATACAGACTGCAATGCTTGACAAAAGTTGTACCAAAAAGACTTAGTCCAACTTAGGACTTGGCAAAAAAGATTTTTATATTTGTGAGCTGTTTTCTGTGGTGCAAAATAATAGCAAGGCTAAATTTTGTGCATTAATCTCTTCAAGATTTCAGAATATACAGATTCACAGTTGTTTTGCTACTTTCTAACAGGTTTGATGCATGTGTAATTTCTCATGCACTTCTGCATTTATTAATCAATTTCAAAATTCAAGAATTCTTAGTTTTAACTGTGTTTAAAGAAATGACAACAATGGCACTGACTAATCAAGAACAGATGATTGCTCAAAAGAAAGTTTTCTAAAACATTTTTGATAGCATTATTAACATAACAGACAAAACATTAATATAATAATGTCATAATAATAATATTAATATAATGTCAATAAGTAGTATACAGGATGCCTCATAAGAGCTGGGAACCATAGGTTACTGTTCAGTTTTATCTTGGCACTGAATTAAGATGTTGTGATTGGAGCCTAACAGCAACAAGGGGCAGCTATGGCCTAAAAGGCATTTCTCTGCAATTCACTCGAAAATCAGATTATCAGCAGCACATCAATGTAAATTAAATGCAGGAATAAAGTTTTATCTGTGTGTAAGGAAAAAAAAATTCTGCAAAATTTGTTATATATCCTAGATGTTGCAGTGTTGGAGAGTACTGTAGGTTTGAAGAGTCTGAAAGTGCTAAACCTTATATCTAAGTAACAGGGACAGCAAATTTAGATATGTTTGACAGCGAGCTGGTTTTACATGAATTGCATTGAGGAGGACTTTAATAAGTAAATGGAGATGGGTAAGGTACATGTGGCCAAGTGCAAACATGCTAATACAACTTCCTCTCATCTGTTTCAGCACGAGCTAGAAATCCATTTTAGCGGTTCAGTTTTAAGATGACAGAGTTTGTTAAAAGCCTGTTCTGTTGTTAAAAAATTGTAGGATTTATGGATTATGTTCTTAAAATCCATGTAGGGAAGCAGAGAAGACTGAGCTAAATGGCTGTTTTTTTTTTTTTTCTCATTTCCTTGAATACCAGAGTGCCCAAGTATGAGAGTGTATCTTCCAATTGTAAGAGTACCCAGAGTGTTATTTCTTTACTTTGTGTTCTTGACAGCATTGAAGGTGACTTCTGATAAATTTCAGTTCCGGATGAGAGGGCAGATTATTTTAAACAGCTAATAATGCGCCGAGGGAATCTGTATAAATTATAACAGACAATAAGGAAAGATTACAATTTTTTTTTATCAATACTAGCTGGATTGCACACAGCTCAGCCATCAGTATGTTACATTCCACAGGTAGTGAAATACTGTTTTTGAAGGAAGGAAGGAAAAGTGGACGCTGCACCTACACAGTTGTCAGAGTTTGTACCATCTGTGTATATTGGAAATTTATGTGCATTTTCTGAAGTATGATCTTCATGCAATCATTGGAAACTATGGGCTGGCAGACTATTCTTACTGCATTGTGCAAAGGAGTTGCAGTGAAGAGTAAGAGTCCTCCGTGGCAATTCTGGCAAGTATCCTGCTGGATGTCACTGCAATCTAAATTCAAGTTTTTGCAGTTGTATAAAAAAGCTTTGTATTTTTGAAGTATATAGACATAGAAGAGTTTGCCTTCTGAGAGATGTAATGGGGTTCATTAGCTTCAATATACAAACTGTGCATTGGAGAAGTTCTAAAAGCTCCAAGAACTATTTGAAGAGAGATGTCCTGAATGGTACTACGCCGTTGCAAAACACTTTTCCTGGCTGAAGCATGTACTAGAGAGCCTTAATCAAACCACAACCTGATTAATGCCTTATAGAGATGTAAAACTGAGTCTCTGTGCCTCATGAGGTAGCCAATACTGACTGAAGAATTTAATTTCTGTATGAAGTTAGTTCAGAGACATGTTACACACACCTGAAAGTTTAGTTTATTATCCATTAATAAGCTGATGGTATTAGAAACTGGAATCAGATTATTCCAATCTGATCCCAGTTTCTTCAGGTTCAGTGTATTGGGCAGACAACTTGTGTAGTTGAGACCCCCTAATTAGCGGGTCTCAACTACACAAGTTGTCTGCCCAATATGTCTAACGAAGTTTCGAGACTTTAAGATTTCCAAAAATTTTTTTTACTCTTATGTTTGGAGTGTAGTGAATGTTGTTTGCAGAAGAAGATGGCAGTAGATTTATGTTCAGATATTTGGGATCCATTTTGCAGAGTCCACCATTCTAATATTTATTGCCAAATGATGTTGTCTTTCCATAGTAATCATTTTGAAACTGATAGGAAATGGTGATATCATCTGCATACATATGTGATTCAACAGTGCTAGTGACATCTTGGGTCATGCTGTTTACTCTGACTGAAAATAATGTTGCACTGAGAATGGTCCCTTGTGATACACCCTCTTCTTGAGCACATACAGAGGATAAAGTCTTGTAAAACCTAAAAAGTCCTGAGGTTAAGGTAGTCCTGTATCATTTGAAGCTAGTAATCTCTAAGGCTGAAATTATGTAGGTTTCTGAGAATGCCATACCTCCATGTGGTGTCAAAGGATTTTTCAATATTTAGCAATGTCGTTACCAAATGGTCTCTTTTGAGAAATGAGTCGTGGATGTTTGCTTTGTGTTTGATATGTACATCTAAGATGGACTGGTTCTTTCAAAAGCTGCACTGATGTTGCGTGTTTCTAAGATCAACAATGTACCATCTTTTCCAGTTTCTTGCCTAAGCACAAGAGATTGGTCTGTAATTATTTGGTAAGGAGGGGTTTTCCTGATTTCAGGAAGACTAACACAATAACACAAACTAATAGTTTAACTAGAGCCACGTGCAGAGGTGAAAGTGATTCTTGTATTGGTACATGCAGGTGTCTGGGATTTCGGGTCCTGCTGTGGGTCATCATGGAATATATGAATACATCCATCACCATTCAACTAGACAGGACATAGGTGCTACCTATATATGGACAGCTACCAAGACAATCACTTTTTTTTTATTATTATTATATAGATATATATAATACTAACCACAAGCATTCACCTAGTCACTGCAATTTTATTTATTTACTGTAAATATTCAAAGTACAATTTAAACAATCTACATTAATTGAACATTCCCATGCACTCACCATTCTCACACACACTTACCCACTCAGAACAGTACTTTGAATGACACTGTCTGAACGTGTGTGTGTGTGTGTGTGTGTGTGTGTGTGTGTGTGTGTGTGTGTGTGTGTGTGTGTGTGTGTACTGTGTCGGGGTGGTACCTAGGCATATGCCCATCTCCACCTAAAACATTTTAATAACAGAGAAACTGTAAAGTGGGCCTGAATTATAGCTAAGAAATAGAATATTCAAAAGAAGAAAATTTTGAGATGGATATAATTTTGAATAGTGATCTAAAATTAATAACTAATTTTAGTATAGGAAAGGCTAAAGTTGTATTATAGAAGTGTTTGTGTGTCTAGTGTGTTGTTAATGTCAGGTCACTTTGCCATCAAGAAGCAGCTGTCATCTACAGCTGCTAACTGATGCCCGTCCCCGGCACGTGGAGCCGGACCTGCTCTACTATTGTAATCTTTAGTGCCAAAGCACAATCCCGCACCCAACAGAAAAAGTGCAATACTGTTGGGTGCCAGCGTTCCTGGTCTTAGGCCGCCCAAACCCAAGAACCAAGAAAAAAAAAAAAAAAAACCACCGTAGTGGTACATGTTGAGGAACCCCAGATCAGACGTATAGCTTCCTGATCTGGAGCTCCCAACCCAGATGCATTATGCATAGTTCAAATATGCAGCCAACTCGACCTCTGACAAGTTTCTTAAGATTGTCCTTCTGGTAAACACTGCGGATGCGAACCTCTGCAAGGCCTGAAAACTGGAAGCGTCGCTGCACATTATCCTCAGTGATGTTATGTTTGTAAGTTCTTTAAAAAGTTGATTCCGCACAGTTCTGTATAAAGGACAGAGAAATAAGATGTGTGACCAAGATTCCACATCGCCGCAGGAGCACCACGGGTCAGGCTCCAGTCCTCGAGAATGTAGCTTTTCACGAATGGACCCATGTCCTGTTAATATATAATTGGTATACATCGAAGGATGAAACCATGACGACACTGTTTTTGTCAATACAAAGTCTGCTGATGGGATTAACTTCCTTGTTACCTTTCCAACCTCAGAAGAGCTCCACCGATTCCTCCAAACTTCCACTAATGAATTCCAGGCTTTAAGTTTTTCTTCTTTGATGTTATTAGTAAGGTCAATGGAAATGTCCAAATATTCAGTTGGAATTCCCTTCCTCAGTGCGTACAGCATTCCCCGATACACAATATACAAATCCAAAGGAATAGTTCCTGCGATGACCTGTAATGCCTCTGTTGACACAGTTCGCGGAGCAGTCAGTCACTTGAAAGTGATACTTTTTACCAGCTGTAGTTGAGGACTGAATTCGTATGTGCTTTCCCCATAATTTATTTACAATGGCCAGTAATACTAGCAATACATCTAACAGTTTTGCTAATAAAACCCATTAAATGTTGAAATGTCTCTTGTATTTTGATTTAATTATACATATAATGATAATCAGGAAGCATAATTATGCATTAGAATAGTAAGATGATAAAGAATGCTTTTGGTTAGACTACAATAATTTTCCAGAGGTCACAGTGAGGTACTGGACTCCAAATGCTACTGAATGAATTTCACATGATTTAAGCTCAGACCCTCCCTTTATATGAAAGATGTTCAAATCCAGTTTAAAGTGTATTTTGCTGGTATTACTTCAGCAAAACATATAACTTTTATATATTATTCTAATTAATTAGTAATTAATAGATAAAAGTAAAATATTTACTTTTCATTTTTGTTAATCGGAGAAAATGTAAAAAATTTATTCAAGGGGGGAAAAAAATCAAACTTTCCTGGAATGTAATGTAGTGCATACATTACCTTTTTATACTACTGTATTTACAGTGGTTTCTATATCAATAAATGACAAAAAATGCAAAACCAGCTAACAGAGCAAGAGCTGATGAAATTGAAGAGTTTATAATGTTAATTTTATATCTAGAAAAGATATAGACATTCAAGGGGTTCAGGTTTTTTATATCTTTCAGAGGTACATTGCAATAAGGTCCTGCTGATTTATATTGCTTTGTGATTAAAGGCTTAACAGGGTTTTCATTTAATTAGACAGAAGCACTACCATCATTAATAACATTCTAACTTTAAAAGGGCCCTTTATTAAAATCAGAAATAAGATATATATAAAAAATCTTGCTGCCATCAACAAAAGGGGAAATTAAACTTTAAAAAAATTAACAAGACCATGTGTTTCTATTCATCAACTCAGAGTTTGACAACAATAATGCTAATTTAAGGAAATAAAATGACTGGAAGAAATTTCAGAAATGCAAAACTCTAGTAGAGAATTCTAATGAATGTGTAACAGTTGTAATATGACTTAGATGTAATGAGTCTCAGATCCACCGGTTGGATCAGCCTATCATCTACCTCTGCAGCATAACTACATAGGGGCAAGTACATTAGCATTAGCAGAGGCACATGATGCAAGATCAGCAAAAAAAAATTATAATAATAAAATAAAATAAATAAATCCTTATCATTTCACCTATCCAATCACTGTAAGTGTTTGTCCAGATCTTCCTTGAATTTATTTAAGCTATCAACCTCCACAATGACAGATGGAAGTTTGATTAATCAATCAACCACCTGCTGGCTAAAAGCAAATTTCTGCAGATCTATTCTGCAACTGTCTTTTCTCAATTTGAATTTATGCCCCCTCAAGTGCGTAATCTAAGCAAGAGGAAGAATCCCATCAGCACTGAGCTTGCTCAATGCCACTCAAAGCCTTATTCACCTCAATCAGATCACCTTGCAGGTGCCTAGTCTCCAGATGCTGCAATTTGCAGAACTTAAGCCTTTCTTGGTAAGAGAACCCCTTCATTCCCATCACCAATCTTTGTTGCCCTTTTCTGTACACGCTCAAGCAACTCTACATTCTTCCTAAAATGTGGCCTCCAGACCTGTATGCAGTACTCTATGTAACCTGACAATTGCCTTACATAAAGCGATAACACCTCCTTATCCCTGCTAGCAAAATTCCTGTATACCATGAGCTGCTCTGGCAATCTGACTGCACTGTCAGAAAACTTAATATCTGACTGAACAATTACCCCCAGGTTTTTTTCATTCTCCACTATCCTGAGTGTAGTATCACACAGTTCGTACATTAATCTGGACTTTCTGCTACCCAAATGCAGCACTTTGCATTTGTCAATGTTAAACTTCATTTGGTGCTTATCAGCCCATCTGCCCAACCTTTCTAGATTCTGTTTCAGTAGCATACTGCGATTACTGTCATTAACAACCCTGCCAAACTTTGTATCATCTGCAAACTTCAACATTAAGCCTGATATACCTTCATCAATATCATTGATAAATATACAAAACAACAATGGGCCCAGTGCCAAACACTGGGGCACTCCACTAATACCATTAGTCCACAAAGAGCAGTGTCCGCTGATTACCACTCTGTTTTTTTTTCCGACTCAACCATCCTTTTATCCATTGTAGCAGCTTGCCCTTAATGCCACACTGCTCTAATTTGTATGGTAGTTTTCCCATGTGCAACAGTATAAAAAGCTTTCCTGAAATTCAAGTATATGATATCAAAATTATTCTTTGCATCCAATTGCTTTGTGACCACATCGCAGTAACCAATCAAATAGGCCAGACAAGATTCCCCCTTAACAAACCCATGCTGTGTCTGAACTGCAACTGCAGTCTTGTTTAGATGATCCTGCAATGATTCTTTAACCAATGACCCCATTATTTTCCCAGGAACAGAAGTTAAATTAACAGGTCTGTAATCACCGTGCACCATTTGATCCCCCTTTGTGAATTGGAGATACATTTGCATAGCTCAAGTCTGTGGAGAAAACTCCCCTGAATCCAAAGATATTCACATAATTATGGTTAAGGGTTTGCTAAGCCGACTTCCTTTGCTATCTCCTTTAATATAACTGGATGGATCCCATCCACCTCAGGTGCTTTTCTTATGTTTAACTTCAACAATTTCTTCTCCACTGTGCTCTCAGTTATTACAAAATCATTAAGCACACTGTTACAATTTGATAAACTCCTTAATAACTCCTCTGTGTTAATATAGATGCAAAATACTCATTCAGTTTGTCAGCTACCTCAGCAGGATCATCAACAGTCGAACCATCGATATCAAGTGGAGCAATCAAATTCATTCCTTTCCTTCCAGAGTTTACATAAGTAAAAAAAGCTTTTGCTGTTTTTCATTACGTCCTTTGCTCAAGATTTCTCGTAATCTGCCTTAACTTGATTACAGACCAGCTTATATCTACCATAGGCTTCTGTGTTGTCTGATAATTTATATGCATTCCATGTATTTTTCTTCTCTGGGACGAGTCGTATTAGTTCATCTGACATCTATTTAGGTCTAAACCTTTAACAGTATTTCTTAGTTGGTATGAAAAGCCTACTATCTTCCAAGATTAATTTCTTGAATGCTTCCCATTTATAATTTGTTGTTGGTAACATCATCATTTGGATCCACAGTATAAAATTTACAACTGTCTGAGACCACCACAGTCACTTTTACTAAAGCAAAAACCCTTTCCTTTACCCCTGATGGTAGTTACATATAGATATACTGGAAATATAAGAGGCCTGAAGAGAAACTACCTGTGAATGTTAAATAAGCATACTGTACAAAAGACCCAACCTATGAATAATAATGAAAACTATGAATATATTAAAGCCATGAATATTGAGAGTTTACTGTATTATTACATAGTACAATACATCATTATTACAAATAGGAAATTTCAGAGAATAAATTTTAAATAAATGAATACAATAGTGTGAAATTCTGCAACCTTGCATCTAAACCATTGTAAGATTTCAGAATAAAATCTTATCAGCACTGTACTGCCATATCTACAATGGTGCAACATAATAGTATAGTGCACTTTGTTTTCACTATGATATAACTTTATTTTCTGCATATAGCTCTACTGTTATAAAGAGGCATTCCTGAGAAGTAGATATGTAAATCAAAGAGTGCAAGGAAATCATTGGTTGATGTCTTCTTTATTTAATGCTTACTTTATTTCCTCTACAGTACAGTACAGCTGTATAGAGGAAACTATGCATTAAATAAAGCAGGAATTAACCAATGGTTTCCTTGCACTATTTGATTTACAAAACTACTTTGCAGGGATGCATGGGTGTTTGTAATTCAGGAGATTATATACAGGTGGTTCAGTAGCCATAATAATTCTAAAATCCTGCCTACCTTTATCAGCATTTGATATTTCTTGTCTACACCTTTCTGAATTTGATAAACTTGTACTGAGTCGATAAGATATAGTTGACTTTGCACTCGATTGTATATTTGTTCTGGAAGATTGTTTTGAATCAATATGAGAACCACCAGATTTTAAATGTTGAATGAATAACTGGGTATGCTTTTCATCCAATTTTTGAGTACTAAATGCAGAAGTACCAAGTTCTAAATTTCTTTCATTTTGTCTGAAATATATAAATGCATAAATATAACTATAAATAAAAAATTACTGATTTCAATTAAAGTCCATAATTATATTCAAAAATTAACCATAGAAATTGATAACATTGATTACATACTTTAGGCAAAAAAAAAAATAGTTGAATTTAATAAAAAAATATATTAATATATAAGATGTACAAGAAAATACACTAGTTTTAATACTGCTAATCTGTCTCTTATGCTGTCAATTAGAATAATTTATTCAAAATGTACGATCTTGGCAAATTTTGTGGCAAAAAATATTTTATACACTGTAAATCCCTAAGTAATAAAAGATAAAGAATATTTTTTATTAAATAATATTTTCCAGAACAAATTCTAAAGAAATAACATCCAAGTAGTTCCTGCCTAAATATCACCATAAAATAATTATTTATTTATTTATTAAAATAAAAACAATATTGTTTTTTTGAGAAATGTGCTTTTCTTCCAAAAAATACATATCAAATTTTCAGCAGCAGGAGAGTTAAATAAAAGCAACTGCATACATTATTACTATGGAATCCCATTTGATTTATGATCAGTCTGAAGCAGTGCATTCATATAACTGATAATCCAGCAGAATCTCAATTTAGTATGCTGTTATTACAGGGACAGGTGAATCACAGGGGAGGGGGAATGTTGTAACAATAATTACGATTCACCAAATAATCACAAATCCAGTAAAGGTTTTTCTTTCTTACTCCCTTATTACATTGTATAGGAGTTATAGAATTTATTCAAACTGTCAGCTTCAACCACCTGCAAAGGCAACCTGTTCCAGCAATCAATGACTCACTGCCTAAAAAAAAAACTTTCTACTGTCTAGTCTCTTCTGCAGTCTTTCTACTCTTTCCTGTAATTTTAATTTATGCCCAGGTTCTGGAATTCTCTATAACAGTGAAAATTCTGCCTCCATTAATTTTACCAACCCTTTCATAGCCTTATAAATCTCAATGAGGTCGCCTCTAAGGTGCCTAGCTGCCAAGCTCTGTAGCCTACTTTGATCAAAAGTATTTATAAATTTATATACTGAGATGGTAAAAATATGGAATACTTTACTTCTCTTAACCTATTATGTACTCTTTTATAATGGGGTACTATATTCATTGCCAATATCTTGCACTCAAGTGTGTATGAGTCTTCAATTCAACAGCTGAGATAAGTTCTGATTATGAAGGAGAAACTGGACAATCTCAAAGAAAGAGAAATTGGAAACAAACAAAATTAAATGGGGTATGGATGAATTTGTTCATCCACACTCCACTTAATTTTAATTATAAAATACACAAGTATGAAAACAGTAATCCACACATTAAAGAAACAGTAGTTCCTGATGATGGAAGTAACCTGAAAGAGGCTTTTTTTCTTTTCTTTTGTAAAAGGTTGACAGGGAAGTTGCACAATTAGCTCTTCGAGAGGTAAACATTTATGCCACTAATGTAACTGAAAATGCAACTGAAATTTCATAATTATTAATAAGACATAATAAGACACTATCTCTAAATGAGTACTGCTCAAGTAATTGGCTTTCAAGATATTCAGCTTCCTCTGAGATTGGCAGGGGGATTCTTCTATTACTGAAAATGCTACATTTTAGTCATAATCAGGCACAGGAAAAAGGTCAGCTTATATGCATAAGCTGAGATCTGTGCTGAACATTCAGAGAAAATTATTCATACACTTTTATGCATTTGAAAACTTAGTTATCTATGAGAGCCTACTTCTGTTCAAAGGGTGACGTGGCATAAAACTAAGATCATACAGAACAATATAGATTTCGTATAAATAATCTAACAATCTAATAGTTTATACTAGATCCACAATTGAAGTATCAGTAAATGCGAATTTAGGTGCAAGTGGGATATATCTTATGCTTTTAATTCAGCCATATCTGGGTAAGAGCCATTGTATCTATACAAACAATCGGTAAAGAGGCACATTGCCTTCTAAGGAACTGATGCATTCATTTCCTTAAACAAAGAGCAATCCCTAACATTTGTCCTAAAATGGAATGCTACCCTTCAAATTAAAGGAAAAGTTAGCAAAGGGTGCAACACAATCATTCTACAGCAATATAATGATGGTACTGCACTAGAGGGAAGTTAAAATGCTGGAACCACTTCAGGCAGATAAGATAGTTGGCACTAATAAAGTAAACAGGAAACAGAAGAAAAATTGTCAAAATGTGTAAATGCCTATAACAAAAACATGTTCAGTGGACAGATCTAATAGTTTGTTATTTGGTTTTTAGGAGCATTAGCAACTAAGGCCATATTGCTCCGGGATATGCAGTGGTCATTGCCTGACCTTTCCGCATCCTCCGTATTTGGTGGTGACGGGCTCGAACCTCGGTCTAATCAAGACGCGTATATGCTACGCACAGATCTAATATGATGGTCAGTTCAGTAGTGTATATGTGAGTGCACACAAAACAATAAAGTGGTACAAAAAGGCTTTTTACATTTTTTGATGCACGTTTACTAAATAGGAAGAAGCGGTTGAAGAAAATCAAGTGAAAACCTAACACGGCGTGAACAGCATTTTCCTTCTATTGTGCCAAGCATACTATATGGATGGGGGGGGGAGAAAGCACAGTCATGTTTATATACATGTCAAAAGAGAAAAAATGGAGTACGGTTTCAAATATGTTCCAGATATGGTGTAGTATTGTGCACTGATCCACGCTAAACATTCAATAAAAGTTTTCTGACATTAATAAAGATGTTCCACATATATATCACACAAAATTTATTATCTGTAGCATTTTTTTTACATTGTCAGAAAATCCAAATTTTTGAAAAATAATTGAGAACACGGAGGGCAAGGTTCAAGTAGTGAGTTGTTTTCAAAGGGCTAAATGCTATTCAATGCATTTTCTGCCTTTTAACAAATGGCGGCGAATACAGCTTGCAACTATTTGATATCTACTATATATTAAAGATTTTGAGAACATGCACACCTTTCAAAGAAGTCATTCTAATTTTTTTTTTTTTCTTTTCATATTTCTAATTTTGCTTTATAAGGGAGGAAAAATATTCAATACATTATACCTACTGAAAGAGATCAAACAAATATATAAAGATATGAATTTTCTTAACAATGATTATGTTTTGCTGCTAAAATTAAATTATAAGTGGTCAAATTTTAAATTATTCCATTTGAAAGATTTCTACTACACATCATTGGAAAAACACATATTTGAAGATGGCAATTCATACTATGTAGAACATAACTAGGTAACTCGTTGTGAAGGTAGTCACAATATGAGATACAATTAAATCAATGCATTCACACTATTACTGTAGTTTGCTATTTCGAACAAAGAATTGTGTATTTACACTGAAAGTTCTATAGTAAATTTCACGTTCGTAGTTTATTATGCCTTGGCATTTATTCCTTATTAGTAATATTACTATGTACACCTTTTGGCATCTCTCACATTGTGGAGTTATACTTCATAACTGATTTGGCATGATTACAACACCAGGGTACCAATCCCACCCACGATGATAGGCCAACAAGCCTTGAAACATTGCCATATGGGTGGTGGTATCCAAAGAGAATAAGTAACAATAGTCTTCTCCATTGGTGAAGCATTACTTATTTGAGGTAGTACAATACATGGTAATTCGTTGTGAAGGTAGTCACAATATGAGATACAATTAAATCAATGCCGTTCACACTACTACTGCAGTTTGCTATTTCAAACAAAGAATTGTGTATTTACACTGAAAGTTTTATAGTAAATTTCAAGTGCGTAGTTTATTATGCCTTGGGCATTTATTCCTTATTAGAAATATATAGTATAAATGTTAAACTATTAGGCATTTCCATTTTAGAGTTGGTAAAATAATCAAAAATGCCACCAAACTATGCCAAATTTCCCCAAATTTTGCATGTGAATCTGAAGGTGTGGTTCTGAAATTCTGAAGGATTGGTTAGGGCTGATAGATAAGTGACATGTAACATGAACCTAGCATTCATTTTACATGAAAAATTATGACACATGCATGCCAGAAAGCTAGAAAGTACCACAAGCTGTTCATAGAAAATATAAGGCTAGAGAAGAAGTTCAACAAGGCACTGATTAAACAGAATGATAATACATATGACTATTCAAAGTAATAAGAGTTTGACACAATGAGAAATACAAGCAACACATCAGATATATTATAGTAGCATCATAAACTGCTAAAAGTAAAAAAAAAAAAAAAAAAAGTGTGCATACACATACACACTGTCCAGTCAAAATATTATAACAACCCCCCCCCCCCCCATGTTTTAGCAATCAGTTGTTCCTTACAGTGGCAGATGCATCAAGGCAAGGACCAATAAATGTGATACTGCAGGTTTGTGGTATGCGATCGACATGAAGTACTCGATCAACATGAGCACTGGATGTGATCTGATGGACTTAAAAAAAAAAAAAAAAACGCATGATTATCAGGTGCTGGTTGAAGGGTGGCAGTATTACAGAAATTATAAATCTTGTGAGTTGTTTGCAGAGTGCTATAGTTCAAGCATTCCAAAAGTGAACAGACAGTAGACAGAGCAGCAGTTGCTGGGCTAATGGCAGGCTCCCATATCTCATTGATGGGGTGGAGTGGAGATGGGAGAAATCCTAGGTGTCGTCTGACATGAACATACCTCATTGATGGTCATGATGAACTTAAGCTGTCCTACCTTGTGCGAGCCAATAGATGGAAAATGGTGGAACAGCTGATAATGGACTTTAACCAGGGGATAACCAGCAGCATTTCCAAGACCACTAACCAATGAACCCTCCTCTAAATGGGCCCTCCAGAGCAGGCGTCTGGTCAAGGTACCTATGCTTATGGACTCACATCACCATTTATGTCTACATTTTGCATCTGTACGGTGTCCTTGGACCACTGATGATTGGAAAAAAGTTGCTTCTTCTGATGGATCATGTTTCCTGCTATGCAATGCGGATGGCAGATGGATACAGCGACAAACTGTGGAGAGGAATTGCTCAAATGTCCTGGTCCAATAGAAACAGACAGGTAGCAGCAGTTTTTTGACATAAGGGGATGTTTTCCTGGGAATCGCTTGGAGCCCTCAATCCCACTTGACTGTACTCTGAATGCTAAAAACTACATATCCATTGTGGCAGATCAGTTACACCCCTTCATGATGACTTCCTTCCTGGATGGCAATTCCAGCAGGATAATGCACCCAGTCACATTCCCAACCTGAAAGGCGCTTTTACATGCTACCTTGGTCACCAAATTTGCCATCTACTTGTTTATTCATAAGTGTCATGACTGACAGCTTATATATATATTGTCACTCATATGACCTGAAAAGTGAATTGCATATTTATTAAGAGGAAATTACTCATGGTTTTCCCAGTTCTGTTGCTTCTAATTACACCATTTATCTTTAATTAATTAGATATTTTTGTTTGATGTTTTTGGTCTCCATCTTTTAAAATAAAACCAATATTTGAGGAGTGTAGTTTAAAAGTAATGAACGATAAAAGACCTCCATTTTTCTACTGAAGCGGTAACAGGTTCTTGAGTACTCAGTCTCCTGCTCATTAGCAATCTGAAACTGTTCAGTTCGACCCATATTTCCTCACTCTCATGTGGCCGTTTATCACCATGTTTGGCATGCTTACTGTAACAGTTATATAGTGCCAAGTGGGTCATGACCTTGTTTTTTTTTTTTCCCTTCTCCAAATCTAACTTATGCACCTTGAGAAATCAAAACGATTCATTGCAGTGACAGAAATATAATTTCAACTGAAATTGATTGTAATATTTTTGAAGCTGGAAGACTAAAAATATAACCCAGGGGCTTATTTCTGGTGATGGACTTGGCACACCCAGGGTCCTGAGCTAAATATCATCATTCTCTTTCTTGGTGATTTCCTTCAACTCTCTCGGGATAATTCAAAAATATTTTTTTTTTTTTTTTTTTTTTGGTTGATGCAGCCTAAGCCTTGGGCTTCCTTGCAGCACCATATGGCTATTAATAATGATAATAATAATAAATAATAATAATATTTATGTGGATTGACAGATGGCAGCTGGATTCTCTATCATGGACTCTCACAGATCTACGGGACTCACTCCTTGCGACATGGTGCAATCTTGCTGTGTGGTGGCTGTACTGGCTGGAAGAGAACTTACCCACTATTAGAAAAGTCAGTAGTCAGTCAAAACATGACTGACTGACTGACTGACTGACTGACTCACACACACACACACACACACACACACACACACACACACACACACACACACACACACACACACACACACACACACACACACACACACAGTTATCAAGAAGAGCCACAACACTTTAATGCCTATATATATTTTTTTCACATCTTGGGCTGGCATTGGCAGGTTTAACTTAAAACATTAGTATTAGTAATGGCCGCATGGTGCAAGAAAGCCTATGGCTTATGCTGCACCAGCCAAAAAAAAAAAACGAATAAAACAATGATTAAAAAAAAATAATAATAATAAAAAAATAAATAATAATAATTAATAAAAGAAAAGGAAAGTAAACCTATCATCCCATGCACTTCCCTCACTCGAAGGTACTATCCAGATGACCTTTGAATTTCCCCAAACTGTCAGCCTCTACCACCCATGTAGGCAACCTATTCCAGTAATTTATAACTCGCTGGCTAAAATAAATAATCTTTTTAAAATTTATAATCTTGAAAATTTCGTCCTCATTCATTTTACTGATGCCTCTCAGAGCCTTAAACACCTCAATCAAATCTCCTCTAAGGTGTCTAGTTTCCAAACTCTGCAACCCACATATTCGAAGTCTTTCTTCATAAGAATGCCCTTTTGCTGATCTCACCAGGCAAGTTACCCATCTTTGCACCCTTTTAAGAGGCTCGATGTCTTTCTTTAGGTGCGGTCTCCATACTTGAACACAGTATTCCAATTTGTATCTCCAACACATTTGAAGATATGGAATTTATTACAGTGCAGGATGCATGAATTTAAAGTGAGATTTGATTGCAGAAAAAGGTCCAGACAGATCAACAATTTCAAGGTCAGTAAAGAAGTTTGGACAGTCTGATTCTGTAATTGATGTTGAAAAAAAATTTTAGGAGGATACCTGAAAATATTTCATATTCACAGCCCAAGGAAATCTGTGAGATAACTGTTGCATCAGATGGGTTTAAAACGAATATCTATTTTAAGTTTAAAATAACCATGTATTTCAACAATCCCAGAACATCCAATAAAAAAAAAAAAAAAAGAGAAAAAAAAAAAAAGGCAATTCATGTTTGCGATTCATTCTGTCAATATTTAAAAAACAGTGCAACAGTTAATAACAGCTTCCAGCCATTGGAAGCTTGGAAGTTACATGCCTATTTTCAGACCTTCACAACCTGATTGTTGTTTTTTTGCTGCTCTTGCTTGACCAAGCCAGTCAAACAATTTTCTCTCCAAACTACATTATTACAAATTTTGGACCTCTTCTTTTTAGAGCTAAACCATGTAGCAGGTTCTTCTTGTTTATTCATAAATAGCATTTTCCATACTTTTTTGATGACAACATGCTATGTGCCACACATAATTCCATATCCGACTGAGAATTTTGCAGGTATTTGACACCCTCTCCACCCCTTTTTTTGTTCCTTATCTTCAAGCTGATGGTACACAACTTCCTTTGCTTTGTGCCAAAAGCATGTAAATAAAATAAAAGAGAGAGGAAAGATATGTTATACTAAGCGGAAGCTTAACCAAGACTATTTAAAATCAAGTACAGGTCGACCATCATTAATCCGGCCACCGGTAATTCAGACATAATTTCCGCAAACGTAATTTCAAATTTCCCAGCTCAGTGCACCGACCTGTCGCTACTGTTTTGGTGGCTTTGGTTCCAGCATCAGCTGTTGGCATGAACTCGTAAACACTGAAATGCCATTCCCACTTGTTTTTCTGCATTTATTGTAACCTGCTCACATTTAGCCCCAGCCACAGTTCCAATGCATAAAGGAAATGCCTCTCGTGGTGTAAAGTGCAAACACCGTACACTGTCCATAACAGATAAAGTTGAACTTCTGAAAAAACTCGACAGAGCATGTCTGTGAGAAGTTTAACTCTGCTTAATTGTAAATTCCAGCAATTTCTCTCAGTTCCTTTTATTTTAGTAATTTTCTTTTAGCCATTCCTTTTTAGATTTTTACAACACATCTGTACAAACTTGCAGAAAAACAACAATATGATGGATAATACAGCACGCTGATGAACTTGTTTTCACAAAATTTCTAACAATTTTTCTGACAAAATTTCTGACAAACTTATTGCAACGTTTGAGAGTTTATTTTATTGCAATTAGTTTTATTGCAGTGCTCGCCACACATGCAATAAACTAATCACAAACGACCTTCATATGTATGCTGTAATAGCGTCACACCGTAATATTTTGGTGAAACACAAGCAGTTGCTCTTGACATTTCAAAGGCTTTCAATCGTGTTTGGCATAAAGGTCTTCTAAACAAGTTTCCATCTTATGGTTTGCCAACTGTTTTTTGTAATTGATTATCCAGTTTTCTCTCTGATTGCTCACTGGGGGTGATGGTAGATGGCTCTCTGTCTTCTAACTTCTCCACTAATGCTAGTGTCCCCCAAGGTTCAGTTCTTTCCCTATCTCTTTTCCTCTTGTATATTAATGACCTTCTTCCATTGACTAGAAATTATATCCATAGTTTTGCTGAAGATAGCACATTGCATTCCACTTTCCATTTTGAAAAACCTTGCCCTACTGAATCAGCTTCAACTTCTCGAATATCTGCCACCAATTCCTTAAATGTCGATCTCCAGTGGGGCAATGACAACTTAGTTGAATTCAATGCTTCTAAAACTCTGTCTTGTCTTATACCTCACAAAAAGGATTCTTCTGCTCCTGTGCTTATCTTTGGTGACACTCCAATTTCTAGGCAAAATGATATATCTCTTTTGGGGATTACCCTGACTTCTAATTTCTCTTGGCACAAGCACATTACAAATATTGCTTCCTCTGCTTCTAAAAAACTTGGTTTTATTTTCGTTCTCGGTGTTACTTTTCTTCTAAACAGCTGTTCACTCTGTACAAATCACAAATCCGCCCTACCATGGAATATTGTTCTCACATCTGGGGTGGTGCCCCCAAAACATCTCTCAGGCTTCTAGATTCCATTCAGAAGAGGGTAGTTAGGTTAATTAATGACTCCTCTCTAACAGAGTCTCTCCACTCATCGTCTCATAGACTTACTGTTTCTGCTGCATGACTTTTCTACAGATACTTCCATTGGCACTGTTCTTCTGAATTGGCTTCTATAATTCCCACTCTCTCTTTCAAAACAGTCCGAACACGTGCCGCCATCAGCCAACATCCATTAGTGAGTTTGCCGGATCAACAGTGGTTATTTTAGCACATACAGTTTACCCAACAGCTAACCGCCTCATCCTACCTTTAACACGTTGACTGCCAAGCTAGTTTAAGAAAAAAATTCCCCTGGAGCCAAAAAATATTTAGCAAATAATTTGATTAGTAATTCTAAAATAAATATTGTAATGTCAGTATTGTCATTTTTTCGCTTAAAATATCGAAGGAAAAAAAAAATTTTTTTTTTTTTTATGTCACATATGTGGCTGACGTGGCCCAATAGATTAGATCCTGAGAAGCCGTGTCAGCCACATATGTGTTTTTTTTTTTTTTTTATTTATGAAAAACCCAAACACGAGAGATATTAGAACCTATAGTATTTAGTACCATGCTTGGGTTGGAGGCGGAGAAGATGAAAGAAGATATTTGTTGACATTACACTTGAACTTCTGTAGACTAATTTTCAGGAAATACGTATGAAGGAAGATTGTTCCAGAAAATGGCAGCCGAATGAATAAACGAGGAAGATGAAAAGTTGGTTAGTGATGGATTAGTGACGGTCGACCTGTATAAGTTATCAGCTGCCAAGTATGAAGAAATAAATGTAAATTTTTAATGTAATAATTTTATTTTAATCAATTACATCTATACAAATAATGAAAGAAAATCAGTGAAAACACTTGATATGAAGATAAAATGTGGCAACAACTTTTTTTTAAGGGTTTAAAACTAACATCGAAAAGTGGGGTTGCAAATTATTTAGCAATTTCTTCCTGCCTTGTTTAAAGGTTCTTCCTGCCTTGTTTAAAGGTTCTTCCTGCCTTGTTTAAAGGTTCTTCCTGCCTTGTTCTTCCTGCGTTTGCCTTTAGCCAGCAGGTGGTTGGTTGGTGGAACAGACTTCCATCCCTTGTCGTGGAAGTTGATAGCCTAAATAAGTTTAAGGCTCAGCTGGACAGGTATTTTGAACGAACAGAGGGGTGAAGTAGTGGTTTTTTTTTTTTTTTTTTTTGGCTGATGCTGCATAAGCTTGCTTTCTTGCATCAAATGCCTCTACTAATGCTAACGCTAAAGATTTAGCACATAAATCAAAATACCACCTGAAAGTACAATTTTTGGCTTTTGTTAGTGACATAACTTGTAATTTTTTTAAAATGAAAAATATAAGAAAAAGACAAGCATGGGTAATTTTATATGTTCTAAAGAGGTCAAACTGGGGTAATCAGGAAATGTGTGATATGGAAGTTTCATTAGCAGAAAATGAAATGGGGTGTGAAAATGAGGTTTGAAAATGTGAAAATGAAATATATAGTATCTAGTTGGGACTTTGAAAAATGAAGTTTTTGTTACATAATAATTCAATATGTAAGAACATGGTATTACATTCACACATGAATGCAATGATATATTCAGGCTGGCCTTGATTAATTCGTCCTGCGAGCGCAAAATGGAAACACAATAATACAAATATAATAATCAATAGGAAAAATTATAATTGGTCCGTGACCTTCAGGAATGTCCATAAAGAATTTTAAAAATACCTTTTAAATAACTTTTAACTGTATACCATGTAAAAGATAAAAAATAATTATAGAATTAAATGTTTATTGTATAAAATACATAATGAAGAAACTAACTATCTGCTACGGAAATATCTGAAATTTTGGCTTTCTTTTTTTTATCATACAATTTCCAATAGCCGACAACAAGCTTCTCTACACCCTGGTGAAATAACATGCTTCTTTTGACGTTAGGATCGACATCCATTACCTTTTTTATTTAAGGTTCTCTGTAATATGAAAGATTTTGCCTAGTTCTTTTACTGTTCTCCTTTGTAATAACATTTTCATCTAGGTCACACTCTTTTTTCTTCAGCTTCATCATACGCATGCCGTTCCGCTATTTGAAGGAGATCATTGTCACTTAGCTGTTCCGAATACGAATTGAGTGATTTTCGAACGTTAGCCATATCCAAGCCTTTGAAACTAAGGTCATTACCAATATTAGTTATGTCTTCAATAACTTTTTGAACTGCATCCTTGAAGCCAGTAAAATCAATTGTGCAATGGGGTAAAAGATGCTTCCAAACTGCTCTCATATTGCTGGTTGTCACTTCTTCCCATGCTGCATGAATGTTTTCAATGGCCACTCGTATGTTATATTTTATCCAAAATTCTGGTACAAAAATTGCACTGTCTCCTGTTGTAGCTTCAAATGCCTGTGCAAATATTCTATGGAGATAGTAAGCCTTGAAAGTTTTAATCGTCCCCTGGTCCATAGGTTGCAATAACAAAGTCATATTGGTCGGTAAAAAAACAACTTTCACATTTTCATTTAAGTCGCCAAGTGCAGAAGGATGTCCAGGGGCTTATCTAAAAGCAACAGGGCTTTAAAAGTAAGATTATTTTTCTTGCAATAGGCTTCAACTGTTGGACAGAAATAAGACATAAACCAGTCTTCAAATAGGGCTTTGGTCATCTGCACTTTTTTATTTGAACACAAAATGACTGGAAGAGTTCAATGGCTGTATCCTTATAAAGTCCTAGGATTTTGTGTATGGTACACAAGCATAGGTTTCAATTTAAAATCACTTCCAGTGTTACCTCCTAAAAAAAGCATTAGTCAATCTTTTGAGACTTTATACCCAGGTTGTGATGCTTCATTTGCAGCCAAATAAGTTTTAGTTGGCATCCGTTTCCAAAATAGTCCAGTTTTGTCTACATTAAATATTTGCCAATCATCGTTTCACCACCCCGAATGATTTTTTGCAATTCTGAAGAAATCTGGCTGCAGCATATTCATCAGCACTAGCAGCTTCCCCTGTTACTTTAGCATTATGCAGCTCTGCTTGATTTTTGAAATGTTCAAACCACCTTAAACTAGCAACAAATGTTTCAGTCTCCCCTTGAATTCTCTTTCTTTGAGATTAGTAAAAATGTTAATAGCTTTGCTCTGAATATTGTCCTTAGCATTTAGCATTAGAATTAGTAGAGGCATACGATGCAAGAAACCAAGCTTATACAGCATCAGCCAAAAAAAAAAAAAAAAAACAAACACTTCCATTTCGCCCCTCCGTCCGTTCGAAATACCTGTCCAGCCGAGCCTTAAATTTAATTACGCTATCAACTTCCACAACAAGGGATGGAAGTTTGTTCCACCAACCAACTACCCGCTGGTAAAAAGGCAAATTTCCGCACATCTATCCTACATCTGTCTTTCCTCAATCTGAATTTATGATCTCTCAGGTGATTATTCTGAGCAAGAGGAAGGAATCCCATCGGCATTGAGCATGCTCAAACCATTCAAGACTTTATACACCTCTATTAGAGGTGTATAAAGTCTTCAATGGTTTGATATCAGATCACCTTGCTGGTGCCTAGTCTCCAGACACTGTAATTTGAAAAACTTAAGCCTTTCTTCGTAAGAGCAACCCTTTGTTCCATTCATGTACTCATTCCAGGAGCTCTACATCTTTCTTGAAATGAAGCCTCCAGACCTGTATACAGTACTTAAGGTGTGTCCTGACCATTGCCTTATATAAGAGGGATAATAACCTCCTTATCCCTGCTAGAAAAATTCCTGTACATCATTGACAAGACACCATGAGCTACTCTTGCAGACCATCTGCACTGCTCAGAAAACTTCATATCTGCCTGCCAATTACCCCCAGGTCCGATTCATTATCTACACTGTCGGTGTAGCACTATAGAGTTGGTACATTATTCTGGGGTTACTGCTTCCCAAATGTAGTACTTTACATTTGTAAATGTTAAACTTCATTTGCCACCTCTCAGCCCATCTCCTCAACTTTTCTAGATCCTGTTGCAAAAGCGTACTGTCATTAGTGCCCTTAACAACCCTGCCAACCTTCGTATCATCTGCAAACTTTGACATTAAGCCTGATATACCATCACCAATATCATTTATAAATACAGAAAAACTGAACCCCGAAGAACTCCACTAATAACTTTAGTCCACGGAGAGCAGTGTCCATTGATTACCACTCTGTCTTCTCCCACTCAACCATCCCTTTATCGATAGCAGCAATTTGCCTCCAATGCCGCACTGCTCCAATTTGGTCAGCAGTCTTCCATGTGCAACAGTATCAAAAACCTTGCTAAGATCCAAATATATGATATCAAAGTTATTCCCTGCATCCAGTTGTTTTGTGACCACATCATAGTATCCAATCAAATTGGTCAGACAAGACTTCCCCTTAACAAAACCATGCTGTGTCCGAGCTATAACTGAAAACTCGCCTAGATGATCCTGCAGTGCTTCTTTAACCAGTGCCTCCATTAATTTCCCTGGAACAGAAGTTAAACTGACAGGTCTATTATTACTTGTGTCGCCCTTTGATCCTCCTTTGTGAATTGGAGTCACATTTGCACATCTCCAGTCTGTAGGTACCTTCTCTGAGTCCAAGCAAGCTCTCATAATTATGCCTAAGGGTTTGCTTACTTCCTTTTCTGCCTCTTTTAATATAACTGGTTAGATCCCATCCACCCCAGGCACTTTTCTTATATTTATCTTCAACAATTTCTCCTCCACTTTCCTCTCAGCTATTAAAAAATCATCTAGCTCACTGCCCGAGTTTAATTCACCCTCTGGCATTCCCCTCCCTGAATAACTCCTCATGTGCGAATGTAGATGCAAAATACTCATTTAGTTTGTTAGCCGCCTGAGCAGGATCATCAACAGTTGAACCACTGATATCCAGTGGACCAATCTGAATCATCCACTTCCTTCTACAGTTTACATAGGTAAAGAACTCTTTGCTGTTTTTCTTTGCATCCTTTGCCAGAGATTTCTCATAATCTGCCTTTGCCTGCCTAACCTTCTTTGTGACTTGGTTACAGACCAGCTTATATCTATCATAGGCTTCCATGTCACACATTAATTTATATGTATCCCATGCATTTTTCTTCTCTGACATATGTCTCATTAGTTCATCTGACATCCATTTAGGCCTAAACCTTGAACAATATTTCTTAGTTGGTATGTAAAGCCTAGTAGCTTCCAAGATTAATTCTTTGAATCCTTCCCGTTTTATTTTGCTGTTGGTAACATCATCAGTTGGTCCCACTGTATAGAATTTAAATACTGTCTCAGACCTCTGTAGTCACCTTTACGAAAGCAAAAACCCTTCCCTTTACCCCTGATGGTAGTTATCTCTTTGAGTAAATCCCACTTGAGCACACTGTGATCACTGCCACCTAGTGGTTCGTTTATCTGCAGATTTATAATGCACGAAGAATCACTACTGATAATCAGATCAAGAGTATTACTCCCTCTAGTTGCCTCTCGAACATGGTGATGTAGAAAACAATCATCCAATAAATCTACAAAAGCCTTGCTAGCGTATGAGTTTGATTTGATTTGTATTTTATTGTTGCATAAGCAACTAAGACTATAATGTGCCAAATCGAGGTCATATAAAAAGTTAAACATTCACTGACCTAATTAGTTAGGCCACTATGTTGAGATATAACATAGATATAAAAGGTATAAAAGTAAAAAATATATCAACAAAGAAATAACAATAAAAGGTAAATTTTAAATACGAGTAAAAATGTTTACTGATTTTAAATAGCTAAAAACAGCAGACACGTTGTCATTGTCGGATAAAATCTGACTGAGTGTATAAGGCTCAGCCAGATGACTAAAAGTGGTAAAATAAAAATCACGTTTGTGTCTAAAACATGGACACTCGGTTAAAATGTGACGTATACTTAAATAGGTGTTACAGTTCTCACACATAGGACAGTCATCTGCCCTCAGCAGAAATGCATGTGTAAGATGACTGAGTCCTATGCGGAGGCGAGCTAAAAACAACTTCCTCTCTGCGATTCTAGCGCAGACTAGACTGCCAATGTCGGATTACAGGCTTTATCTGATAGAGCTTGTTTGTGACTTGCTCATGCCAAAATTGTTACCATTGGGACAGTAATTTAGCGTATATTAGCTGCCTGTAGTCTGTATAGGGAGCAATAAGTGTTGTGGGGTTCTGATGACCTGGCCGCAGCATCTTCCAGCTAGCGTATGAGTGACCAACCCAGAAATTCCAGTCAATATCTGGGAAATTAAAATCCCCCATTATAAGACTCTCTGATTTACTAGCCCACTATTTCCCTGTACAGTTTTTTATTATACTCATTAAGTCATTAGGCCTATAACACACTCCTACTCTCAATTTTGATTTCCCAGTGCTTATGTCACACCAAACTGACTCCACAATGCACTGTCCAGCGATGTCCACTGGCTTCACTTCCTTGGATTTTATGTGTTTCTTAACTAATAGCATAACCCCTCCTCCCTTCCTATCCTGTCTATCCTTCCTGTACACATTGTACTCCCCAAATTCCAGTTCTGCATTCCTTATATCTGTGTGACACCACATCTCTGATATCCCAACAATATCTGCCTTTGATGTTTTGACCAACACCTCAAATGCATCAAATTTAGTTACCAAACTCCTAACATTGGTGTACACGCAAGTATACATGCACCTGTTTCTATTCTTAGCTACCCTAACACAACCCACGTGTTTACTTGTATCGCAATGACTCCCAGCAGTCTCTGAAATCCCCTCCATCTTATTTTCCAGGCTGCTGCTCATTCCAATAGAAGTAGTGCAAGAATCACTTTCACCTCTGCCAGTGGCTACTGTTAATCTATTAGTCTGTGTATCCCCTCCAATCTATCAGTTTTCCAAAGCACCTAACACTGCCTCGATAGTATCAGCAAATATTCTTGCACCTTTTGTATTTAAGTGTATCCCACATCCCTGTAGAAGCTGTCTCTCCTGTTAACAAACACAGACCAGGCTGAAAAAAAATTCTACTCCTTGAGCCTTGCACAATCTCTCCAGAGCCGAATTGATCGTCCTTAGATAATGGAATTCTTTTTTTACTGCAATCTTCTATTCAAATTGATAAAAGACTTTTCATTTCAATCATTATTGGAGTTCTGTTTCTTGTATTTTGTAAAACAAAAGAAGTTGATAAAACTTTGCGTTTCTCTTTGTATTTGTCCTTTACGCATATCGTAGACTCGCTGTATCCTAGATCTCTTACAATTTTTGCGTGGTTTGCACCACTTTCATGTTTTTTAATAACTTCAAGTTTTCAAGCTAAAGTAATAACTTTGTTTTTTTTTTTAATTGCAATCATGTTGTTTTTCACTCTTTCTTTTATCCATAATTAACAGGGGGTAGAAAATTAATTTTTAAATGCATCTGCATGTGACTTTATTAGCAGGAGACAAACAAGTAACACGTATGCTTCCGATGGAACACACTGAGGCGGGCAGCGGACAAATGCTTGTTTATTGGCCGTCAAATGCTTAGCACATGATTCAAATCTTTTTCAACTATCACATAAAAAAGATAGCATTAACTGGAAACTTTCATCGCATAAAGTAAAAAGTGGTATAATTTTTTCAAGTAGCAGTAACCGAAAAAGGTATTAATCGAACTCATGTTATGGCTGTATTCATAAATTCAAACATCAACTTACTGAAAGAGTTATTATTGTAAAAAAATATTATTAATACATAAAAAGACATTAATTATATTAATCTCTAAAAATTTTACCTGAATGTATCAGTCTGCATAGATGCATCTTTCATAACTGGCAATGAATGCACAGGCTCAAAAAGCGGTTCAGATGTGTACTGTTGTAACAGCATCCTATACCGTTCTCTTTCTTCAAGGCGTATTGCCTATACGAATTAAAACATGATATCTTCAAGTGTGGGATTGATATAAAGTTAAATTAGTTAATGAAGAAATACATCTCTTTTGAAATGACATCAAAAGTTAATTCTAAATCATGCATGTTCATTACCCAAACAAAGAAAAAAACATTATAGCCATGGTATTTTAGGGAATTCATGTGTTAAAACAATTCTATAATACAAGTATAGCATCTTTGACACTTACTTATTTTTTATTATTATTTTTAATTCACTATTACTATGGACATTTTATATTTCTTTATCTACTTTTTATCAGTTGTATATATGTCCATATTTTTTTATCCTAAAATGAGCATTTCAAGTTATATGCCACTTGCATGTGACTACCTATAGAGGCACTACTCACGAGACTGTTCAGCCATATGTTATAACAATTCCAAATTGTAACAGGTTTTCCATTTTGGCATAAGGTTGTTTAAAAAAAACTGAGGGCTGGAAGAGGAAATATATCAAAAAATGTTAAAGGAAACCCATACAGAGTGAGTATCGCATTCTCCCGAGATACTGTGAAAGTAAATGATGTGGTTACAAAGGAACTGGATGCAAAAAATAACTTTGATATCATATATTTGGATTTCAGGAAAGCTTTTGACACTGTTGCGCACGGAAGACTATTGTACAAATTGGAGCAGAATGATATTAAGGGTAAGTTGCTACAATGGATAA
This sequence comes from Mastigoproctus giganteus, assembly GCF_048544385.1. NCBI lineage: Eukaryota > Metazoa > Arthropoda > Arachnida > Uropygi > Thelyphonidae > Mastigoproctus > Mastigoproctus giganteus. The sequence goes on along the minus strand of NC_143584.1, from coordinate 155,033,220 downwards.
AAGGATGGTTAAGTGGGAGAAGACAGAGTGTGGTAATCAATGGGTGCTGCTCTTCGTGGACTAATGTTATTAGTGGAGTCCCATAGGTTCGGTGTTGGGTCCACTGTTGTTTTGTATATTTATCAATGATATTGATGAAGGTATATCAGGCTTAGTGTTGAAGTTTGCAGATGATACAAAGGTTTGCAGGGTTGTTAATGACAGTAATGGCAGTGTGCTACTGCAACAGGATCTAGATAATTTGGGTAGATGGGCTAAGAAGTGGCAACTGAATTTAACCTTGACAAATGCAAAGTACTGCATATGGGTAGAAGTAACCCGAGAGAAAGGTACCAACTGTGTGGTACTACACTTAAGGTGGTAGAAAATGAAAAAGACCTGGGAGTAATTGTGCAGTCAGATATGAAGTTTTCTGAGCAATGCAGACAGGCTGCCAGGGCAAGTCATGGGGTTCTGTCAATGATATATAGGAATTTTGCTAGCAGGAAAAAGGAGGCAATTGTCCCTCTGTATAAGGCAATGGTCAGGCCGCGCCTTGAGTACGACATACAGGTCTGGAGGCCTCATTTAAGGAAGGATGTCGATTTGCTTGAGCGTGTACAGAGAAGGGCAACAAGATTGGTGAGGAGAATGAAAGGATCCTCTTACCAAGAGAGGCTTAAGTTCTGCAAATTGCACTGGCTGGAGACTAGGCACCTGCGCGGTGATCTGATTGAGGTGTATAAGGCCTTGAATGGGTTGAGCACGCTGAATTCTGATGGGATCCTTCCACTTGTTCAGATTACAAACCTAAGGGGGCATAAATTCAAATTAAGAAAAGACAGATGTAGAATAGGTGTGCGGAAATTTGCCTTTAGCCAGCGGGTGGTTAATTGCTGGAACAAACTTCCATCTGTCGTTGTGGAAGTTGATAGGTTGAATAAATTTAAGCAGGAACTGGACAGGCATTTGGAGGAAATGGTGCGATTTTTTTTTATTATTTATTTATTATTTTTTTTTTTTGGCTGATGCTGCATAAGCTCATACACTTGCTTTCTTGCATCACATGCCACCACTACTACTACTACTACTACCTTCTTGGAGAGCTACAAGGCTGCATTTACATATCACATGCACTGACATTCCTAGTGTATTTTTTTTTCTTTTTCGGTTAAATAAAATATTGCAATGATACAACACATACACCCCAACAACACTAAGAAAATATTTAAGGGAAATGGTTAAAAAAAAAAAAGTAATTTTTGCAGAATCAGCAACTGCTGAGAAAAAAAAAAAAATAATAATATCAAGAACATAAGAGAAATTCTAGTTTTTTTTTTGATGCACTGGAAGCAATATGTGTGATATGCTTAAGACAAAAAGGAACAGAAGTCAGAGATTTCCACAATAAAGATGTGCATGTATGTAAAAAAGTATAAAAAAGATGGTTCTTGTCTATAAATCTAGGTTTTGAAGTTAAGTTTTCTTTGCTCTACTAAAAAATTAATTGACAATCAAAATTTTAAGAAATTGTTGGATATTCAAAAAAATGGCTCTTTTTGAATATTTCTCGAGCAGGGTTTGCCAAAGTGGAATGTAGTGTACTATCTTCAACAAAACTATGGATATCATTTCCAGGTCAGTGGGAGGGGATCATTAATACACAGAAGGAAAGGGAAAAAAAAGGGGTAAAAGAGAAGAACCTTGGAGAACTCCAGTATTATTTGAAAAATTAGAAGAGGGAGTAGTATTTACCATCATGCAGTAAGCTGTTAGAGAAGAAAGTGGTAACCCAATTACAAAGATCAGAAAGAATTCCATAAGATGGAATGCTTGCTTACAAGGCCTTTTACTAAACAACAAAGTTTTTGAAAAGTCAAGGACGGATGCTTGGGTTTCATCAAACTTTTCCATGGAATCTGTCTACAGATGAGTAATAACATAAACCAATATATCAACACCAGCAGATCAGTACTGATGAAATCTATCTTGGCAATCATTAAT